>NC_135451.1:5910000-6263125 GCF_051991255.1 Vanacampus margaritifer
TAGATTGTGTCCCACTCGGTGTTGATGCTTGCAATTTTTTAGTCTTTGAAGCCTGAAATGTGGCAAAAGGTCAAAAAGTTCAAGGGGGGCTAATACTTCTGTAAGGCAGTGTATGTAAAATTTGTAGTTGTTGCTTTTTAAAATGTAAAACTTGCTAACTTGAAAGTTGAAGGTGCCTTTGGTTCCAGAATGAAAGTGTCTGCTAATTGAAGTCTTTTTCTGGTGGTACTTCTTAGTGTGATGCAGAACCCCAGAGAGAGGCTTCCTCAGAATTAAATCTTCTAACAGCGGTCGTTTTAGTTCTCGTTTTGAAGGGAGGGTAGAGGGGAAAAAACATGTTTACAATCTTCCACTGCCTGCACAGTTGATGACACACCATTTAATTTGTTCTCAAGCCGGGTAAACAAAACCGTCACCGTCCGAGAAAACCACCCCTGACTGTGACTAATTGGTTTAATACCATATTGTTAAACAGGGCAAAAAAGAAAACGCTGCACAGCTGCGATTATTGTCACTACTTTACCTTTACTCATCCACTTAATCATCTTCAAAATGTGACGCCAACAAGTGTCCTCCCAAAACTGAGAGCCTTGCGTGCTTCCTGCGGTTCATATCACCCTGTCCTGCGTCCACCAAGGACTGAGGCAAGTTTAAAGTTATGGTTTCATAATTAAAAAGGTCCACAGTGTCGATATTGTCCTGCAGCAAAATAACGGCAACAGTTTCGAATAAATCAGAGTTTGTTAGAGGTCAGTGCGACCGGAGAGCAGTAACACCCCAGTGATAGATGCCCCTTGTTAAAAATGGCTAAATGAAGCAGAAAGATGTGTGCTATCGTTAATGACTCTTATTATGAAAGTGTTGAACGAGACTAGTGGAGAGGTGCACTTCATGTCAATGAACAGCACGAGACCCGCTTGACACTCTCTGGTCTCTGGGTGCACAAAGTTCTACAAGTAGTGATGAGGTTGGGGAGTCTAATCAGCATGGTAACACATTGCCCACTTCATTTAATTTTGCTCTTTGAGAGTGACTGTAGTGTAGTTTTAGTAGTACAAAAGTAGTCTTTTTACGGAAGAGGATTAGGGCCAGTGAAGAGAAAAAAAAGTTGTCAGGATCGGACTAAACTCTGACTTTAATCACAGAATTCTGACTTTAAATTGAAAATTCTGACTTTGATCACATAATTCTGACTTTAAATTGAAAACTCTCACTTTAATCTCAGAATTCTGACTTTATTCTCATAGCTCTATGTCCCAAAGACAGAATTCTCAATTTAAAGTCAAAATTCGGAGATTAAAGTGAGAATTTGCACTTTAAAGTCAGAAAGTGAGAATTCTGAGATTAAAGTCGGAATTTTCACTTTAAAGTCAGAATTCCAACCCATTTTTTTCTCTTCAATGGCCCTAATCCTCTCCTGTACTTTTTTGCCTCAAGCCAGGCAGCTTTCGAAGAGTGACTAGAAGGGCTGTTAACAAAAAAAATTTGAATCGGAAAATTTGTTTTGATTTAAAATGCCAGTGCATAAAATTAAATCATTATGACTAACGGAATTAATTGTGTTCAACTTTGGAAGCTCCACTGTACTGTATAATGTCATGTGTCACAGCCCTCATATGCATAAGTAGAATGAGGAATAAAATGGGAACATTTACAGAGCGACTGAGAGAAAACAGTTCAGCGCTGCTTTGAAATTAATACAGAACACCTACACCAAGACGTTCAGTCCATATTTAACTAGTTTTTCAATTTAGGCTTTATTCATATCGTTAATATTTACCTCAGTCGTCATTAAAGATGCAGAGGTATGATATTGTGACTCCAAAAGTCTTTTTTTGAAAAATCTCATTCCATTTTTTTTCATAATGAATGATGCAATTGCTGCCAGTTCCAGGCGGTTGAACCGTACTTTCACCTTCAGGAAGATCCTCATTGCCCTCAAATGTGAGAAATGTGACCGAAAGGAAATGAGAAAATACTTTTTATATTATGATCGCCATAACAGATAAGGAACCCAAATCTCTTCATTCCCAAACAGGTAAATTAGATCTATTTCAAGTGCTGTATAGCAATTCTGCTGTTATAAAGATGATCATGCTCACGCATAAGCAGCAGGAGGTGTTTATCTTTGGTATACATTAAGTCTGCCATACTTGTGCTGTTGTAGTAGCCTAAAACAAAAGTTCCAATATTGAACACAATTGTTCTAATTCCAACACATTTCCCCCCATAGGAAATATATTTGTTCCAGGGTCAAACTGTTACCAACATAAAAGCTTTAAGTTAGAAAGTGTAGAGAGAAATTAACCATGTATAATAAAAACTAAAGTAAAACTTGTCTTTTATATTCAATTGCTGTGATTGGCTGACACAAGATGTGGACTCAACCAGCCAATTGCGATAGCGTTTGTTGCTGTCGTTGCTTCTTCCTCAGTGTAACAAACTAGCTTCAAGCCCATCGGACAACGATGAACGCTGTAGCTAGCTAAATAGCAGCCACTCCTCTAAAAGTCACTAGTTATCACCTCCATGGCATCAAATAAACTAGGATTCTGACATTTATTGCTATCACGGACGAGTGGAACTTAACAGGAGAAAAGACCGCTAAACCATGATAAAGCTATCAAAGCTATCGCTAAATGTAGTCACCAAACACTAGAATAATTGCTTGTGTAGCACTGATATAAAATATGAAGTGGGCAGTGTTTTATAATTAGGCAAAAATACTGCTTATCCCACACTGGCTTAAAACATTCAAGCTTATACGTCCTTCATGTACTTTCATATAACATATTCCTTTGTCACTTTCCTTCAGCATGATGAGGTTTTTGTTTGACTTTGTGCCATATTTTTCTAGATAATTTACTTCAAATTGTACCACTTTTGAGGCATTTAACTTAGGAGGTTCCACAATATTCTCTTTAAAACAAGTTTTGTTTTGTTTTGTTAAAATATACTTTATCTTGGATAGTGTGTTGGTGTGTTTTAAGATGGTTTTGTTCCCAAAGCTGAGAAGTATGCTTGGTTTCTGGTTTACAGCTGTTAAGCAGATGTTTGCCATAAAACAAAGTGGTGAAGATCAAACTTTGTCTGGCAGTGATAACACTCGCAATCTATGGGAAAAAATATTGTTGAAGTGTTAACTAAACTGCAATTGTGTGACTGAAATATACATTTAAACAGCACTTTTGGGCCAGTTTTGTCTCCGTGTCAAGCATCCCCTCTTTAGCATGTTTTTTGTTCAGGTGTTGGCTGTTGTGTGTCAAGTTCACCTCAACCTGCACACTTTTAATTAATTGATTTAGTTGTCAGACTGTATTTACTCACTCAGGCTTTTCGCAAATTTTGCTATCATGCCGGTATATTTTTGAGAGACTGAGAGCTCTTTCTCAACCCAATTGCTGCAGCATTAAACTTGGGAGGTTCAATGCAAACAAGCCAAGGTGGCATAATAAGATGTGTTCTAAGCAGTATGACGGGATCATCGTGTAAAACGACCACTAAGCTCTACAAAGTCCCTTAATCACTCGTTGTCTCCGGGGGTGGCAAAACATGCAAGCTCGACATGAAGTGCTGTCTAAGCCTTGTTACAGCAACATGCGCACATGCTGTACACGCATGCATTGAAATGCTAAATCCTGAACAAAAAAAACCCACACATTTTGATTCTGTGCACAGTTCCTAAGCAAAGCTATCCTGGCTAATTGATGGCAGTTCAAAATTCTGTGATATCTACTAAGCACTGGCGCCACTCCAGAGAAGCAACTATACTGCCAACTAAATGCTTCAAGTAAGAAGGAAGACATTCCCTAGAGTCAGCAGCTATTAAAAAATATATTAAAATTGTAGAAGTGCAGATTCAGGGCTAAAGCCAACATTGTCACATATATCTGATTTGAAAAATCGAACACTCTGTAAAAGTTCTGTAAGAAGCATCCGTTTGAAGTTTGACTATGTACTTGAATGTTTAGTGTCCGTAAATTGACCCTAAACAAGGTCTCATAAGATATACTTCAGGTTTGCAAGTGAAAAAATGTAAACAGACATGACTGTGCACAGAGACAGACGTGGAAGCAGATCTTCGAACCGGGAGCACTCGGACTGCATCTGCCAAACGCACAAAATTGAATGTAGTTAATTTTGCATGTTCAGGAAGGAGCATATGTAATTATTTTAACAGACACAATGTGATTCATCAAACCTGAGAAGATTTATGATGGATGATTTTGTGTCTTCAACGGCACCACTATGCGTAACTTTTAAAGGCTGAGTTGCAGCCAATCACAAGGAGTCATGCCACCGCACCTAAGACAACACTTCTTTCAACGTGGCTTTTATGGCTTCACTCCAATTATTGGAGTGATTGATTTATTTATTTTTAAATCCAGTAACATGTTTGTTTGATACACGGACTGAAAGGCCTGTAGAAAGCGCTTGGCAAAAATATGGGCATCTGTTAACGAGAGATTTTAGCAGCTGCTATGAGAGAAATCAGGCCCTAAGTCTTGTGAGTACCACATATTTCCTTACCAATGCAAGACCAATTAAAATATGCAGTAGGCTGGTCTTGCTAGTACAAATATAGATATATAAGAAAATGTTGAATACAGGAAAAGTAAAAATAATGGTGTTGGTCATGGCAATCCTCAAATAGCAAGCAAACATGCGAGCGTTGAAACGTTCAGCTGACGACAACAAGAGTTGATTGTTTGAATAATACGGACCATTTTGTAGCAATGCCATGACTTTACTGGAGCACAATTGCTTTCCTGCTCTTTGTTTGGTCTTTTTTTCTAAGCATACATCTATCTTTTGATCGACATCATTGTGTGTTGTGTATGTGCCACTATTTTCCTGTCTGGCCTCTTACGAAAAATAAATACTTACTGTTTATATTCCTTTATTCTCTACAAAACATATAAACCCACCAACGTATCATGGTGACATTTTTTACTTTCCAACCAGCATAATTCAAAGTCAGTCATTAAGTTCATTAGCCAAGGTTGCTGACATTTGATTCACTCAAATTCACGCTTATCTTCAGTACAAAGTGAATTTATTGGCTTTGTGATGTTTTGTTTTGTGATTTGAAGGCCAGTTCTAATATTGATTGGAGATCGTTATAAACAGGGCATCATACAATATTCGTCTATTGGTCGGGTGGCGACATACTTTTAACAGGAATCTCAGATAATCTCATAATGTTAAATAGTAAAGTCAAGTGTTTTCCTTTGATTGTTTGAGGTTATACGAAGGCATTGCTGTGTCTGTAAAATGGGATACTGTGAGAGAACATGAAACAAAGTGTCTATCACTAAATTGCCAGCGTGCTCCTGACCACATCAAGCCACCAAATAACCTCTGTGCTCTCTTGATTATTCACTCTAGGGCATCTCAATGTGTATCCTTTCTGGATGCATTAGTAGGCTTGAACCTTGCTTTGCTGCTAAAATGTTCAACATGAAGAAACAGGTAAACTTGAAACTGATTTCAAGCTCCAGTCTTATTTCCTGTTTTGAAGTCCGACCCAGAATTGTTTTTCTTTTAACAGTTAGCCTCTTCCATGCGCTCACAATGGGCTTCTTGTTAATTGGCCTTTCTGACGGTGATGCCCACCGTCGGCCCACTGGGGTTTGATGAATGAGGCATTCGCTTTACTTGCGTGGAGTGAAGTGGGTGTTTGTTTTCCTGAGCGCACTTTGATGCGCATGACCACTTGAAAGAACCAGGGCGTTTTTGATTGCTGCACTTGAAGTAAAATTTGACATGAAAGTGTGAACTTTATGGCTGCGATTTGTTAGCGTCTTTACTGTGGGTGTGAAGTAGACGGCTTCTAAGGCCTTTCCAAAAAAGATGAGAGAAAACCGCAAAGCCATCTACAACAGAATGGAGTGGTACCAGCAGTAAAGAGTTACAATTACGCTGAATGTAAATTGCATATTTAAGTTTCCAATAACGATGTAGTCTATTTACATGTAGGCTACAGTATTTTCTGAATGTGCTATAGCACATTTATCAAGATTTTAAAGTACATCTACTGACCATCTAAATGAAATAACGAAATAAATGTGGAAAAAAATGCAAAACTAATAGAAATATAACTCAGTAAATGCATAATCATATAATTGAGTTAAAATTAAAACGATGTACTGTACTGTAAAAAAAAACAAAAAAAAAACAGAGTGTGATATTGACTTGTGTTGAGGTCATTTTTCTGCCACTAGATAGCATAATTGCATTTGTAAGACGGTGACAGATCAGTGCATTTTTCTTTTCATATTAAGAGCTATCTAATCTTTAACATGAAGTATGAACGAGTGAGTGAATGAGTATTTCACATGAACATGTGAAATTCTGCACATTTTTAAAAATGTAACTTGACCCCAGTCTCCACAAATATATGCATTATTGTTAAATTTATTACTGTTAAATTTTGACATGGACGTGTCTTCTGTGTTGCGACTGGAATTCCCCCAGTACAGGCTTTCCAAGTAAGGGGCTGTTATGAATCGTGCGTTAAACAAATTTGTGGCGTTAGAGGAACTTTAAATTAACATATATATACTGTATATGCAAAAACATACCCAAATAGGGTAACCAAATAAGTTAGTAACAGCTGTCTATTGAACATGAAGTTTTTACGCGAATATATTCTTTTGGGTAAAAGTTGATGCGATGTTGATGGTGGTGATGTGGTTCAACAAAATAATGTGACGTGAAGTGTCTTTTTTTTAACTAGCACTCTTCAGGCCTAGCCTTTGCTTCCTTCCTTCTCTTTATTAAGTCCCGCTGCTTCAGTGTTGGCCTCATGGGCTTGTGTTCTTCATTGCTCCAGCCTTCCTGTGTGACTCTTTCATTTTGCCGTAATTTGCTTCTTGTGCTCCACCTTTCTGTGTACACTGTGCACATTTGTTGGCTCGTGCTGCGTCTCAGCCTCTTAATGGATTGATGTAAAGTGCTCTCCCGGCGCTTTGCAGCTGCTTGTTGTCCTTTATTGCTGGTGAAGTTGTGGCCTTGGGATGTTGTTTCTTCGCTTGTCCCACCACGAGGGAATGACTAATGTCCCTGATGAGATGTTTCAATGGCAATAGCCGTAGCAACGGGAAATGTCACCATATGAATTAATATTATTGATCATTTTATTAGGCTTTTCAACAACTGTATGGATATTTCAACCATCCGTTTCTATACATATATAGCATACATTAGGGCTGCATATGAATCGGTGTTGGCTCGAATTTAGTATTGAATTGGATGATAAACACGAACACTGAATGAGCGTTTAGATTCAAGTCACATTGTATCACAGCATTGGCACATTCGTCACAGGTAAACCCCACTACATTGGTTCACAAATCACAACATATGAAAGCATTTGGGTGTGGATTTGGGGATTTTTATGAACATTAAATTAAACTGTTAAGTATTCACTGAAGCCCAGCTAGAAAGGTTATAAGCCTTTCACACACAGCGGCGTACGAAGGGAGTTTGGACACCTGCAAGCTAACATGGTTAGCATAGCGCTAGCTAGCAGCGGATGGATTTAAAATGGATACAAAGGGACACGCGGTTCAGAAAATGGATGGATGGATGGATGGAAGAACACCCTGGGTTCTGTCGTTTGACAGCGTACAGCGATGGATCCTGGAGGTTAATGTAAGTTTTCTTAAGCTAACGGTTGTTGCTGCATGACCGTCTGTATGGTCTGATTGGTAAAAGCTTGTTTGGACCAACATGTGGTGTAAATAAAGCACTATAAATGCACTTAATTTACCATTATGATAAAATAGGGTTTTTCCTTTTTTGGGGGGGACTAAGATGCGTTTTTTGGCAAATGTACAATTTGTACAATTTGCGGTCAAACGGTAAATGAACAGCAATTTTTGGGCTACAGGTCCAGGCACTTAATTCACACCAAAGGACAATTTAGATTCTTCAAGTAACCTAATAATGTAGCGTTTTTGGAATCAGGGGGGAACTCAGATTACATGCAACAGATTTTTTTAATAACATTGGGTATGCATGTATTCAGAAAGGGTGTGAATAATTTTGGTGGAATAACTTAACTACTCTTCTTCATGGCTAATGACTCAAGCATCATTTCCAGTGTTCTGTATGACCTTAACATCATAGTTAAATGTCACTTTACTTTGTGAGGTGACAGTTGGTAGGGTGTGTCACAGTGGGCGTTAACACCTCAAAAGGCTGACCTCTAAAACAAAGGGGGGTTGGTGTCCTGTTGGCCTCATTCCAAATGCTGTTTGGCTGTGAAAGTGATTCGAGTGTCACCGTGTGAGGCCAAATCACATCATATTTGCTGCTCACTGCTTGATTAGAAATTAATTGAAATATGAAACAGGCCTCCTGGGAATAGAGGCGAGAGTTGCACATTTGAACGATCTTAAATGTCGACAGTACACATGCATGCATCCATACTAATGACCATATTTGCTTTAGCAGTAATATCAGGACTGCAGTGCACATATCTGGTACGACGCCTTGTGTGCAGCCATTAAACTTGCTGGGCTTGATAATAGCAATACCCCTTGAGAACTGCTTGATGTCTTGCTTGCATGTTGTTTGCTATGGACCTACCACCACTTGACTTACTCCGACCATAGCCTACTGTAAATGTATCATTCAGCTGGGGAAAAAAAAGCTAAAAAATATTTTTATTTTAGCTCAGACGACTAAATGTTACTGTTTTAATGTTTTGTTCCAGATGTTAGAAGCTTAAATATCTGTTTACAAGGAACCTTTTTGAAGAATCTCAAGGGATGCCATTTTTGAACGGGGGTAAATACTTTTGGCACGACAGCGGAACGCTATTTTGTGAACATAGCATAAAGTGCTTCTGAATTGTTCCAGTGTGCTTGTGTAGTGTAATCCGTTTCCAACTATATCTATTTTTTTATTTATCTCACGGAGTTCTGTCCACCGGCTCCGTTCTCTGTGTATCTGACGAGTCACGTTAATGTGTGCATGTCAGTGTTTTTGTTATCTGCTTTTTTGCACATCATTTTAAAAAAACAAAAAAACATTCTAGCTGCCCAGCGACTTTTATGTCAGGGAGTTCCGGCAAGAAATTCTAGCCACTTTCACCCCTGGGTATTATCCATTAATTTAGTTATCCGGAATCAGAACAAGTATCTTCATGTAAGATAACGTAATTTGTATTGGCTATTTGTCGAAATCAGCCATCAGCCATTTGTTGTTAACATACACCTCAAATGTTCTGAGGTTGGAACTGGGACAATCTGACTTCCCACCTTCCCCGAATGCAGCATTTGGCCTGCCAATACGTTTGAAAATTATGTAATAATTGTTTATGTGTAATTTTTATGATTTCTTTTGTTTGCAGTGCATGATTCCCGTTCGGCATATTTTCCTATAATGCCACGGGTATGTGCATGCGCAAGTTAATGGTGTTATTGGAAGAAATGCTAAGTTTTTAGCATTTAGCTACAAGTACGCTCAAACATATTTGTAAGTACAATTGAGCATACTTGTAAATACATTCAATTCAGATCATGACAGTGTCCAGTCCTAGGATTAATTTACACGTCCAACAATTTTCTATTGGCAATCCTAGTGCATATTTACGTTCACATTTACAAACCAGAAAATTCCTGAAATTCACCTGATACATGTTTTTTCGGTTCCTTTTGCCTGTGAGGAAGATGCGCTAAACACTGCTTTTCCATGCTGCTCAGTTGAATAAAAATCACCTCATATAATTCAATTTAATTATACCATCATTTTTATGTCTGCAAATAGATAAAAAATGTATTGTGTATGTGTGAGTTTTATGAGAGAGAATATATTGTGTGTATTACAATCCCCCTGTCAAGATCTGAGCCTCTCTATCCATTCAACGTCTCTATTTCTCAAAATGCAGCAT
This sequence comes from Vanacampus margaritifer, assembly GCF_051991255.1. NCBI lineage: Eukaryota > Metazoa > Chordata > Actinopteri > Syngnathiformes > Syngnathidae > Vanacampus > Vanacampus margaritifer. The sequence goes on from NC_135451.1 coordinate 5,919,902, forward strand.
CTTACTAATGCATGTTATTGTGTATGTGACCATGTCCTTGAGTGTGTATTCATGAGCGTGTTCTCAGGATGAGCAGTCCTATCCGTCTTTGTAATGGCGGCTGAGGGTGGCTAACTCTCAGGCCCCTGATCCGTCCTCATTTGCGTGGCATTTTTGTTTTTCGGGCCACAAACTTTCCTTCCTGCGAAACCTTTCACCCTGTCCTTTCTCTCCCCCTGCGTTTGCGTCTCCGCTTTCACGCCACTAAAAACAGGATGAGTGAAAATGAGGACAAATTGATACAAATCCCATGGAAAGCAGCCAAAAGGTGAGGAATAAATGGTAAAAGTGTGTGCGTGCGAGTCGACTGTAAGCATAAATCTGCTGATGTAGTGCTTGTGTTGGTTTTGTTTGTGCGTCCATTGCTCATTATGATGCCCACTACGCTCAGACTGAGTGGACTTAGAGGACGCCGCAATGTCACAGCTGTATCAAAAGCGGATCCGAGAAGCGACTTTAAGTCACAAATAAATAAAAGTGACTGGAATGAACTTGTGGTCCAGGTTACTGCAAAGCGGAGGTCCAATACACACAGAAAACCCTGTGGCTTACCACTACAGTCCAGATGACCGTCATCACCGGTTAAAGGCAATTCCTCTTCATAGTGTTTTTTTTTTTTTTGCCTTGAGCTGCACTGCCCATCACAAAGCCAAGTCAATCTAATCATGAAACAAGGTGAGAAGCGAGGGCAGGAGGAAAGGAGGAAGAAAGAAATGGAGGCCGAAAACAGGCTTTTCATGTGTGTGTGTGTGTGTGTGTTAAGGGGATTTGCAACATCAATCCGATGAACTTAAAGCACCCTGGCTAGCTCCCAGAGGTGTTTATGGGTCTAAAACCTACCCGGCATGATCCTGTGCTGGCACTCTCAAACCCGGATGCTCTTTGCCACCGATTTTGGCATGTACGAAAATAAACGCACAAACCTTCACCTCTTCCTTTTGATGCACATCTGCATGCAGGAAACACATTATAACTCCATTCCGCCCTGTGGCGCCTGGGAATAAAGGTCCATTGTGTAGGTGTGCACTAGAACTCTGGTCAGCACAATGCGGCCTCACTTGAGCTGTCGGACTGCTGAGCACCGCAGGTGCGGTGCATCTCAATTTGTTCCGGGGGGGATCAAATTCCAACACCTTGCAAATCTAACGGAGCAACACAGGTGCGGACACACACTGAATACACTCACCGGAAACAACGAGACACCCTTTGACAATGGTGCAACGATTTATCGATTAATCAACTGCTATTCGGTTGTTTAGCCTAAAATTTTCCAACTTCTTAAAATTTCAGCCACTCGGAAGTAAATGATGAATAATGTTTAGATGCGAGATGCGCCGATGTTTATTAAGTGGCGAGATTGTTGTGAAATGGCAATGTGGCGAAAAAGACTTCTTGCCGTCTTTTATATAAAACATGACATCTTGTAAGATTTGTTTCAATTGATGCCTGTTTACGTATTCCTCACGCTGACCTGTTTCAGGACAAATCCACTCCTAAGACCATCATGATTCTTGCTGAGCAGCAAAAATGATAGTATTATATATAAATTTGCAACATTATACATCGTGCATCATCAATTCACCTTTTTCAAACCAGTGAACATCTGTTCAATGTAACAATTTTGATTAACTTTGCTTGTTTTCTAGCTACTCATGTATAGTACACACCCTCGATTTATTATATATATATTTTTTGGGGGGGGGGGCTAGCAAAATAAAATGCATATTATACTAGAGAAATTGTGGTACGACAATTACCACTATTATAAACCGGACGTGGGCCGTGTATTTAGTAATAACCCCCCCCCCCCCCCAGCAATATTGCGATATTAAAATTGCCACAATATCGTCGTCACAATATTAAAAGCAGCACATCTATTAAAAATGCCATTTGTGCAGTTTTAGCACCCTCTGTTGGTTAGTTTAATAGTGCAGTTTAATTTTATTTATTTTGTTTTGGCCACTGCAACAGCATGTACAAAAACACAATCTTTTTTTTTCCCAATATGTGACTTTTTATTATATTTTTTTGCAATGTTGAGAGTTTTTATAGAGTATTGTGAGTTGTTTTTTTTTAGATATCACCAACCTCCCCACAATATTGTGATAATTATCGTATCGTGTGGTTCATATCGTGATATTTATCGTATTGTGATGTTTGGATATCGTTACATCCCTAATTTTTAGTACCTGGGCCTTCTTACCCGATTTAATCCAGCTCTAATATTGATCTAATATCATGCCTAAAACATAAAATATTGAAGTAAAATACATGATACCAGATATGCTGATTATTAAATATAATAATGTGTGCAGATCACTACAGACATATTTTGCTATTGTCAAGGATGGCTGACCAAATAATGAAGACTTGCCAATATCATCAAGGATTGGCTCTGTGGCCTGTGAGAATAAATTTGAAATTCAGTTGGTTAAAGAAACAGTCAGTAACATCGGCCAACACTACTGATTCTAAAGGCCTTGGGTAGATTACAATGGAAATGATGAAACCTGAATGGACAAAAAAATATCTAACATCACATGAAGTGGAATCAGTTGCAACTGCTGGTATGCAATTCAAACAAATTCATGAAACGTGTGGTTGAAAATACATGGATTAAAATCTATATTCGATTAGTTTTGGATACATTTATTTGGTATCAATCAATAAATTCAATGTACTCTGCTGATTTTCGATGGTCGCCATTCCATGGTTGAGCTGATTGTCCTTGCTCAAGTTGAATGTCATCGTTTTATATCATTTTGCTTTCTTGACACATTGTGACATATGAATAAATTACACCACTGTCGTCTCCTTTAGGATGACGGTCCAGCCAAGTGGGAAGCTTCACTAATGATCATAGCTTCATCACAAACTATGGATGGATGTTATTAATCTTTCATTCGTTGCCGTCCAAAGTCCTTAAAGGGCTGGAGAAAGTGGAAGTGCAGAGGTTACGATAGGACAACCTCCACCCTAATTACCCTCATCACTCACTCGTGCTCATAATTTATCTCATCCTCGTTTGGAAATGAAAAACGTCATCATTAATAACATATTAAACTGCAGAGGAGTTTTGCCATAGTAAGACTGATTCTTGGTGATTTTTATTATTTTCCTCATTTTGATAGGTTCAAGTCTTTCATCAGTACATTATCATTTGTTTGCCTATATTTATCCAGCTCCATTAAAAACTGATCAACACTTGTGTTCACGCTGCGACCTCTGAGTAGAACAGAAACACTGGTGAGCACGCATGCGCCAATGAATCGGAACCATTTGACCATTTATTAAACCTTTTCCCTATCATATCTCAGCAACTTCATTAGGCATTGCAGCTCTAATAACATTCAAAATGGAATGAACTATATTTGCTCAAACGTATCCTCTGTTGTAGACACACTTCACTACTATGTTGCATTTTAGTTTTTTTTTTAAAGAAAGGTAAATTTAATCGTTCTTATAAGTACAGAAGAAAATAAGTGAAACTTTTTTGAGTAACCTTTATTGCTTGTACTGTGAAGAAAATAAAAAGTTAGCTTCGCTAATGTGAGCTGACAGTTAAAGGCGCCCTTCATGTTCCATTTTTAGTGTCTTATTTATTTATTTATTTTAGGCATATGAAATCTAATTGCTCTTAAGTACAAGTAGAAGTAAAAATTTTTAGGTTTGCCTTTCATAGTGCTGGTACTGAGAAGTAAAACAAGCTAACTTTGGTAAATGGTAACCTGACTTACTGATTTGAGAGTTGCAGGCGCCCTTCACTACCATGTTACATTATTATTATTATCATTATTTTTTTTAAACAAAATGAATTAAAAATAATTCAGAAGTACAGAAGTAAAGAGTGAAACTTGTTAGACTGACCTTTCATAGTAAGATAGCTTCGCTAACCTTGTGACCTGACTACGGTAACAAAACAAAAAAAAGCTACATTAGCTAATGATGTCACCTGGGATCAACCAACATCGAACAATTTTCTTGTGTCTTAATGCTCCCTATTTTTTGTTATACTACTTCAAGATGTAAACCAAACAATCTTTGACTTTACCTCTCGATATTTATGTATTTTTTTAAAAAAATGTTATATGTTGCATTGTAATCCATGCACTGTATTTTGACAAAGACAAGCGTAGAACATACTGTTTTTATACGTAGAGAGCAAAAATCAAAAGCCATCAGAAAAATACATGTAAGTAGATAAAACAGAAAAAAAATCTACTCAACTGTAATGAACTTTGTTACTTCCCACTACCGCTTTTAGCAACAGTTTTTTTTTAGTCTCTCTTTTTTTTTTTTTTTTACTACTTGTGACTTCTTGCCATAGATCAATAGCTCATCACAAGGCTCATTAGTAGACAAGATGGATTTAATGATGTAAGGAAATGAGGAGTTTGTTAAATAGGGGCAGTAAAGCACAATCCACTGTCCAATTGTTCGCTGTAAGGAAGTACAGCAGATTTGTTATTTCTGGAACAAATCACCACATATAACATAATGAGTGAGCGGCTTTATGTCCATCTTCATGCCCATGTCAAAAGAACGGAGAGTGGATGGAAAATTCCCTGTGGCTTTAGTTGATTCCATGTGATACATTGTTGTGATGCTGTCAAATTCTGTCTGAATTTAACAATTGCTTGTTATCAAATCTCTGTGGAGTGTTTGCCTACCCATCAAGTGTGAAATTAAACAACAAAGTAAATATTGTCTTGAGTTGCTTTTTTGTTGACCTCTGGGATTTGCCTCGCATTCTTTTCATCAGATTTAATTTTGTTTCCTGTTGTCTGGAGTTTGGTTTCTCCTCTGTCTCTTGTTTGTGCATTTTGTGTCTGGTCATTATGTTTGTCTCCACCTGGTCTCATCATTCCTGCTCAACTTAGCCAATCAGCTTTTTGTGTCTTGGCGAGTTGTGCCTCGTTGTTCATCAGGCTTGGCTTGGCTAATTCTTTATCCTTTGTATATTGAAGCAAGTTTGTCAGAGACCTTTAAGAAGACCTTATAAAAGTACTTGCACTCAATGTGATTTTAGGCATTTTCTCAGGTGACGTTTTACTCACTATAAAAGCAGCAGCATTTTAGCTCAGACAATTTGATTGCATTCTTGAAGTCTGTAATGAGTGTGGAGTTAAACATGTATCCAGTCTTACACTTCCTCATTTTGCATTGTTTTCTAGTTAAAGATAATCAATTTTCTTACAAGCTCGAGTCCCGTGCGTGTTCACCGTCTAAAGTATGCTAAAGTGCTTCCATTAATCACAAACTGCACCCTAGAGGGATATTCAATTCTACATCCCAGAATGCCAGTCAGACAAAAAAGCTTGGGTGTAAAAACAGGAAAAGATAGCAACGTTACAATAAGAGTTCCTCTTTTTGCTTTGTTTTCCAGCATCCACCCACTTCTATTTTACTCATGCAGTGACTCATTTGTCATCCAGCAGGTGAGGAAAAACATTCACACTGACTTCCCCTCTACTGCTAATGAGACAGAACCAATGTGGATTCACTAAGTCAAGCAATATTTGTCAAAATCATTTTTCTTTCTTTTCTTTTTTTTTACCGTTATGTGACTTCCCCAGATGCTTCATTTGATGTATTTTGAACTGGATATGCTGTCAAAGCTGATTTATTTTGAATCTAAATTATGAGGCCAAGAATAGCCATATATATATATATATATTTATATATATATATATATATATATATATATATATATATATATATATATATATATATACACCTGTTTTTATCCATCTCGGGGGGCGGCCATTTTGTCACTTGCTGTCAACGGAAAATGACGTCTTATTTGTCCGGGGCTTATGACCAATTACGGCTCACCTGTTTTTTTAGTTTGGTCATGTGACATTCGCAAGCTGAACTGTGATTGGTCGTTATCTGAGCCCTGAGCAACTGTGATGAGTGCAACGTGACAAAATGGCCGCCCCCCAGAGATGGATAAAAATGGGTGGAATTTGCTGCTTAACTCAATATTAATCAGATTACCCGGTTTAGACTGCATAGAAAGTATTATTGTAAAAAAAAATGTTTTGGGTTAAGGCCTTAAATTTTTAAATTCTCCAAAACTTGCTTTGATATGCTGGCAGCCATTTCAGTGTATACCCAACCTCTTGCCCATGAACTGTGATGGGCTCCAGCTCCCCTGTAACCCGATAATGATGTTAAGTAGAGGAAACGAATAAATAAATTACTTGATTTGAACAAAAACAAAGACAGTCATTAATGAAGGATACACTCAATTTAACTTCTAAATCAAAAGACAACGTGCCGAGTGAACACAATTCGCATCAAACAGGATTACCACAGTGGGAATTTATAAAGAAAACAATACATCACGGCCATTTTTTTTCCACTTCAATGATCAAATGTTAGTTCAAATTTGCATATCAGTGGTGACTACTCAGCCGTCTCACTGATTGTCCGGGATCATCTGGGGACGAAAATGTAATACCAAAGCAATCAGTCTTGTAGATGTTGATATTTTACAGGTGAAATTGAATATGTGACCTGCTGATGGTGCTACAGGGAGGGAAAATCAGGGGATCATTGGAGCAATTACAATTAATCCAGGGAGGAGCGTGAACCCCTCTATGAAGTGACGCGATATTCCATCAAATAGACGTCGAGACTTTTGCAAAAAGTAATAAAAGACAGTCGCTTAGTGACAGGGCCAAGTGGGACATCAGTGTGTACCAAACTTAATGATATATTAGATATTTGGCTGGCTAATTGGTCCAAGTGGTCGTACATCAATGCAGATTATATAGAGGCCATCACATTTGCATGGTCATCATGTAAACATCCATCCATCTATCCAGTAGTTTGTCCTAATCAGGGTCACGGGTGAGTAGCTAGCGTAGCTAGCTGACATTGTGCAATTAAAGCAAAAGTATAAACACAACAAGTGATACTGTTAATATCTATTTTAAAATATGATAATAATGTTGCTACAGATCTCTGCGTAATATTTGATTTATGTCGGATCTTTCATACAACACAGATTTTTCTCATGATGAATGATTTGGGATTTGGAACGATTTTCGACGAGAGCTTCCTTCGGGCCACGTTTTAATGAATATGTTGCTCAAATCCAATTCCAGCTCTGTTGGTTGAACATAAAAAGCACTTTGAAAGAGGCCGCCGCACCTGATAGGGCCTTGATGAGTCTTCACTGGTCTTTGTGGACGACGCTACCGTCGACAGTGCGTTCCTGTTCTGATACCGACGAGGGAGGGCCGAGCCAGGGCAGCTGGGCCCGACGAGAAGAATCGAGGCTTGTGAGGAACCTGGCGGAGACACGGAGGCTAATTGGAGCGTACAGATATCCGCCATCTTGGCTGGTCACCTAAATAGCCGCTTTGACTGTGGTGAATAGGCCTATAAAGTATTATGGAAGGCATGATAAGCTTCATTGGGGCTTTGGCTAGTGTTGCTTTTGGCTTCCTGGAACGCCGGATCAGCACCTGGGATTCCAGATGTCTCGGGCGGAATCGGCGGTGGGATCTCTCAAGCGACATTAGGACTCACGGTGACATTCATCCTTCTTCAGGCTGGCATGGCTGAGACGGCTTTGTCATGCCAACTTCCTATCGACCCGCATATATCAGTCCTCCTGGATGTTGCGACGAAGCAAGGGCAGATGAGAGATTTTGGGCAGGACAACTAAGAACTTTAGTAAAGTTACAACTAATTGTGGGAATGTTATTGTGATTTTTTCCCCCCACACTTTTTTTTGATGTGTAACAACTCCCACATAATAATTCCGATTTACACAGTTCAAATTTCAACTGAGTATATATCGTTTGATTTAACATTACTTACAGTATTCGCACAATTTAAAGTTAAATATCAAATTTTCCCGATTAATTTTCAATGAGACAGACATTGAAATGTTTCCCGCTCAGTGGTGCAGTTGGTAAAGTGCATTGTCCAATAATCAGGAGGTCGTGGGTTCAAATCCCACCTGCAACTGTACATTGCAAATATATCCATAGCCATCATGCTAAGTGATATACATGGATAACAAGTGAATACCATATCAGGAAATGCATTCTAATTTCACTGAAATGATTACATGCATGCTAGCTGTCAGCATCAGATGACACCTTTCAAAATTATTACGCTATTAGTCATGATTTCAAACAAGTCAAGTAAGCTCAGTAGTTAGAGCAATTGCCATCCGCCATGGAGTACCTGGGTTCAAACCCCGCTTGGACCACATTTTAGTACTTAAGTAATTTATTTTTCAATTTAATTTATGAGCACATGCATTCAAATCTTAGCATTCAGCTCATAGCATTCAGCTTTTCAGCATTCCCACGCAATTTCTGAAGAAATTGCACTTTGTCTAGTATGCTAATATTCTTTTTTCTGTATACATTTTTAATTAAGTAGTTGACTTACTAAGCACTTAGTTTTGTGTGGAAGCTTTGGCTTGTCAAAAAAAAAAACCCTCTTGATTTTAAATAGCATCTGACATAATTATCCAAGGCACTTGACACATGTTAAGTACATGACTTTGCCTTGTTTAATCAGCAGCTGCATTCATCACTTGTCTCATTTTACTCACACAAAGACAATTCTACCGGACTAATTATGGAACGTCTTACACTTAAATGATTTCAGCAAAGTATTAACTTCAGCTCTTTCGTGACCAAAAATCACCACATTTATTTGGACAAACAGATGGCTCTGAATTATCACAGAGAATCAGAGGTGGACATTCCGGCAATATTGACGTTGGCAGACTGATGAGTGACGGCTTGTGCCCATGAAATTTACTGTTGGTCCTAACATAATGGCTAAAATGCATCCATCCATGATAAGTATAAGTACAATGAGTACAAATCTATTTTTAATGTGACATTCGCGCTGTGCTACCAAGCTAACAGGAACAGTTTCACTTACTCATCTTGTTGCTTCGCTGAGCTCGTCTGCATCCACGATGTCAATTAACTTCCCTCCTGAACGCCTCATGAACAATTTTTTTTCACGTTGGCATTTTCTGTTTGGAGAGACCTGTTAATGAATTTACTAAACACTACATGAGTCAACCTTTTTTGACAATATGTTATACGTGATCACACTAGTCTAAACATAACATTCTGATTAATATTACATGTGTGGAATATGAGTTATGCAGCAAAATCCAGCCGTTTTTATCCATATCAGGGGATGGACATTTTGCCACTTGCTGTCGATTGATGATGACATCACAGTTGTCTGGGGCTCAGGTAATGACCAATCACGGCTCACCTGTTACAATTGCACAGTACCTGGCTGTATTACTTCTTTCACCGCTCGAAGCACAAACACCCCGCCGACACAAGCAGGCTGTCTTTGGAGGTATGCTAGGCTAACAAGCTATTAAAGAACCTGCTAGCTACACTCCATGTGACAAGAATATTAACGTAAGCATGGAAATAGTTGGTTAGTCTAAAGCTGTGATGTAACATCATATGATAACACTAACAGCCAGTGCTATGACATCTTCTCGTCTGACCTTTACCAGTGATCTTTACTAGCCCCAAATGTGTCTCCTTGAAGAAAGTCACGTGCCTCCTGGTGGCTAATATGCCCAAAGACGCTAAAAAGACACATTCCTTAATGGAAGTGTGAGTGAATGTTGTGAAAATACACTTCAGCATTACTGATTCATCAAAGTGTCAGTGCGGATGTAACAGTGGAAAATGTCATTTAGTGAAGGAAGACTAATAGAAAAGCCCAAACACACACTGACTGGCGCCTGTATTGCTTTCTCAGGCAACCACAATGAAGTCAAGGTAAAGAAGAGATTGATTCTGTGGAGCCGAACAGAGATGGGTTGTACATCGGGCTGGATCAGCACCCCCCACCTTCCTCTTCATGCCCCCCCGCGCCAGCAGCCAGCCAAACAGCAGTGTGATTAATGACACCCCTTCCATTACCCTCTGCGTATAGACGGGACGTCAGGTTGAAGGTTGATGGAAAACATCACAGTGTGTGGTATTATGCACCATCATACGCATTAGGGTTTCGACCTCACAAAGCGCCCCCCCTTCCGTTTCCCCTCGGTCTCTTTTTTTTCTCCCCCAGATGCCTCGCGGCATTTATATCCTTCAGGTATCCTTCCACCACTATGATTTGTTGCTGCATTGCCTGCACAAGACTTCCTGGGGAAAATGTTTACTGCTGTTGACTCTGATGGACTTATATATATTTATACATAGAATTTTTTTTCCTAGCATCCCCCCCCCACATGTACCCATCATTTATCATGGAAAACACATGTTTAATCTTTATCAGTATTGTTTGAATTTTTTAAGGGGGTAAAAAAATATATCCCCCAAATAAAGAGATTCACTTCTTCATCTACTGAAATTAATTGTTTCCCATAATATTATAATCTACTGATATGAAGCTGTATAAAATATTAAGGCTGTTTTGATTGACATTGTCAGCTAAATTTCAGTATCCTGTTTGACAATGCTTTTATTATTGTAGATGTAAGCTTACTATGGTGTGAAACTGCGCTACATCATACAAATGTTTAGACGTCAACCTAAACATTTACTTTACAATAATGAATTGCATGTGTCCTTACTAGTCTGTTTACTAGCACATTCTGATCAACAGTGCATTTGTGGAATATGAATTCAGTAGCAAAATACCCATTTTTAACCATCTCAAGGGCGGCCATTTTGCTACTTGCTGTTGACTGAAAAGATGCTTAGGGCTTGACCATTCACGGCTCACCTTTTTTCTGAGTTTTAGTTATATTGCTGCATTCGAGGATGGTCGAAAGTCCGAATAGATTTTTCCCAGTTCCAATCTGAAAGCGTTCGAGGCGAAAGTAAACAACCAAAATGGCGGATAATTATAAATTGTTTTTTATTTTGGTCCTCAAAACTCATTTTTACCTCCAGCAAAATTACCTTCTCGCAATTTTGCTTCATTTATTGTTTTTATCTTATTTCATAAGCAATCCATATAGTTCAGTATAATTCACCGTAAAATTTCATGCGGTATACTGTCGTTGTGTTACGTGATGTTATGTCGAATATTTATGAATGAAGAAGGCTATTCAGTTTTTTACTCGAGTAAATTGTGTTTTTTCATTCACGGTCTGTGTTTCCAAAGGGGTCGCCATTGTAGAGTAACGTCACATGGTAGTCGGTCAGTAAAGTCGGGATACTTTTATTTTCCGACTTCGCAAGCGGGATTTCCGAGTTCAAGGGGGCGCTCCCGTACACACTTCCTGGTTTGAACTCGGAAAAGTCCGACTTCCGACCATCCTCAAATGCAGCATATGACATTCACAAGCTGAGCCGTGATTGGTTGTTGATCAACTCTGATGTCATTTTCAGTTGACAGCAAGAGGCAAAATGGTTAATAAAAACGGGTAGATTTTGCCGCTTTAGTCATAAAATATAGGAGCCGTATTGAGAAAATTACATTATTGCAATTGTAGTTTAAAGGGGTGCACTGCAACATAGTGAACTCTTATGGAGCCCAAACATGAGAAACACCATTTCAGTTATACTCAGAGAATTAACTGAACTCTTTTTTTTATCTCTGTGACCACCGGTCAGTATATCACTAACCCATAGTAAGTTATAATTCTTATTTTATTGTAATCGGTGTTTGGTTACATTAGACTTGTGTATCAAATGGAAGCGTGTCCAAAATTGTCAACATGAATGTGTTTAGCACTCATCACAAGTACATAGTGTCTGAAGCAGCTTTTAATTTATGCACAGCAACACAAGCAGACATGTAAAAAGAGTTAGTTGCAACGGAACCACTGAATAACCTAATATTTGGTTATGAACGAAAATGTCTCTTCTTGATGACAACTTTACACGGGCAGCTCTCCAGTTGGCAAGAATCGTGTTTGCTACACTGCATCTGTACAGTAAATACCATGAACATCCTGCTCCCACAAATACAAAGACAACAACAAAAAAAGCCAACACTGTTATCTTTAACATTTTTTTTTTCTTACAAAAAATACAAAAAGTACTGCGACTGAATTGGTGCAGGCTGATGTGAAAACTGCGTTACTTTTCAGAATACCGGTACACAAAGAAATTCTAGTAACACATGAAAAAAATACAAAACAAATTATACGTAATCAATTAAATCACTTGTTGCATGAGTCTTTAACAGAAAAAAATGACTTGACTTAAAATATCTACATCTTGATTTTTGCGAGTCAACTTTAAAAGAAAAAACTAATGGAATGCGGTCATGCAAACTGAGACGTCAGATGTGTCATGCAAAGCGGATTTCATGTGCCTCATTAAAAATGCAGCACTCTTCATATGGAGCCACAGGAAAGTTCAAATAAAATCCCCCTTCCGTGTTTGTCCAGTTGGTCAGTGGGAGACCCAGTCGTCCATTTCCCCGAACGGGAACTGAGCCTTCTGAGCGTACCGCAAGGCACCTGAGAGTGGGCCGCTCCCTCTGTTGGCACGGCGACGGACGCGTTCACGTTTTCGCTGCCAGAGTCTCAGAGCGGACGGAGCTGCCCGACGCGTGGTTTCACGAATCTCAATATATACGCAACACAAAAATCATTCAGTCAGGATGGGAGGGCAGGAATTTGGCATCTTCTTTGTTTAATAGTCATCGTAGGTGTTGAGGTCGGTGAAGTATGCGTTGGTGTAGGTCTTGCCGGCCAGCTGTGGGTTGAAGTACTTTTGCCGTTCCTCCAGAATCAGATTGTTTTTGTTGAAGGCCTGCATGAGGAAACATTCACGGGAACAGTCAGTATGATCTCATTTTCTTCATACTGTTGAAATAATTATTCAACTCATATAATGGGAAGGTGCATCATGGGCTGCACTGAAAAGACGAAAGTAGTAAATAAAAAACTTGAATTTGCGTTTTAGGATAGGAATATTAAAATTCATTTAAATTATGAATGTCAGGCGATTACATTTTTTAATCATAATTAATTACATGACTTCAATAGTTAACTCAAGTTTAAACACAATTTTTTTCTGTTCTAAACGTCTAATTAAATGTACAATAAAATATTTAATTATATATTTAAGTTTTCATACTCTTGCTAACATCAAAGTGGAATTTTTTTTAATAGAAATATGTTTGCATCTTTTAGTCATTGATACAATACTTTCATAATAATTCATAAAATTTAGTTAAAATTAAAAAGATGTACTGTATTGTAAGAAAACAAAAAACAAGTGTGATATTGATTTGTGTCAAGGTCATTCTTCTACCACTAGATGGCAAAATTGCATTTGTAAGACATTGGTGAGCTCAGTGTATTTTCTTTTCATATTAAGAACTATCTAATCTTTAACATAAAGTAACTTGTGAGATTCTGCACATTTTAAAAATTGTAAAATACAACTTGACCCCAGTCGCCAGGTTTTCCAAGTTAAGGGGTGGTCATTAATTGCACGTAAAAAAATTTGGGCGCCGTTAAAGGAATTTAAAAATAACTTAGCCAATTTTGACACCCCTAATTTAAATACACAACAATTGTATTCTTATGGATTTTTACTTTCACGTACCAAAAAATAGCGAGTGAAACAGCGAGGCCGTGAAAGGTCACACTGTACATCGTATTTCTGTATAACGGCAATTTAGTTTTACCCTCAAGCAAGTCTTGTTACAGTTAACCCAATCCAGTAAAATTACAACGGTTTTTGGTATTTTGCCTTTTTTCCTCAAAGGTTCATCAAAGGTTTTCATGGTATGTCAACCTTTTTATTATTAATATTACATTATTCGTGTGTTAAATTTTATGTCTATATTATTATAAAAAATATTTAAACAAAATCTTTTTCATTAACTTGCCAGCAATTTTCAAGTTTTAGGTTATGACTACTCGTAATAGTGCAACTCTATTTTTAGAAAAATGCTTTCTCACAATAAGATTTTATTCTTGTTGTTCTTTTTCCTTTTTTTCTTATTTTTTTTCTCATAAAACCACATTTTTTTATTGTTCAACTTCTTCCTTATAATATGACTTTTTAATGGTAAACATTTCTCTTAACAGTGTTATGTTATATCTAAAGTTTAATCTATCGGTAGTCACATTGCAAGACTTATGACTTCAAATCCCCCCCCCCCACCACCACTTATTGTCATTATTTGAACTTGTAAAATTGTGACTTTCCTGTCTTTGTTGTAATATGAGGTTTTTTTTTTTTTTGGGGTAATGCAACTTTAATCTCATGTTATTCCATTATCCTTCTCTTTTTGTCTTTGTTCTTTTCAGTGTGGCCCTAAAAAATAGTCAAGCAACTGAAAGGCATGAAATGAAACATCTATTTGGAGAGAAAAAAGAAAAAGAAGCCATGTGAGGTCATTGGGAACAAGGTTGAAAGGAATGCAAGGCCACCGTGTGGTTTACTGTGCATTGGTCTCTGTCATCTCTAACAACCAGCATCAGCCGTTTCCATCGCCTTTTGGTACTTTGAAGAGAATGTAAACAATAAGGAGAGCCATGGGGCTGTCCTCTTTGTGACCTTTGTAAACAGAATCAGCTTTGGAGCTCTAAGTACAACATCAGCAATTTGATGAGTTGTTCATATTGTATGTGCTGGGGTATGTGCCGAGGGGCTGCGTAATTGAACGCTTGATGATGCTGCATATAGACCGACATTGACAGGGAACAAAGGCACTGAGCGAAAAAAACAAAAAAACAAAACTCATTTATTTGGCTTCATTGCCATTATGTGATTTGTACTCAAAGGAATGTAATCAACACGTTGTTGGCCCCCAGGGACACTTGTACCGCATCCCTGCAACCAAGGCCCCTTGGCGGCTCCTTCGCAGCTGTGCTCGAGTGCTAATGAGCATTGTCTCACCTAGAAAGTGCTGACTGAAAGATTGTCTGATTCCAAAGAATCAAGCTTTCACAGTAATGTGTTGGAAAATGTAGCGTGTAAATGATGCAATTGCGGACCTAAGTGGACTGTTTGAATGCACTCGACATAAGCACAAAAAAAAGTAGGACTAAAAATGCATATTTAAGGAAACTAATGTCAAATTGGATCAGTTAAAACAATTTGAATAGCTCGATAGGACTAGTGTTGCAATGATTGGGCTATTAATTTTTAAAAATTAATATTAATTAATGTAGAGTTTACAAAATCTTCACATCCCTGTTCAAATGCCAGGTTTTTGTGATATTGAAAAATAATACCAAAGCAGAGGCCGTCAATTTTTTGGGCTTGCCAGCAGAAGCCTAAAACTTGACCACAGTTAATCTTTTTGATAGGGATGAGAGAGTACCGATACCAGGTATCAGTATTGGACCGATTGCCGGCCTTATTTCAAGATCTCGGTACTTGCAATGGCGAACAATACCAGTATAGGCTGCCCTCTTGTGGCTGTTTTATAATCGAGAACTAAAGGCATACATGTCATGTCATGCCCATTAATTTAAGATGCAATTTCTCTTAAATTTTTGGGATGTTTGATACCACTCTTTTTTTTCAGACCGATACTAGTACAAATCCTCAACTCTTGAGTAGTCTCCGATACTGATCCCAAGTACTCTAGTACTTTTGACAACTAAAATGTCCACAGAAAAGCAAAAAGATGACAGATAATTCTTTTTCTTAAAATAGCATGAAGTTAGTGGCAATTTTCCATTTTCTAATTTCTAGTTCCTGATCATAAAATAGTCTCAAGAGGGCCAATACTGGTTTCAGCTGCCACCACAAGTACCAAATCCTTGAAATAAGGCCAGGTATGGGCCCAATATCGATACCAGGTATCGGTACTTCCCCATTTCTAGCAATTACATACAATTAGCATTTCAAAAAGCTAGAAAATAGAAAAATATTTCAAGCAATTTTAAGGAATAATGCTATATTGAGACATATAGGTCTTTCTTTAAAACTAAGTTTTTTGGGGGGGAAGGAAATGTATTATCAAAAAAATAATGGTATCAGTGCTTGATACTGGTATTGGTCTGCAAAAAGAGTGGTATAGAAGTTTTTGGTCATACTTCCAAAAGGTAAACACAACGCTGCTCATCCCAAAACCTTCATGCGTCTGTTAGAAAAAAATGGCAGAAAAAGGCTACTAGAACAAGAAAATTAATTGGGCTCCAGAGGTAGTTTAAAAGGTGGCAGGTGTGTCCTGACTTCCTTTAGCATCAGTTTGAATGTCATTGGCTGACATCGCAGTAATAGATTCTGATATCCATGACTTAATTTTTTTTTTGGGGGGGGGGGGTCAATTAAATTGTAAAGATTATACAGTACATCTTGGAAATTCATTTGACCTCCATTGTATAATACAAAAACCTTAATTTGAACTGGATTGTGTAGATTGCATTCACATGCATTTATTTCTTCAAATTAATTCAAGTTAAAATTTTGCTTCAAGCCGAACTGGCATTAGCGATGAACAGAGGAACATTTCAAAATGCATCGATACAGCAAATGAAACATTTAAAATGTGACAAAACATGAGACGAGCATGCAGATACAAGCAATCGCAAAGAGAAATATCATCTCACAAGCTGTGCAGGGGAGAGGAAGGGAGTGCGAGTCCTTCATGATGCTCGGGTGGGGGTTCGAAAGGTGGGAGGGAGTAAGCATGGGGAAGATGAACTAGAGGCTACTCCAACCTGTCACGCACAGGAAGTGCCACAGGAAGTGGAAGGATGTGGAAGAGGAAGTTTGTTTTGGTCAGAGAATTGGTTGGGGAGGGTGGGTGGTTGGGTGGTGGTGGTGGGGGGGGGGGGGGGTCGAGAGGTGGGATGTTGTAGCGAGGTCAGTGGTTAGTAGAATATCTCCAGGCCCCGCATAGACACCCCCATGTTAGCAGAGACAGGCTGGTGGTGCATGGCGGGCTCGTCCAAGGGCAAGAGAACCGAAACGTCTGGCTGCAAGGAGAGGAAGGAAACAACACCAAACCTTTTGCGTTCATCGTTAAATAACAGCATTAGCGACTCATCAGTCTTACAACAACATCAAAAGGAGGCTTATTCCGCCTTTGTATATTTAATCATTGAACCCATTTAGAAAGACAGGCATGAAATGCCTGAGGAAAAATAGCCTTCATTCTTTTCATTTTCCCCCTTTATTTTTGTAATATGATGCGGACTGTCTGTATTAATATCCGCCTCCGTCTGCAAATGAACAGAGCAAATTACGCTTCTGACTCTAATTGCATGACAGATGAAGCTCCTGACACCTTCATGCCTTGATGAAATTACACTTGGAGAGGTTCGTGCCGAGCAAAAGGATCAGTTCTGCCAAAAAGAGCCCCCTGGGCAGTCATTTACTTTTTAAGTTTATAAAATGCTGCTTATGTAATAATCCAAAATGTTTCCAGGCCGTCGCTGCAGTTCTAAAATGCAGCAAGGTAACAGAGAAGGGTAAAGGCTGGGATACGTAACTACACTACATGGACTCAAGTGTTTTGGAACAGTTTGTGGAAGGTCGAGTCTAATTTAATGACATAATAAGGGTAAATTTGCTGTGAAAACCACCATACAAAGAAAGAAATCTGGCCTCAATTGCAAGCGCCTTGGAAAGGAAATCATCAGACAGGCCGTCTTGTTCATTTATGTAAACGTAACAACATAACTATGGGAATTGGAACACCTTTTTAAAAAAAAATCTACAATCTAAATGCTGCCGTTTCAGCCAAGCAGTACAACGCAGTTTGGTATGATATATTTAAAAAAAAAAATCTGTATTGGATTGTTGTTTGTACACCCACCTCAAGGAGTCGGCCATGTTGGACAAAACATTACATACACCACCGATTCTTGTTTGTATGCTTACCAAATGTGGCGGCCATGTTGGACAAAACATTAGGTACACTCTGGATTATTGTCTGTAGGCTTCCTTGCTAGGGCGGCCATGTTGACCAAAACGTTAGGTACACCCCAGATTCTTGTCTGTAGGTGCCCCCATGCGGCGGCCATTCTGGACAAAACATTAGGAACCCTCCAGATTATTATCTGGAGGCGGCCCCAATGCAGCAACCATGTTGGATAAAACATTAGGGAGACCCCAGATTATTGTACTGTATGCAGGCATCCACATAGGGCAGCCATGTTGGCCAAAACATTAGATAGGGACAACCCAGATTCTTGTCTGTAGACGTCTCAAATGGGTGGCCATATTGGCCAAAATATTACACACACCCCAGATTCTTGTCTGTAGGCTTATCCAATGTAGTGGCTATGTTGGACAAAACATTAGGTACCCCCCAGATTCTTCTCCAATGGGACGGGCCATATTAGCCAAAACGTTAGGTACACGCCAGATACTTGTCTGTAGGCGTCCCCATTGCAAGAGTCAGCAGTCCTGTTCAAAATTTCCAAAACAATCTTCTACTTAACATGATTAAGCTGAAAAGATATCGTCAGAAATATTTCTGAGGCATTATTTAGAACAGAGTGCCCAATTGGTAGACTGTGGACTGTTCCCAAGTGGATTGTGAGGGGTGTAGCTTTTATGGTGGCTTGATGTGACGATGCTCCCTCCCTATACATCCCAAACCAGATCAAGGTTTACGATCCTAAAATAACTGAAATGAATTGAACTGCTTGGTGGAAACGTGATTTATACAAGCATGCCGAACCGAGGCCAAATCCGTGCACAATAATGCGCCTGATGGGTTGAAGAATGTCATAGTACTACCCAGTGATATTACTCAGAAAATGTCATAAGGGGAGCTCTCCAAGACCCAGTGTGAGTGTTCCCTGACGGCCCCGGGGCGCATGAATATATTATGAGAAAGCAGAAGTTTGACGCCGACATAGAACAAAGTGACACAGCGAGACGCCAAAGGAGCACATGAAAAGAAACGCACGCAACACTTGTCAATCTGTTACAAGGCTAGAGGGTGTCAGCACTCTGCAGGTGGTAGTGTGACAGTCAAGTCATGCAGCAGGAAGTGCATCTTTCTCTTCAAAAAGATCAAGTACAGACCTTAATGGCCTCCACGGTGTCATATTTGTCCAGTTTGTTGATGTGGTTGGTGATGCTGGTGTTGAGCGGCGCGGCCGAGATGGGGTGGATGACGGTGGCGTCGTGGGACTGCTGCTGGTAGTGCTGGCAGTACGAGTACACCAGCAGAGTGACCAGACATCCCAGGATGGAGCTACTCAGTCCCACGGCAATCATGTGGAAAAGGTTGAAGTCTGAATGGAGATGAAAAACAGAAGGAAGGAGTTGGTAGCTGACGCTGCAATTCACACTGTTATGATGGCTTTGTTACACCTTGGACTGGATGACAAACAATCACAGGGCACGTATAGACAACCATTCACTCACATTCACACAATTTAGTCTTCAATTAATTTAGCGACGTGCATATTTTTGGAAAGTGGAAAAAATCCGAAGTACCTGAGGAAAACACGGAGAATATGAAAACTCCACACTGGATTCGAACCCTCTCTCAAACATAATGTGCTAAACAGTCAACCCTTTGATGAATGAATCTGTTTTAGGGGTGTAAAGGTGTTGGAAAGTCATCAGGTATTTGCACGCATGTTTATCCTGATAAAAAAATGAATGTATTTTATGGATTCTAATGTGGAACCCCCTGAAAAGAACTGTACAGAAAGTCAGCCATTTTGGTATGAAGCAGCCATTTTGCTGAAATACATGTCGTCGCTGCTAAGTGAAAAACACTTATGTCCATTTTTGTCATTTAAAAAAAAGAAAATTTTTATGTGTTTGAGATGAAACTGAATGCAGACATCCCCAAAACATAAAAATTTAACTATTGAAAAAAAAAATTGACATAATTGCTGCTAAGTGAAAAACACTTATGTCTATTATTTTTGTCTTTTTATTATTATTATTATTATTATTATTATTATTATTATTTACAATTTTATGTTTTCGGGATGAAACTGAATGCAGACATCCTAAAAACATAAAAATTGAAAAAAAAAAGGACAGATAATATTGTAGATGAACTGTTAATACTTTTGAGGTTTATAGTAAATATGTTTTTGTCCCCTGTCCCTTAGCACACTTGTTGAAAAAAATAAAAAAAAACATTCAATCTGTGAATATAATGAAATTGAGGTGGACCTTCTTTGTTTCCATTGATCAATTCTCGTGACCAAAAAACTGTCGGAATTTAAGAAATAACTTTTGAGGTGTGTAGCAAACTTTAATCACTAAATATCAATATGCTGCATTCTTAAGGTAGTACTCTAATATACATAAATATAGATAATCACATCTCGTCGTCTGAGCCATTTGGGCCATTTTTTCATCACGTGTGACTTTCTCACAACAATTCTGTTTAAACAAAAAAAGGAGAACGATGATGATGAGCTGTTGACTCCAAATGAATAATACTGAGCTCTCCTAAACAAACAAAAAACAATTCTGTCCCTTCTCCCAAACTCACTACTACTCACAAACACATTATAATATATTATAAAGTTCTCAATTATTTCCGAAGTTTGAAGGCCGGAAGAACAACAAAATCGTTGTGAGAATGTGAATAGCCCATTTACTTCACAGGTTATCACTTATTATGTATGAAATATTGCATATTTGAAAAAAGTAACAAATCTTGCCAGTAACTTTGTCAAGTTTTTATAATCAAACATAGCATATGTGACAGCAACAATTTGGGTATTTGGCTGTGAACTAACATTTCTTGACTACCAGCTGCCAGTTGTGCAGCAACACACGCGAGCGCTTCTTATGAACTCTGAGCACTTTCATCAGCGTTCCTGCAGCTGTTGCCGAAGTAAACATGGTTAAAAGACATTTTATTGATCCCCTCAAACTGTAACTGTGTAGCTAGGGTACATTTTATCAGGATTTCTGCACCTGAATTTTAAGTGCTATAGCAGTACATTACTGGAGGAAATGTGTGAGTGTGTGTGTAATTCTGCAGCGAGATATTATCAGATCAGCATTTTCCTTTAATTATTATTTTTTTTTTACAGTGGGATTTATATTCATTTAAACAGAATTGCAAATTAATGCTAGCCATGTCGGCTTCTCACACACCTCCAACTACACGCATACATTTATTACCTCCACAGCGTCTCTCCTCCTGACTGGAGCGTGCAATGGAGACTTCTGATAAAACGAGAAGAAAAAAAAAAAAGCAAAAGCAAAAGGTATCAGAATTAGGCCTGGAACGGGCACAAACACACACCCCTGCTCGCGTGACAAATTACACCTCCGTTGGCGAATGCTGAGATGAAAGCTGCTTTCAATATGATAAAAATTACACGAGAAACTCCGCGAGCTATAATCACGGCCGTGGCGGCACCTGGAGTGCTTTATGAAAAGTAGACGTCCTCATTAGAGAAAATGAAGTACAAGATGTTTCTAATGCACTTTAATTGACAAGCCTCCCCCATTAAAGGCGATTGATGATAAACGAAAATGGGTAATTATGTAAAAGTTAATACAGAATGCTTTAAAGGCTTTGATTCGGGTTTACTCTTCTGGTTAATGAAAATGCTAGTTAGCACGGGGCTCATGAATACTGCAAAGTCATCCATTTTTTAGACTTTAGTGGTTGTTTATGACTAATATGTTTAATCTTGCTTCATGATGCTGCTATGGAAAAATCAATGCGGATGTGTGCTTCACGTTACATTCTGCCAATAGCAATATGGCTGTTTAAGCTGATATCAATATTATTGACGAAGGAAAGACAGTTGCCAATTCTTCCAATCTTTTGACGTGAAATTGCATGCCTCGCCTTTTCACAGAGCGGAATCTCACCTTTTACATCATACAAACTGCCCAGAGCGAGATAAATAATATATGTTATCATTACATAATTTAAACGACTGCTGTCCTCAATGCATTGGTCTATGAGTGTGTGCGAATGAACACCTGGAATAAGATTGGAGTCAGGAGAGCACGGCCTGCTCTCACTGCTGTTTCCTGAGCACTGATTTCCAGTCGGAAACAGCACATCACAATGACGGACACGCAACTGGGCCCCTCTGGAGTCGCACTGGGACCACTGGGACCAGCTGGACCAGCTCTCTGCAAACAAAAATGACAAGACAATCCCACAGCTGTGTAGTGCTGCTTGTGTGGGTCCTTGGTTATGTATTAGTCATGCATGAATGACCTCCACAGGGCTTAGAGTGACTGAAAAGAACTTGTGATGGATATGTGTGTGCTTTAAGAGTGTGTGCGTGTGTACCTGGACAGGCTTGAGTGTTGCATAGTGCCTCCTCAGTGTGCAGACCAAGGCAGATGTCCCCTCCGTAAGCAGGCGGGGGGTTACTGCAAGTTCGAGTCCTCATGTAATGTCCACCTCCACATGTCACAGAGCACTTGGACCATGAAGACCAGCAGGACCAGCTTCCATCCACTAAAGGCAGCAGAGGAACAAAAGGGCAGACCCTGTCACTCGATTATGCAGCATTGAGACAGCAGTCCAACTTTTTTTTCTCCTTTCCTTAACGATGATAAAGAGCTCCTCATATATATATATATATATATATATATATATATATATATATTATATATATATATATATATATATATATATATATATATATACACACACACACATACAATATGAAATAAAAAAAATATAAAAAAAATATATACATTTTCAAATCTAAATAAAATAAAAAATAAATACAATTTGACCGCAATAGTAAATGGAGAAGAAAGCATTTTACAATTAGAATCAGCTGACACATTCTACCGCATTATTCTTATTATAGAATAGTTGTTTTTTTTACTAAACTACAATTCCCAAACAAGGGTTCAACCTTCCATCTTCTGTACAACCGAACATTAATACAGAAATATACATTTAAGAGGAACCCCGAAAGAACATGCACGATACTAACAAAAATGAAATTAAAGAACATTTTTGCTCTAATTATAATTAGTTTTATCAATGTAAAATGTATTTTTAGTCTTTTTTTAAAAATTCTTATTATTTTTTACATATTTAATCTTTAAGCTAAGGAAAATGCTTTTGAGTCTTGTTTTTTGTTTTTTTAGTTTTCATAACAATTATAACCTTGGTACTTCCACCATAATTTCCCCCAAAACAAATCTTGTCCTCACAATGAATTAGAATTCAGGGCAGGTAGTGAATCTTGGATTTCATCAAACCAAAACAACAAGATAGGAGCTGTCAAATCAGATAGTTCAGGAACACAAACTCATGTCTGATTCATGTTACAGTTCAAAAGGACCTGCACTAAACTTTTTTTTTTTAGAAGACACAGAAAGTGTGAAAAATTGCAGTTGTCTGGAGCGCGCGTGTGTGTGTATTTTGACATGACAGAAAGTATGCCTCCTCCAGCTGTTCCAGATAACTCCACACACCCCAAAATTTAACAGATTTTTTAATTGAGATAAATGAGCATCCATGTTGCTTTTCCTTTGTACCACCTTGAGAAGCAGATTCTGGTCCCAACATCAGTTTCACTACAACTTCTTTTTATGAAACCTTTCATTTTATGTTATTTGACTTATTAGTACTACTGTATTAAAATCGTTTAAATTCCACACAGTTTTTCCAAATCCACACACATAATACACAGTATTATGATTAATATTGCAGTTGAGGAATATGATTTAAGTGGAAAAATCCACCTCTTTGTATCCATCTGAGGGCGGCCATTTTGTATTCTACATATGATAACATATTGTTGATGTAAATACTGTCAAAATTGGGCATTATTATCATCGCAAAGCACGTACATCTCATTATAATGTGTTGGTGTGAACGGAAATTCCTACTCGATCAAAAAAATCAACAATATTATGAGGGCAGTCTAGAGAATTACCAGTTAATATTGTTTACCAATCATATGGATAAATCCTAGCCTCATCTTGGCAGAGAGTAATTCCCTTTTCAGAAGCATCTGAGAATTGCTTTTAAAGACCCGCTGGTGCTTGGCAGCTCCGCGCGGGTAATTGAAGTTGCCGTTGCTTTTTGTCATCTCTGCGTAATTTCTCTATCTCAAAGTGACGCGCCAGTCGATTCCTGGCCCTCCATGACGGATCGTCTCATCTTGGCTGAAGTTGTGAGAAAAACACAGATTCATTTGTTTCTAAACCAGACGGATAGTCGGCGCGACACCTGTTTTCCTCCTTCAAAGTGTTGGATTAAAAAGAATAGGATTAGATGTGTCGGAGGATCACAGCTGGTCTCACGCTACGTCTGCCGGGATGCCTAAGAAAAAAAAATTGTTTCTCACTTTCACACGGACACTATTACAAGACACATTAGTATCCCTTGCTGCTCTATGTATTTTAGCAGGAGACGTAAAAATTTTCCGGCACATGCAACCAACCTCGGACTGAATTAACAGGCTGTAAAAATAGCATTAATGGCTGCTCGCACCCTTGTCTCCTCTGCTTACTTCCAGCATGGCAACATTTAGGAAGACAGATTGAGGGTGCTGCAGATTACGCGCACAGCCAGGTTATTAGCAAAATACCTAAAACCTTCTCTAAGGGGGTTTTCAGATTAATAATCATCCGGTACAGCATACGTTTGTCAGTTTGTCCCCCAAAACGTGTGTGCGTGTCAGAAAGGATTCTCTTCATTATAATGCATCCTTTTGCCATGTGTAGACAATAAATAGTCTTTGGGCTTTTCACAAGCGAACAAGGGCTGCCATCGCCAGTGGCATAATTGATCTGCTGTGTAATTACATAGCGGAGTGCCTCAGGGATGGCCTCTTTGATTCTTTGGTGTAAATTGGAGTTTTCATCACAGCTTCTTTCCGCGCCTGATTTCTTTTGTGATTCCTAAAGATTTGCAAGTCATTTGGCGCCACGATTCTTGATTCGTTACTCAAGAGGGAGAAGATAGCTTAGATGTGGAGAAGTGTGTCTGTGTTGGACAGCAAATGAGGGGATGTAATTGCTTCCTGTGGAGACACCGAATTTACAACACTATTCAAAAATACGCTTATTTCTTCTTTTTTATTTCAAACAGATAAACAATTAGGGTGAAACACTTGAGGGTTAAAACCGATTTTAGATGCATTTTTAGTCCTCATTTTTGTTTCTAAACGTAGTAGGTTCCACAAATACACTAATCTTGTTTACTAGTGTATTTGAATACGAAGGATAAAAAAAAATCATGCATGTGTGACCCCCCCACACATTTGTGACATTCAATCAAAGGGGTGCTTTAAAGTATTTTTAAGATGATAATGATAATAATTGGTTCAAATAATTCATTTTGTCAATGATTCACCACGCTGTTGTCATATTTATGAATGAAATCCGGTGGCATTCACCACATGCGTTCGTCGTCTAATCCACCTGTGCAAACATTTAGACCTGCATTTACCGAGTCTAAAATCGAGGTGGCTTTGGTACCAACGCCCAAGGAGGCGTAGCGTGTCTACCAAAATTCACAAATACGCAAAACGAGACTTTTCAGGTCAAAAAGTAGGATGTGCTAGTTTTTAGGCTGAGTGTAGATAATTGAAGTTGCCATTGGCTGAGTGTTAGATTAGGCCTCTTTGGCATATATGATTAGATAGTCGACTTTCCTATCTGCACTCTGGTACACTTATCTAGTTGGAACCAGTTTAGACCATCGGGTCACATATTGGCATATTGGCTAGGCAGAGCCACCCAACCAAGACAGTATAATAGTTAACCATTTTGGATACATTAGACCTTCTTCCGCATTATTCAGAGAAAGGGGCATCTGGTAGCCAGTAAATAGTTCAACTGAGAATATGCAGTCTTATGGTTGTTACTGTTAATATAATATTGCAAGCATTAAAGATAAAAGGACTGGCAGAGGTTCACTCAGAACCTTTCAATTGGTGCCATAACCCGGATCTGTAGTACTTTCTCCAAATTGTCAGTATGCCCAGAGAGGTGCAGAACGGCCCAAAAATTTAGATGTGCATGCCCATTTTTACGCAGAGCAAAAATAGAGCCCTCAGCGTGAATCCCTTACCAGGACAAGGAGTGGTGTTGCACTCCTGGTACTCCTGGGCACTCCCCATGCATGGCTGCCCTCCGTACTTTGGTTCCGGGTTGCTGCAAGTCCGTTTCCTGTTCCGGATGCCTCGGCTGCAGTCTCTGCTGCACTGCGTCCAGGAAGACCACGAGGACCAGCCGCCATTCACAGTGCGTCCAGAGATCTTCCCCAGATGAAGAACCTCACCTAAAGCACGCAAAAGACGGAAGATGAGTTTATTTCCTTAAAACTATTTGTCATGTAACCACGTAGACAGAAACGGCCATATAAGAATGATGGATTAGGAACAGCTGCACAAATGTAGTGCATCACAGACCTCATTTCTATTTTGTGAAGATGGATTCAGTAAGTTAAGTGCGGCGTTTCGTGTTCATCAAACAACATCAGTTTTCATCATTGGTGCCCTCATGTGGAATGAATCACGGAATCCGAAAGTTAAATTTTTATTAAACTCTAATTACCGCATGCATTAATCAGCACTGTGGAAATGTTGCTGCCAGTGAGAGGCATTGAGAATCATCTGGTCTGTAAGAATGAAAAGCCATCTGTTTGAGTGAATGATAATCACCTGCAATGAAATTACAGTGAGTGTCCGGGCCATTGTCGGATGAGTCATTCTTTGGCCACATTCAACTTTTACAGACGATAATGCAGCTCCGGCTCTTAAGGCCTTACTTTTTCTCCATTTTCTCCATCATCATCATCACCATCATCTCTCATCTTCTTCCAGGCCTTTTATTTTCATATCTTCTTTTCCATTTTGTCAATTTTTGCCATTCATGTTTCCATCCCTTGCTCGACGGAGTGTTTACCTTACGCTAGTCCTCAACCACTTCATAAATACGGCCGACCTTGGCAGCTCATCACCTCACAAGCTGGCTGGCGTGTGCGCCGACAGGGTCCGTCGAGGCGTGCGCTCTTTATCGATTCTAAAAGGCCAGTGGCACGGACTGACCTCGCCTGCAGCTGTGACCTGATACTCTTCATCCAGACTTCTTTAAGGACCACATATTGAACGGCTGCACGTGACGATTAGGTTGGCAAGCTTCATCATGTTGCATCTCATTAATGCAATCATTTGCATAACCGCAAGCTCTCCTCTTATTGCCATAGAAAAATGCAAAGTTTATAAGTGTATGTAATTTTCAGCCTAGTGACATGGCAATTTTTTCTGCAGAATTTAATCAGATTCAATACAAGCACCGTATAAAAATGTTTAGCTGTGACAGATATAAAAATGAGGGATGTTTGATACCACTTTTTTCAGACTTCTGCCAGTACAGATACAAGGTAATGATACCAATAGCTGTTCCAATATGATCATGTGATTGGAAATCGGATCTGATCACGTAATTTTCAGCTGATCTGTATTGTATTTTCTTAATTTGTAAAGTCAGAAATATAATATTTTATTTGATTATTGATTTGAAGGACTGTTGACTTACAAATAAAAATATCATGTTGGGATACCTCTATCGATAAAAAAAAAGAAAGATAATTAGAACAATATGTATCCACTCATTGTCTTGAGAATGCATTGCAGAGGTATTGGACCAAAAATACTTAAAGGGATTCTTGACTCATTGAGCCATTTTCAGCAGTAAAAAGTTAATATTTTGTTCAGAATAAATTTGATAACTTCATTATTTTTCATGTAGAATTAATACCTTTAAAAACGATGTGTCGACTGAAGATGACATCACCTGTACTGGGGAAGTAAGTAGCGACCACAAATAATGAAAAATAATGAAGTTATCAAATGTATTCTGGACAAAATAGTGACTCAAACTCGGAATTGAGTGCAAAAAAAAATGTGATTGGACCTTCTTTAGATACTACAAGTATCTTTGATACATATGTGGCGGCTGTGGTGCAGGGTGTAGAAGCAAGCAGTTCAGTAACCAGAAGGTTGGCTGTTCGATTCCCGCTCTCCCCAAGTCATGAGTGGTTGTGTCCTTGGGCAAGGCACGTCACACACATTTCCTCCAGTGCTACTCACCCTGGTATATGTATGAATTGAAGGTGCGAATGTTTGGTGGTGGTCGGAGGGGCCGTAGGCGCACACTGGCAGCCTAGCTTTCAGCTGTGGCTACGTAAGTAGCTTACCGCCACCACAGTGTGAATCTGTGATTGCATGAATAATGTATCCATTCTATTGTAAAGCGTCTTTGAGTGTCTAGAAAAGCGCTATATAAATCTGATGCATTATTATTATTACATACAATTTTCAAAATAAAAACAATAATAGATCAAGAAAGACCTATATATCCCAATATAGCATTTTTATCGTAAAATGCATGAAATTATTAGCAACTTTTGATACTTCTAATTTCAAATGTCTAGTTGCTGATTGTAAAAATGGCCGCGTCACAAAAAAACAATACCTTGAATTAAGGCCAGGTATCGGCCCCATACCGATGATTAATTTAACAATATGTTAATCACCGTAGTTGTAGTTTGTACTAATGTTCATCATACGTAGAGAACTGTTTGTAATCGGGATGGGCGCCTGGTATTCAAAAAACTTTACTTGTGACAGCGGCCAATACTTTTGTGGCCATTATATAATCGGGAACTTATAAATCAGAATATATATATTTTTAAATGCAATTAATTTCATGCAATTTTAGGGAAGCATGCTACACAGGGATGTAAATGTCTTTCTTTAAAATTATTTGTCATTGTTTTGTATAAAAATACTAGTGGTATCGAACATCCCTTTTCTGATATTTTTATTATTTATCCAAAGCTGTGTCTTATCCATTCCGTAATGCATTACAAGAACGTTTTTAGCTCCAGCTCTCAGTATGATGCAGTGCAGTTCTACATTAAATCCACAAATTAAATGGCTCTATAGGTATAGGCCTACCACTTAGGTGCGAAAAAAATTATAATCTCCCAACAAGACACATTTGCAGATTCTGCCTGTATAGGAAATTGCTACTTCATGTGGAAAGGGGAGAATTCTACTATGCATTCTTTTTAAACTCAAATTTAATGGGTTTAACTCAGCATATATGCTACCCCTGAGCATAGTTTCAAGTCAGCAGTGTTTGTGCTTTGTAGACGTAATGAATGCAGTACAGTTGCATTAACCAAGATTAAGCAAGATTTATCTAACCATTAGTATTGGTATTTTCTTTTTTGTTGTTGGAGCATTGGCCAAGTAGAAACCTAATATATTAGGATTTATTAGATAATTATAGGTTTAGCCTTGCCTGATGTATTCTAGGTATTCAAATATATTGTATATTTATATACATATTTTCTCAATGTGTATCACGATAATGGAACATTCCTATGCCAAAACAAACAGTTCACTTTAAAACTCGCAGTGACTGTGTTTATTTATCTATTGATCTGCGCATATAATTACAAGAGATTTAATCCATCTGTCCTTGATGAGTTGGGCAGTGATGAAAAAGGATGCAGTGTTTTAAGATCTACACTGCAAAAATGTCTTAAGTAAGATATCATTTCTTAAATTTAACCTAAATTTGCTTATTTTGATTTGACAAGTTATTTTTACTTAAAATGAAATTGTCAGGCAAGATCATTGTTTTTATTTTAAGATACTTATTACTTAATTATCTTATTTGATCAAGCAGTCTTGGCATTGTGTGTTAACAGCCAGTTTTAAATATTGTGAGGATTAAAACAAGCATTTCCCACATTTTAAGATGACCAACTAACCAACATCAAAGACCCTGAATTGGGGTTTCGTGAGTTTTCTTATTTTAAGATTTTGCATAATCTAGTAATAAGAAAAATGGGGAAAAAATACAAGTATGAAAACAGACGAGTGCAATATGGTTCATTTTGTTATATTTACTAAGATCATTTTTCCTTCTTTCAGTACCAGCTCAGTGGTCTAGTGGTAGAGTGCTTAACCTCAGACTTGAAGGTTGTGGGTTCAATTCCTAGTTATCATGACAAAGAAAATGGGACCTGTTACCTTCCTGCTTGACACTCAGGCTAAATTATCCAAACGTAAAAAGAAATACTCATGTATTTTAAGAAAATAGTTGTATTTATTACAGCTTGAAAAAAGTCGACATTACTTAAAGTGACTCCTGTTGCTTGACAAGCTGCGCATATCCTGCGGCGTGTTACAAAGAAGACGTGCACAGTCTACGTGGCAAGAAAGGACACAGAGTGCAATGTATCTGTGCACATCTTCAAATGTGAACAAAGTTTATTTATATCACATATTGTATGCCCACAAGTGAGAAAAAAAAGTGTCCTGGATTCATACTGTATGCGTGTGACATTGTATTAGATGTTGTGGTTGCCCACAGTGGAACCATGCAACAGAAATTTCTGGGCTGATCTGAGATCTGTCAGGTGGCAGCTTCCTCAAGGGAAGCTTTACACAGGTTCCAAATAAAGAGAAAGCAATTACAACTCTTAAAAGGGCACAGGGGCATAATAAACAGAAGACTCACAAATAGCCATGAAATGATGTGCACAAAAGTAATGGGATACCTGGTTGTTATATGAGAAAATATAATTTGTCTTGCTACAAAATATCAAGGTTGCCTCATTCAAAAAACATCTGTGTAGTTTGGTCTTCAAAGGAGCCAAACAACAACAACAAGATGAAAGCTAGTAGTAGTCGTTACATTAATGCTTTGGAAGGTATAATGACAAAAAAGACTCCACTGTTAGGTTGTGTTTTTCCACCATCAGGTTAATATCCCATATGGGTTCCGTCAAAGCCAACATCTGACTTCAAGACTATGAAATCACAATGCCAACGCAGCAATTCTTTTCATATGTTGGCTTATTGTTCATGTGGTCCGTTCGATTGTCTGGTAAGAATCGCTTGATCTCGACTTCTGACAGACGGTTGGCCCTAACTTGAACGCACCACCAAGTTTTTTTTGGGCTGCATAGAACTTGCACAGTAACTCATAGCTGACAACGTCACGGTATTTAAAGGTGGGTGGAAATCGTCTGAAAACAGATGCTCATGGGAATAAATTAGAGCGATAAGCCAAAAGGTATGCTTTTGAAAAGTCCAGGTTAAAAGATTGTTTTGGAGTGCACTGCAGATGTGGGCCTCAATTTGGTGTTTTTCAATGTATAAAAGGGCAAAGGATGCAAAAACAAACAAAAGCTACTTAGAAGCAAGACAACAAAGTTGGATTTTCTTTCTCCTCCTCCCTGATAAATAGAGGCACCAGCGCCACACCAAGAAAGTATCCAAAGGAGAAAACAAGCAACAAGAAGTTTGAAGGTCAAGATCAGATCTTTTTTTGTCCTCATTAAAAGGCACAGTCCAAACCTCCTGACAGGGAACTTTTCATTTCACTGCAAACAAAGTAGAGCGGATTGGATGCGGTGGTCTCGTCCGGGCTGGTACTTGCTGCCTTCACTGATTATATCGGCTAACTTTAAGCATGAGGACTGATGAGCCAATCAGATGCAGAGTAGGGTGGGTCATACCGAGGAAAATAATCCTTCAAATAATGTCCTGAGCTGTGACAATGGTCCGGAGTTTTAGCTCATTGGAAGTGCTCTGCGCTCATACACCAGAGACTTGCTCGCTGTGTGGGTTTGATCCCGCCAGTTAACTACATGATATAGTTTAGTTATATAGTATAGCAAGACTGGTCATGATAAATACATTTTAGATTAATTTAACTCATTCACTCCCAGCCATTTTCACTGAAGCAACCCCCTTCGCTCCTGGCTGTTACTGGATTTTGACTAATTTCGCAAGGACCACAGAAGATCTCTTCTTTCATCAGGAAAAAAAGCATCTGTTTCTGT
Source organism: Vanacampus margaritifer (assembly GCF_051991255.1). NCBI lineage: Eukaryota > Metazoa > Chordata > Actinopteri > Syngnathiformes > Syngnathidae > Vanacampus > Vanacampus margaritifer. The sequence continues at coordinate 5,951,642 of NC_135451.1, forward strand.
TCTGGAGCAATTAGCATTAGGATACAGCTAAGTTTCATCATTATTCACAAGCCTGTTGAAAACACTGGCAAAAAGAGCTTGTTGCAACATGGCCCTGGCTGATCTCTTATACTCTGCTGTCACCTGCTGGCCATTTTTTGTAATAACTACCATTATTTTAAGCCACATTTTCATGTCAAAAGCTGTATCAAAACCTTCTGTATGCTCTAGCATAAAAAACAAAAACAAAAAAACGTATTCATACGTTTTTGGGTTTGAATTAGTTAAGCTGCCTGTGCTACTAGTAATAACTACAAACTGCTCCTAATCAATTCATAATTTTACTATTGTGAGTACAAATGACCAATTTTTCTTACATGTCACCGTTTCTAAAACAGGACGCTTTTCTGGACTACTACTACCACTAAAACAAAAGTGAAAATTTAGAGTATACCCACTTCTGCAGGGACCACGTCACGGATTGGATGTAACTTTGCAACAACTGTACATTTCCTCGATTTATCTTCATTTTCAGCACTTTATAAAATATTGCATTTGGAGAAGACCTGTGATAAAAACAAACAAAAAAAACTTCAAATAAACTGCACAGTTGTAAGCTAAGCCCGTTGTGTTTTTCTCTTGATAAAAGCAATGCGGCCGTTATAAAGCGAAGCGTGCTGGCTGAGCAGAGAGGCAAAACAAAGCAGAGACAATAAGGATAGCGCGGCGGTTACCATCCGTCAGCGCTGGCATGCGTCCACCAAGTCTGCGCTGTGTCGAAAAGTAATCTGTTGCCCACAAGAGGGTCCTGGCCCTGATCGCGCATCAGCTCAAGTGAAACGCATCAAGCCTGCTGACATCCCACACTTTCTCCAGGGGAAACAATGAAGCCACCGCTCACTAAAGCAAGCTGACCACAAAATAAACTCCTCCAAAGAGACGGCTGTGGTTTTCTCCTCACACCATGTTGACCTTTGTGAATACAATTAAGAACATAAACTACACTGAGGAGGTCTAACACATGAAGTTCAATGTTAGTGCCACTATATGACTACTGAGACTAGGTCATTTTTTTTCTTTCTATTGATTGAACCAGACAAGCATATTAGCTTTTATAGTTATCATTTATACTGCGGGCTGGCCTGTGGTCACACAGAAAATGACTTATGACTAAAGCTTTTATTCGTTTTAGGCCCACAAGACACTGACAGGTTCTTGGATTCAGTGAGAAGTGTGAAACAATCACAGCTCATCTGTTTTTCGAGTTAGTTCATGTGACATTTGGAAGCTGAGTCGTGATTGGTCGTTATCTGAGCCCTGCGCAACTGTGATGTCATTTTTTCGACGACAAGAGGCAAAATGGCCGCCCCCTGAGATGAATAAAAACGTGTGGATTTTGCTCCTTAACTAATATTCCACAAATGCAATATTAATCTGAATACTGTTTAGACTAGTGTAGAGAACAGATTGTAAAGAAAATGTTTGTGTTGACTTCCGCTTAAATGATGTTACTATACAAGCCAGTGACAAAGTTATTGAGAAGTACAAGTCAGTGTTAGATTCTAAAAAATATTCAACTCTTTCATGATCCCCAGGAGCACCATCGAATCCATCATGATCAAATGGAGAGAACATGGAAGCACACAAACCTGCCAAGGGAGGGCCGCCCACCAAAACTCATGCACTGGGCAAGGAGGGCATTAATCAAGAGAACAAAGCGGGACCAGGATTGCCAACCCCTGCAGTAGGAGCTGCACAGTTCGAGTGTAAGATGGGTAGTACTAAAAATAGGAATATGCTTGAACAAAACCTGTACTAGGCTATGAGAGATTTCATATTTGGCCAGAGATTTACATTCTAGGACCACAAACATACAGATCAAGCATCACTCAAGCGGTTTCAGAGGAATAATAAATATGTCCAAAGCCCAGACCTAAATCCAATTAAGAATCAGACTTAAAGACTACACAGAAAACTTGCCAGTGTTAGAGTGACACTGAGTGTTAAATCTAAAACTAGAAAAGCGTTTATATGTGTCCACACAAATGAGTGTAAATTGGACACTTTTTAAAGTGTTACTTTTTCACACTTAACCATTGTTACCCCAACACTGTGTAGTGTTAAAATCTAAACTGGTAAACACTGAGTACTGTTGAAAGTAATCTACACTAGTGTCAGTGTTAAACATTTAATTCTGCCAAACTACACTTAACTCTGGTGTTTAAACACTTATGACTACTGTTGAGTATCTTGTTCAAGGATACTTTTCCATAGTCACACTGGCCTGGGATCGAACGCAGGCTCTCAGGGTTGTGAGAAAACCCCTCCACCACTGAGCCACACCGCCCTGGCTACAACAACTGGATGTATTGCTATTGAAACGTCGACACTGGACAGCACGCTGAAAATTTGGAAACATTGGGAATTTAACACTCAAGGTAGTGCTATTCAGGTTACACCCAACATCCATCCTAGCACGCTAGGAAAGTTACTCTGAGAGTGTAATTTTTTATCCTAACGATGTTAAAATAACACTGCTTACTGCGTATTTGATTGAACACTAGAAATTTAACAGACCGATTTATGTGTATGTGTGAAATTAGAATTCACTCCTTAAAATCATTGCTTTATTTTCATTAGTGATTTTTTGTTTCCTGAGTTCGGTCATGTGACGTTCACAAGCTGAGCTGTGATTGGTCATTCCGTGATGAGTAACTGTGATGTCATTGTCAGCTGACAGCAAGTGGCAAAATGGCCGCTCCTGAGATATATAAAATGGGTGGATTTTCCACAAATGCAATATTAATCAGAATGCCATGTTTGACTAGTGGGTGTGCATACAACATATTATTGTAAAGTCATTTTTTGGGGTTGACTTTCCCTTTAATGTTGGTGCACTTTCACATTTATTTTATAAATGTAAAGTGTGGTACAATTAAAACCTATAATTATTGTTATTATTATTATCATTCATTCCCTCAGATGGCCATTATGACTGAAAACCCATTAAAATCAATGTTTAATTACCACATCACACTTTTATAACAAAATCTATTTAAAATCAGATGTCATGGAAAATAGTAGCAAGAAATGTTAAGAAGGGATATGGTGTAGCTAAATATGTGTAAAACCAATAAAAATGGCCAGGTTGGAAATAAAAAGACATGCATTTAGCAAGAATGCTTTGACTCTGACTACAGGTTATTAACTTATCACACTCATTAAGCCATAGCCACTCATGTGAAACAGCACGGTATGAGGTATACTGCAAAATCACATTTTCACCGTTTATCTCCTGTAATAAGGAGAGATACTCATCTTAACGTGAGTCGAGAGAAATAAAGACACATCATGTACACATAACATGATGATGGTGTGATAAAAGCACATGATCCAAGTGTAACAACACAACCTGGCCGACAAACGAGTCCGAAGAGATCCCAAACAAGATGATGTGATGGGAGATTAGTGGAGCGGCCAGACAGTGTGTTAAAGGGAACGCTTGTAATGAATCGGCTTCAAATGAGAAATGAAAATGAAGGCCATAAACTTGAAACACTACTGACCGTGAATGGAACTGGCTCATAAACATCTATTTTCATTTGCATACGAGCACATATTTTTTATTTTCCCTGTCTGATTTGCGAGACGGGAGGAACGACTTGATTCCTCTTTAGACGCTACTCAGTACTACATCACCAGACATAAAGTGTAACATTTTGGATAAGATTCACACCTTGTTTTTCTATCTTGGCTCATATTGTGACAATAAACACCACCGGGGTCACAGTTGTTTAGAAATAGCTGCGTTCACAGTCCTGTAACACAGTTTATGTAAACACACATTATGGACACAGTACCGTCCTTCTGTTTATGAGGACAAGCGGGTTTGATAAAACAGATTAGCTTGACTAGAAAAAAAAAAATCATGATTCTAGCATAAGCATAGCATGTGTTTCATTAGAAATTGTGACCAGAAAGAAGTCTGACATCAGATCACGTGCATTAATCACAGCAAGTGACAAAAGAGGGAGCAGGATGAAGTCTCACTTGTAGGATAATGCAGCCTGAGGGCTACGACTGGCAAATCCCTTCAGTGATCTTCTTTTTTTTTTTTTTAAACAGGAAAAATGTGAATGAGTTAATTAAGGAGCATATTATTTTGTCAGACATCCACTCAAAATTGGCATCCAAACGAGACAATTATTTAAAAAATATATTAACTCATTTACTGCCATTGACGGCTATAGACATCAGAAATTATTTTTAACTATTTCTATTTGTTTAACATTTTTTTTCTATTTTTGTTAACAAAGAGTATGAAAACCTAGAATGTTTTATTGTATGTTTAGAACAGATATAAAATTTGTGCTTAATTGTGAGTTAACTAGTGAAGTCATGAGATTAATTCCGATGAAAAATTTGAATCGCCTGACGCCTCAAATTTTTAATTATCTTTAAGTCGCGTTTTTACAATTTTTAATAGTAATTAATCGCATGACTTCAATAGTTAACTCAGGAATAATCACACATTTTATATCTGTTTTAAATGTACAATAAAAAAATCTAGTTTTTCATTCTCTTGTTAACAAAAGTAGAAAAAAATGTTAAACTAATAGAAATAGTTAAAATTAATTTCTGACGTCAATAGCCGTCAATAGCAATGAATGAGTTAATATATTTTTTAAATAATTGTCTAGTTTGAGTGGATGTCTGACAAAATAATATGCTACTTAATTAAATCATTCATATTTTTCCTGTTTAAAAAAACAAAAAAGAAGATCACTGAAGGGATTTGCCAGTCGTAGCCCTCAGGCTGCATTATCCTACAAGTGAGACTTCATCCTGCTCCCTCTTTTGTCACTTGCTGTGATTAATGCACGTGATCTGATGTCAGACTTCTTTCTGGTCACAATTTCTAATGAAACACATACGTCCTGATAATGAGGATCAGGGCAGACCAGTTAAAGCTCTCTTGGGTGTCTGACTGTCACACATCTTAAAGTTTCAAAACTGACGTGCCCTGTGGTGTTTCTTATTAACCCTGGAGGTGTATTTAAAAGTACAACATCAACAATGCTTACCTGTAACAGCATTGGACTAGACTGATCATCTGGAATAATGAAGCAGGGAGATGCATGTGACATGAGGGACCACACAGAGTCAGCTCAAAGTAGAACAGGCCATTATGATAAGCCCTTGTTTCCCCAACAACACCACCATTTTATTTATTTTTTTACTGCTCGTGTGATGTTTCACCACCCACATTAATCCTTGCACTTAACAAGATACCAATTAGTTGCCTCTTTGTACAAATGCTTAGAAGTACAGTTTCTGAAGGGTCTAATGGGAATAACAAGCTGTGATGGGATGTGCAAAGAATGTGGGTCTTCACTCTGAATATAAAACAACAACAACAAAAACACACCACGTTGATATAAGTATTGGATGACACCTACATATTACACCTGGAAGTGAAAAAGGGAATAAAAAGAAGTCTGCTGCTTTTCCATTGGCAATTTCTGTTTAGCTAGGCACTAACTGCACGAATGAGACACACTAAAAAACAACTATGGAGGCAAACGAAGGGCTTGTGTATTCCTGGCATATGGGATGTTGGCCACAGCAAAAAAACGTTAGGTGGAGACTGTGTAGTGTTATAGTGAGGCGTCTAGAAAAAAGATACAACAGGGTATGCTAACATTAGCTTGTGTGTTTATATTTGTCATTATAATTAGTGATGCACCAAATATTCGGCCACTGAAAATATTTGTCCCAGAAATGGCAAAAATAGCCATTTTTGGCATTCGGCCTCAGTTAAACTGGCACAGTCCCGCTTAACTTTAAAATGTTTCCTGTTTACTTTCACACCTGCATTCTCATTGTCATTCCGCATGTAATTGCTAACAGGCGTGTTTTGGTCAAAACAGAACTTACGTGTCTACGAATCATGGGATATGTAGTCCTACGAGCTTAATGCTGTGGTCGCCGGCCAGACAAAATGCAAACTGAGCTTATTGCAGTCCTACAATGTGGGACTAGCACGAGGTAAACAGCTCAGCAAGCTTCCAATAGTTGCCAGTACTGAGCAAAAAAGGTTGGTTAAGTGCATTGGCTTGTTTAGTGCTGTTGAACTGTCAACCAAGACAGCAGTTAGCATTAGCTAAAGTAAGAACACAACCAGCAGTCACCAGATTGACAAGCAATTAAATTTGTTATAAATAGTTCCTGGTGACAATTTATTGGATTTTCAGTAAAATTGTCTAGTGTCCAGGTTTTTAATTTTGAAATTCTGGTCTCCCTATGTTTAGTATCTGGTACACTCACAGAAACTAACTTAAGAGTCTAACTTAAGATTTACGTTTTTTTTTTAAAATAACACATATCCATTTAGCCTACTTTTTTTTTTTAAAGGTAATTTTAACACAAACCTAACAAATGATCTTATATGATATGTATACACATATATACATTAGTCTAATAAAGCCTATTTATTTGAAATGCATAATCCTCTGGTTTATGTATTTAGTATTAATAAAGTCTAATTACTGTAAATTGGGCAGCACGGTGGCTGACTGGTTAGCACGTCCGCCTCCCAGTGCAGAGGACGTGAGATCGAGTCCGGGCTTCGGCCTTCCTGGGTGGAGTTTGCATGTTCTCCCCGTGCTTGCGTGGGTTTTCACCGGGTACTCCGGTTTCCTCCCACATTCCAAAGACATGCATGGCAGGTTAATTGAACACTCCAAATTGTCCATAGGTGTGATTGTGAGAATGGTTGTTCGTCTCTGTGTGCCCTGCGATTGGCTGGCAACCAGTTCAGGGTGTACCCCGCCTACTGCCCGAAGCCAGCTGGGATAGGCTCCAGCACCCCCGCGACCCTTGTGAGGAAAAGCGGTCAAGAAAATGGATGGATGGATGGATAATTACTGTAAATTAATAATAATAAGAGTATTTATTTAAAATACATAAAGTATATTGTTGGACTAGCATAAAAATCAGGCTACTGCTATGTGGAAAAAAACACGTACATTTTTTTATTTTTTATTTTTATGTTTTTGGGATGAAACTGAATGCAGACCTATTTAATACTAAATACATGAACCTGAGGATTATGCATTTAAAAATAGGCTTTATGTAACATATAAGTTTTATTTGGTAGGTTTGTGTTAAAATGATCTATTAAAAAAAAGTAAATGGGAATTTGTTAGGTAAAAAAATTAAATAAATCTTAAATAAGACTTAAAATATTTCTGTGAGTGTATGTAGAAAAATGTAGAGTATGTAGAAAAATTTATCATTCTAGCCTAACCTTAAATTGATTCATTAAGAAGCTGGTCTCAATACCTTTGTCCAAATTGTGTATCATGGCAAAGATTGATGTAGTTATAATCTAAAAATTGGCTTTTGGATTGGAAGTTAATTAACATGTCTGATGCTTTGGTCTGTTGATAAATGACATAAGCTGAAACATGAACTGATTTTTTATAATAGTCTCTCACCATCAGTGGAGCAGCCGGTCGAGCCGTCGCTGGAGCAATAGCGCATCTCAATCCTCTGCCTGCCCACCTCCAGAAGGCTGGCGTCCGGGATACGAGCCTTGCACGTGTAACGGAAACGCTGCTCGTAGTGCCCGCCATTGTCGGAAATGTTCACCGGTGTCCATGGGGTCCAGGGAGTTGTCTTCTTCAGGTCGGGACAAGGCTGGGAGTTGCATGACTGGTACTCCTGCAGATGTGAGGACAAAATGTCTCATTTGATTGAAGTCTGAAGGTGTTGTCACGAGGTGACAATTAGGCATGAAATGTTCAGACAGAAATGATTGCAGTGTTTCTCAAGCTTAATAAAACCCCAGACAATTGCTGCTAAAATTCTCAACAGAGTGACAAATGTCATATGAAACAGCTTATTTGATGTCGTCGAAACAAACAGCCCTTTCAAATCTTTTATTGCGGCTGGTTCTGGTTGGTTTATGTCGCTGATGTGGCAGTCTGCCCTGGCAAAATATCCGCTTGGCTGGCTCGGGCCAACTGAGGATACGTTCCCCTTAGACACCTTCACTGAACATGGCGAGACGCAAACAAAGCGGGCAGAAAAGGTCATTGACGGAGTTGAGAGGCACGTGGAAACGGAAGCGGGAAGCAAAGGATGCAAGGCAAGGATGTGAACCATGGAGGTGGAAATGAGGCGCTTTCCCCTGTCTGCAACTGGCTATAAATATGAAAAACACATCACTGACGCTCATGATGTGAGGCACATTCAGGAGCAACGTGAGAATATATGGCCCAAAATTCCCTCCACCAGCTTCCATTAGGACAAGTGGTCAGAAAATAACATTTGTGGTGCTATATGTGATGATAAGTATAGTGAAGAGATAATCGAGAAGACCGACTGCTATTTTCTCCTTGCAGGCTTGTTTGTTTATGCTGAATATGCCTTGAGTGACTGCCAGACCTTGGAAAAAAAAAAAGATAAGAGCCTGGCAGATAGAGCAGTGTGGCAGGTCACAACATTAGGTACACCTACACACTCAAATGAGATTCAATAGTAAAAAAGATATTTTCAGTCAACAATGTTTAATGTCACTGCACTGTACGTCATACTCCCGATACCAGGGTCGACAACCTTAAATACTTTAAGAGCAATTTCAACCTTCTCTTACAGGAAAAAACAAACAAACACTGGGAGCCATAAAATCATTTTGACAGCTGAAGTGAGGATGCACTACACCGATTTTTTTTTTAACCCGTATATACAAATAAATCTTGGCACCAGGTGTTTCATAGTAAAAACACTATATTTTAAATGTTACAATTAGTTTTAACCATAATATTCCAATTTAGAATCATTTCATAAATGGAGGAACTGTTTAACATTTTCATTAAAAAGTAGGGCCCGGGGCGGCACGGTGGGCGACTGGTTAGCATGTCCACCTCCCAGTGCAGAGGACGCGAGATCGAGTCCGGGCTTCGGCCTTCCTGGGTGGAGTTTGCATGTTCTCCCCGTGCTTGCGTGGGTTTCCTCCCACATTCCAAAGACATGCATGGCAGGTTAATTGAACACTCCAAATTGTTCATAGGTGTGATTGTGAGTATGGTTGTTTGTCTCTGTGTGCCCTGCGATTCGCTGGCAACCAGTTCAGGGTGTACCCCGCCTACTCCCCGAAGCCAGCTGGGATAGGCTCCAGCGCCCCACGCGACCCTTGAGGAAAAGCGGTTAAGAAAATGGATGGATGGAAGTAGGGCCCGAACGATTACTCATTTTGAAATGGGCAAAAAACAGTCAATTTTTTTATTTCATTTTTAACACATTACAAGGCAAGACAAAAAAATGACATTCAAACAACCTATCCTCCCCAAAAATTTAAAATCAGCTAATTTAGTTAGTGTTAAGGGCTAAAAATTGATTACTTTATTCATTACATATATATTTTTTAATTAATCGGCTGATTAGTTTGCTATTGATCTTTATTCTGTCAAATATCATCAGGTGCATATCTCCTATGTAAGTTATGTTTCAATTTTCTTTTAAATATGGTAAGAGAGAGGCAGAATGTTTTATATCATTGTCCAGGACATTCCACATTTGTGGACCTTCATATAACATATACTAAAACGAGTATGTGTCATTTTTTTCTGCATTTCCCTTTTAACAGCAATCTATTTCTGGTATTTAGTGGATGAGACGAAGACAATAGTGGAACAAGTTCAAACCAACGGCCATTTAGTTTGTAAACCACACTGTACGTTATGCATAGATTGTGAAAAAGATTGCATTCAGGGAGCTTCGGTAGACCATATCCATGGAAGAGAGCATTTGAAGGAGAATTGTATTTAGACCAGGATATTGTAATAATGGCTTTTTTTTTTTTTGTAGAATGAGTAATTCGGCAGTAAATTTAGGGTAAGTATTATTCCAGAAAATATTGCAATAGGTTAAATGAGGTTCAAACAGTGATTGATACAAACAAATGCCATCTGAAAAATAATCCACCAAGTTTTGCAATTTTTTTTTTGCCATGTCATCGATATACTTTTTGAAATTTATGGATCGATTAATATAAATTCCTAGAAATTTGGTGAACTCAACTTTATTAATAATTGTCCCATCTATATTTATGATCATGTCCTGATCACTGTTTTTATGCTTTTTCACACAGAAAACAATACAATTTGTTTGACTAATATTCAATGATAATTTAAAATAAACAAATTAAATTGGGATTATTTCACCTTGGTGGAGGTCTACTCTTATTTTTAGATTTTTGGGGGGATAAAGTTCAGGGTCTTGGGCTTGTGTTTGTGGCAAATACCGTAAAACACCAAGAGTGGTCTTTGTTGGTATTCTTAAAGTGAGGACAGGCTGTAGAGGGCAAGGTGACATAAACATGATCGTCTGATGAATAAAGAAGCTACTGTAGCATTTATACTAAGCAGAAGCTGCTTTGTACTCATAAACATACACTTGTTTTTGTTACTTGGAACAAGGCGTGTAGAATAACCCCAGGCCACATTTTACTACACTAAGCCCAAAGAAAAATCCATTATCATCATATGTTCACATGCAGCAGCTTATTCTGGTAAATGTCCAATAATGAAGTGGCTGGTGAGTGTAGACCACTCATCATCTTCACTTTTACTTCACTCTTGTTCTCATTCCATCCATCTCTGTATTGTATCCTCCACAGTTCATAACTCACCCCCCCTCACTTCTCATTCCTCCTTTTCCCGCCTCATCTTTCTTTGCCTCTTCCAATCGTCACACTTTCTCTCGCTTTCTTCGAGAGCCAAGGTTAAAAACACACCAGTGGGATTGAGATTCTGTTAGTGTCCGTGATGAACGAGCGCGTCAGGTCCACTGCACTTCCTGCCTCTTTCCATCTCGCGCCGTAATCACGCCGCACATTAATATTTAACATTATTCCGCACTAGCCGGTCTGATGATCAGACACAACAACAGGCAGACAGAAAAACACAACCTTATGTCTTTGTGGCGACTAAAGCTAACAAAAAAGCTAACGTGTGCATTTAAGCGAGATAAAGGTAAGTGATCTCTGATCTGTGGGTGTTGCGAGATGTTAATGGTTGCCAAACACGGTAAATATTTAATGAAACTTCTCTGGTATGCTTTCCCGACCACCAATGCTCTCAAAGGATTCATGTCAATCCACAGGCCTAAGGAGATCATTAGCGGGCTTAAAGCTAAACCTCATTCACTGACTCAAGAGACTCTGTCTTAACTACTGCTACTTGCTATATAGTTTATAGCAAGATGGTCAATGTATACCTAATAAAGACCTCCCACTGACTGAACCCACATAAAAAGCTATGTGGCCTAGCAAGAGGTGGGAAGCCTTTAAATGGACACCAAAGGTTTCAAATATAAATCTTCAAGGGCTGCAAATGGACTTTTAAACGAGTCAAAGGTCCATTTGAGGCCGGTCAGGCTACATTGTGACAACACTGTAATGTTTAAAACCACAACACAAATATTAATTATAATATAATTTCCTTTTTAACATTAATGAAAAATAGTTGAATCTTGTGTTTGAGAATAGGCTTCACACTTGTGTGTATGTTTACCTAACATGGCAGGCAAGTGTAAGCCTGGCGTAATTACTTATCATTAAGTGTGTTTTTGTAGAAGTGGTACTTTGTTGTGCTCGGCCGGTTAGAGGTGAATAATAACGAGTCTTTCTTTCTAACCTCCCACCATGATTACACTAATTACGCTTCTTATTGGTGTGCCTTCAGTGTTGTTTGATGTTGAGCTTGTGTTGGTGAATTTCAACGTACACACTGCCTCTTTGACATTTAGGACAAGCATCCAGATTTGAAATATTAGTGTGACTAATCCTCTTCGGAGGCTTTTTATCTAACACCACCGTGTCCATGGCGACGGAGCGTTCTTCACGTCTCCATGACACATCAGATTAATTAGCAGTGTCTACTGCGGCGCACTTTGTCAAACAGACTTCATGCTGTGTGACTTCATAATGGAGGATGCTGCTTTTGTGTCATTTCCATCACTTGGTGTCAAGTTTGAATCATGTAAACATTGGTGCTGTCAAAGTTAAAGTGTTAACTCATTGATTAATCACAAAAAAAAAAATTCCTTTATCATGTATTAATGCAGATTAATCACACTATTAATTTTAACCACAGATGATCCTTTAGCTTCAGTGGATGGCTACGTTAAAGGTAGCACAGGTTGTGTTTGAGCAATAAGCATAACCACATGCATTAAAGTAAAGCATTTAATAAATGTTTGCATATGATATTCATAATATTTGTTCATGTCAAACTATTGGGGTCTTTTTTGTTTAATTTTAAATAATGCAAGTAATAAACTGATAAGAAAAAGAGGATGAGTGTGTGCAGTGGATCAAAAAATGTTGAAGATGTCTTGATAACATTAAATGTTGAAAGACATAACAGGTTCTCTTAATTTGGCGAGCAAAAAATCTTGATAAAAAGGCTTTTTAATTTAATGATTAATCACGATTAATCCAAATTTTAAGATGATTAATCTGATTAAAATTGTAATCGGCTCTAGTAAAAATACTAGTGCTGTCAAACGATTGGTTAAAAAAAAGTAATTAATCGCACAATATTCTGAAATTAATCGCAATTTAATCACATTTTCTATTACTATGTTCTACAAAGCTTGTATCAGATATTTACCTGGGTAAAATATTGGAATTGATGTAAAATCATCAAATAGAAAGTATATTTAGTTTCAAAGACTGCTCTATTAGCTTTTTTGATCCTTGAATCTATGCTTTTCTTGTAAAATATAACTAAAGTGATCAAAACAGGCTCAGCTTTACAGGCATCTTCTATTCTCAAAACCTCTCGAGTACCACACTCCAGCAGCGCTGGTTCGTGAGGCCCCGTAGAAGTCCTTTCCTCTTAGATGATCCGCCAAAGACGTTCAACTAATCTGCCATTTGTATTTGGGGTGGTATGGCTCAGTGGTAGAGTGGTCGTATCCCAACCAAGAGGTTGTGGGTTCGATCCTCGTCCCTGGTGATGTCATGTCGATGTGTCCTTGAGCAAGACACTGAGACCCAATTTGCTCCCAGGTGACATGGCAGCAGTTGACCACTGATGTGTGAATGTGGGGCATTATAAAGCGCTTTGGGCACCATATGGTGTAGATAAAGCGCTATATTAAAAAAAACAGTCTGTTTACCAAATTTAGCTTCGCAAAGTGCTCAAATAATTTTTGAATTCTCCAACAAGCATCAAGCCAAGTAAAACTACCAACAGTCCGTGTTTATCCATCTTCTCGCCTCTATCATATCATCTTCTGACTCCTTCCAATTTGGCTGGAAACATGAGCAGAGGTTAAAGGCCGCCACAGGAAGTCGATAAAACTAAGTTAACTGAGTTTTTTTTTTTTAACGCTTTAAAAACACCGTCCTAAGTCGTCCTAAATTACAGCTCAAAGAGTTTAGGATTTGGGCTATAACAAATTCACCAACTCCAACCAAGCCCTCTGAAATATTTTACAGTATCAGCTTTGTTTGCAAACAAACAATGTTGTTTGACTCTAGAGGTTGAAGCGGTTGATAGGCAGCCCCACATCACTATTCAGTGTCCTGTGGAAGGCCTTGGTCTGACCCTTCTTGGCAGCATGATGCAAGTGAAGCATGATCCTCATTTCAGCTTCTTCTTGCTGGCACTGGGAAAAGGCTGTTTAGATCGTCTGGTTTGTTGCTATGTGCAAGGTCAGCCTTTGTTGGAATAAGGAGCTTCTACATATCAGCTGTACTCCTCTGAAGGTCCTCACTAATCAACTACACAGCTGTTACTTTTTGATGATCTCTGTTGAATTTCTGCCATTGGCCTCTCTTTGGAATGACATCAGACAAGGGCTTAGAGGCTTTTTCATTTCTGTCTCTCACACCAAAAACTATAGAGAGCGTGTTCAACAAGGATCTGGTGCTTACATGACCTCAGATGACATTGTAGTCTTTTGTGGTGGCCATATTTGATTTTGTGCGTATTAGTCACCTTGGCGCTCACCCGACCTGTATGGGTTTCCCAAAACTTTGTGCCCTATCTACCACCATGCCAAACTTCACAAAGTGCCCAATTCTTATGATTTCATTATGGGCTACTTAATATGTACTACTATGTACACTGCTGTACACTCTTGCAGTTATTGCACTATGTTAAGATGTCAGCTTCAGGCCTCCAGCATCTCGAGACAACATGTCGGGCAGGCTGTTTGATTTTAGGAGCAGTGAGGAACCAATCTTGACTGTCAGTGAGTCAAGTTGGACGTCACCGCAGGATGAATAATTAAAATGTCAATTGACATCCCTCCCTGCTTGTTTGGGTGTTTGGATGACCTTCATTAGCCGAACCTTTTCACAATCAGCCATGCATGATTTGCAACTCAAGGTAAATGTAATTACAGGGCTGAATTACAGAAAAATATGACTGACATTCACGTTCTATTATGGAACCTTTCAAAGTTCATTGTATCAGACTGCCATAAGGCAATATTGTTTGGACAAATGTTAAGCAATGTTAGCAACCATTACCATTTGTGTCATTATTCAAAGAGTGATGGGGTCTTATGTATACGGAAAAAGATTAGGGCCAGTGAAGAGAAGAAAAAAGAGGTTGGCAGGATTCTCACTTTATTCTCAGAATTCGGACTTTCAAGTGAGAATTCTGACTTTGTGACGTAGAGCTATGACTTGTGGGCGGGAGTCAGAAAGTCAGAATTCTCACTTTTAAAATCAGAATAAAGTCAGAATTCTGAGATTAAAGTCAGAATTCTGAGGATGAAGTCAGAATTCTGAGGATGAAGTCAGACTCCTGCCAACCTTTTTTTTCTTCTTTACACTGCCCCTACTCCTCAGGATTTTGACTTTAAAGTCATGACTTTCAAGATAATTATATGATTAAAGTCAGAATTCTCACTTTAAAGTCAGAATTATATGATTAAAGTCAGAATTCTGAGACTAAAGTTGGAATTCTAATTTTAAAGTGAGAATTCCGGGAAAAAAGTGAGAATTCTCACTTTAAAGTCAGAGTTCAGAGATTAAAGTCTCAATTCTGAGGATAAAGTCAGAATCCTGCCAACCTTTTTTTTCTCTCTTCACTGGCCCTAATCCTCTTCCGTATATATACCAATTCTTAGAACACTGATTCACATGATGCATTGGTGACAAGTTTATTTTGTCAAAAAATACCTGTCTATTTGTCAACTAAAATTAGAATTTTAATTTAAAAAAAAGAAGCTTATTTTGTCAAACATTCAAACTTGATTACAATGTGATTGAAGCGTTAAGCTCGATCTTTTAGTCCTCACTGAATTTCAATTCTTCATCTCCATTTAAGACATTTTTATGCTTCCAGATTTGTGGGCAGTTTTGGGAAGCGCATTTCAGACCATATAATATGATGCACGGACAGATAAGATGCCTCACTCAACTGTGGAAAATGCATCAGTTGAAATCTGTTCAGACGTTTCCACTTTGAGAAACCTGAGTGTTGATCATTGAGCTTCTCTCAAAATCCATTTGTATACTGGACTGTTAAGTCTCACTATGTTCCCAGAATACATCAGAGCATCATGGCTGATGCGGCTATTTTGACATGTACTGTATATCGTACGAAGAGCAAAATCATGTGACTGCTTAATGGGAGTCTAAATGGGGAGGTGCCTTTTCCATTTGTGTGATGTTGTGTAGCATCTAACACAGGGGTGGGCAAACTTTTTGACTTGCGGGCCACAATGGGTTTGAAATTTTGACAGATGGGCCGGACCAGGAGCATTTGGACCTCATAGCACAGTAAAAACACACAGATAAATGTACAACCCAATTTATTTATAGTGTGCACTAAGGACTGCGTTTTTCAAATGTGCAAAATCCACTTATTTAAAACAGCTTTTCCAATAGCTTCATTTTTATTGTTTTAGCTCAACTTTTGCTGTGTTTTTATGCTTTGTAAAGTGACCTTGGGTGTTCTGAAAGGTGCTGTTTTTAAATGAAATGTATTATTATTATTATTATGATTATTATAAAATAGCCCTAATCCAGGTAGTACGTTTGCCTCAATGAATACGCAAGATGCGGCATTTACACACTATTTGGCAAAGTGGGAGGAGAAATGTAAATAGATTATAATAGCACATACACTGTGATCTGTCAAACCTGGTGACTGCATCTATTATTAATAGATTTCAATTCAAGGCGTAAAGTTAAAGATAAGTAAAAGTAAAAAAAATTTAACCCGGGCCCACAGTACGTGTGACACATGCGGCTGCATGATAGCCGCTGCTGCCTGTCACGCGCTGAGGACAAAGCGCGTACATCCAATCCGTCTCTGACCACTTTTCCATCTCCGTGGGGGACGCATAGCACACGGTGTTTGTGCAGCAGCTCAAAAAGAAGCCAAAAGCCAACGAGGAAACGCTCATAGAAGTGCTCGACGCACGCCCCGGAGATGTATTCACCAATATCAACAGTCTTCTGCATGCGCGCTCCTCACCTCACCCATGACAACATGTAGAAAGACTATCTTCAGCTGTCAAAAGGATCAAAACACGCAACAGTGCCACAATGTTGACTGATAGACTGAACTCTTTGTCCCTGCTTTCTTTCAAAAAAGAATTGACCGATTCTCTGGACTATCAGGACATTATTGCTGTGTTCAACACAAAACCGTGCCGTCTCCTGCTGTAAATGTCCAAATCCAAATCCAATAAGATCCAATGATTGTCACACCCATCTAAGTGGGGCGAAATTTGTTCTCCACATTTGACCCATCCCCTGAGGGAGCGGTGAGCAGCAACAGCGCCGCGCTCGGGAATCATGTGTTCCAACAATTCCAACCCTTAATGCTGAGTGTCAAGCAGAGTGACAATCGGTCCCATTTTTATAGTCTTTGGTATGACCCGGTCGGGAATTGAACCCACAACCTTCCAGTCTCAGGGCGGACACTCTAACTACTCGGCCACTGAGCTGAACAAAAACAAAAAAACAAAAAAACAAACAAACAAAAAAAATTCTAGCCTTATTGGATAAGTTCGGCGGGCCGGATTAAAACGCATAACGGGCCATATTTGGCCCGCGGGCCGGGGTTTGCCCATGTCTGATCTAACATGTCATGGTCAGATATCAGCGTGCAAGGCTGAGGCTACTGTGTGCGAAGCTTCATGATAAAGCACTAACTTTTTTTTCATCTTATCAAACGGTTCATTAGATAATGCTTAGGGCGGACATTTCACAAATGTTAATTTACTCGACTACAGTGTCTCTTGTTGTGGGGGCGTTGTAGATTGTTGCAAAGGAGAACAGTCAAGTTGAAACAGAATAAAGCCTGAACTCTTCCTGCTAGATTTGCCAATGATCAATCGACTGGAGTGGGATCGAATTATATTTAAATTACATTTTTATGCAAACTCAGTGATCGACTGTACTGTCATAATTTGCGCGATCGATCAATGACGTCATTGATCGGATCAGCGAAATAAGATATTCCAGCAAAAACAACATTATTCACTCCAGAGTCATTCTGTCTGACATAGTCGTGTGAGTGGAAAGTCTTTGCGCTGGGAGGAGGAAGTTCTGCCCCCCGTTCCCTTGACCATCCAATCTGAAATTTTTACACTGGCAAAAAAGCCAGAAAAACATTTTATATCAAATAAAAGAACTAGCTGACAGTATGTGTGTGATTTAATTTGATCATCTTTTTAATTCAAAATAGCTTTCATTACAAGTTACGTTTACTTTTGGCCACGCAAATTCTGCCAATCAGATGCAACCAGCAGGCAGGTGTGTTGTTGGAACTAACACGGAAATACAGATACACTAAACTTTTGCTTAACGAGGATACGAAATAAACTTACCGGTACTTAGAAAGTCAATACAGTTTGCGTAGATAGGGACGAATCTGTGCCGGACCTAAATGGCTTAGAGAATGTGCTTACTATGTCACATACATGGCACATAGACACAGTGTCTTGTGCAGATAAAAAAGTGGACAAACCATATAACACAACCAGCTTTCAATACGAGGTTCAGGCAGCAGGAGCAGAATGTGAAGCAAGGAAGTTGGTGCAGCTGGGAAGGAAGTGAATGGGCTTGTTTACAGCTGTTGAACCAAGATAGCGTTAGCATTAGTGTTAGCAAAACCCCCAGCCACCTGAATGCCTGTCTTTTTTTTTCATGTTAGAGAAGGAGATGCTGTAAACATGTAAACATTACGTTACATTTAATGTTTCTCAGCTTTTTTTTTGTTTAAAAAAACATTTTTGGAGTTTAATTTATTAATGGAAATCAATTATACGAGGATTTTCACTATTGCACGGTGCGACTAGAATAAATATATACAAATTTAAATCAATAAATTTCACCATCTTTTTTGATCGAATCAGTGATCAAGTATCATTTTTTTTTCAAACTGGCTGATTGACCCCAAAAATCCTGATCACGTAAAGCTTAATTAAAAAACAAATACAGTAAATAAGTTATTTAAATAGACATATTGCCACATCAAGTGATTTGATCAGTGATATGTTTTTTTCATACATGTTGATCAGTAATTGGCCCCAAAAATCCTTGGCAGTTAATTCGTCAAATGAAGAATTAATATTCAAGAGAAACAGCCCCATCCTTTATTAATTAATTAATCAATAAATCCAGAGGGCATTTTGTCCACTTCAGAGCAGGTTTGAACAGCTTGCTGATAGTGCCAGACTCACAGAAGCAACAATGAAACAATTTGTATCCATCAGACCTTGTTCTAAACAAAACACTCAGATAAAAACTGAAGGACGAGGAGGAAAGGACATCCACAAATCTCAATTTCATTTCTAAGATAAAAGCAGCAGAGATTATGTGATCATCACATTACACTGGCAACAAAAGAAAACAACTCATTGTTCAGCCTGACCTTTGCATTGTGCCTTAGTTTTAGAACAAATTGGTCAAATTGGGCTCATTGTATTTTGTGGTATAAAACAGCTGCCAGCAATATATTAGATGGAAGCTTCCACAGTATAAACATGACCAGGATGTGGTTTTGTTCCATTTCCATTGCCAGTGAGACTACTAACTGCATCAGACGGCGCAAAATGAGACTTAAACAATGAGCAGATTTTTTTTTCTTCTTCATGACGTACCTGGCCACACCCAGGACAGTCATTGCCATTCTCACAGGTTCTCCGTCGGGATTGGATGCCGCCGCCGCAAGGCACGTTGCACCGTTCCCATGCCGACCAAGCCGACCAGTAGACATGTGGAGGGCAAGGCAGGTGTTCATTACAGTACCTGCCCGAGGAAAAACAACACAGTTACTGCAGGTGATGTTTTCTATTCTGATACCATGATCTGGTAGTAACACAAGAACAAAAAACAACAACATGCAAGCAAACAATGGCACATTTGATAAATCTAACGGTGAAGTGAGGGATTCCCATTCAGTACACAAAGACATTTAACACTTCATATTTACAGGCTTCATGTTTTATGTGCTGAACATATTTCTTACTGAGCAGCAACTAATAGAAATGGAAAGAATTAAGTAAATATCCCTTTTTTAACAGCAGTAACACGAATGATAAGCAATTTGCACAGAATGCACATTGTGCATAGATGAAAGTCATTGACTTAAAAAATTAACATGACAGTGTCTTTTGAGTTACAAGGAGATAATTAAAAGTGAAGGCACAAAAGATGTGAGACTTGCCACCAAACTCGCTACAAAGACATCATACCACAAGGCCAGAATGTCCATCATGTCATATAAATTTAACAAATTGAACAAAACTAGTGCATTGATTTGCATATGACTGCAATATAGTACAATCGGAAGACGTGGCGTAAACATGCGTCAAATATTACATGTAAATGACAACATAAACAAGAACAAATGACGGATTAAAAAGCTGTGGCAATGTATTTGTAATTGAGACAGGATAATAGCTTTTAATGTGTGAAGGCTGAGGCGTTCCCAAAAATGTCCCCAAAATTCAACATTCTCAGCATTAAAATACCCACAAATTATGTTTTATTTTTCAACGTTTTTGTTGCACCCCCTCTAATTTCTACATTTTTTGACTGATTCAAACCATTCAAACTTCAAACTGTTCATCTTATCCCGACTGCAATTTTTATTTTCAGAATTTCAAAACAAAAGCCAAAAACTATTATATTATTATTGTTGTTGTTTTTGTTTTTCTCCTCTAATTTCTAAATTTTTTGAAAGATTCAAATTCATTCATATCCCCATACTGCAACATTTTTTTTAATTTCAAAATAAAAGCCCAAATTATTTTTTTCTCCTCTCTTTGCTACATTTGTTGACTAATTCAAACCATTCCAATTTTAAACATTTTAACCCAACTGTCTACTTTGTTTTTTTTCACAATTTCAAAATAAAAGCCAAAAACAACCCCCCACCCCTCCCCCCTAATTTCTATATTTCTTGACAGATTCCAGGTCATCGTATATCACTGTATGGCATTCAATATTATTCCATACCACAATTTTTCAGTCAGCCTGTCAACCTTCACACACAATTTCCCCATAAATTGCATTATCTAGTTTTACAATAACATTGTCTGACTTTATAGTCATATAACTTACAACTTTTCTACATGCAATAAAACTACTTTAATGACTGTTTTGTTGTGTTTCGGCTTGACTGCCTTTTGAGAAAAGTGCTGAAATAGCTTTCCATGCTTAAAAGGGATCTTTTCCATTGTCCTATTCCCAAACACTCTGCTATTCATGGACTATCGAAAGCTATATTCTTGAATATTGAGATTGGAGGAAATAATCCTTGGAACGGTCTTCTTTTTCATGTTTACTAATCTGCGTGCTTGAAGTGGGACCGACTTGGGAGCGGGAAGAGAAGAAGTGTGAGACTGGATCACAATCGTGTGTGTGCTACAAAGATTAGCTGGTTTACAATAAGTCACATGCACAATTGCACACACATACACACATACACAAACACCACTTTAGCACTAATAAAAAACAGCTTGAGCGGATTACTTCAAATTGCACCTTGATAAAAATAAATCAATAAAATAAGTGGCGCTTGTCCATCCGTTTGAAGGTATTTTCTTTCCACAAAATGCAACTAATGAGTCACTAAAGCTGCCAATGTAGGCCAAGGTAACAAAAGATTCATCAATGTGGGGGCATTAAGCTGCCAGATTTAAGATGCGCATGCTTGCTTGGATTCAGAACATTTGCTTTATCTTTAAAAGCTTTGGCTACTATGAACACTCAAGGCAAACTTATAGCAAGCCTGTTTGCATCGCACAGCATTAAAAAGAAAAAAAAAATCACGAGTGCTGAAAGACGGGTGAAGTGCTTTGCAATCTATGCAGGTTACAGCGGGCTAGATGTGCTGTTTGGACTCTTAATGAAATGGCTACCTTTTCTATTCACTTCGGTGCACTGCCTTGCTGAACATACCAATATATGCACATACTTGTGTGTTTATGCACACAGCTGGTTCAAAATGGATATGAGAACAAAGGCCAGGGAGGCTTGAAGACAAAAAAAAAAAAGCAGTGGGCGGCAGAACCTGCCTTTGGCATCCCGCAGTCTATGTGAGGTCATGAGTTCCCAAGCATTTGTCAGTCAGAGTGTGTGTTTTGCTGAAGGCTACTGGTGGAGCAGAAGAGCACATCTCAACGAGTGCTCCACCAGGAGGGAGATGTTCTATCGTCTTCATCCATAATAGTTTTAATGTGGGGTGCTCACATTCTGTTAACCAATTTTGTTCTACTTTTCAAATAAATTCCCAGCAAATAAATCAACGTTTGTAGTACCTCTCCTCGCGGTTCTGACCCACGCACACTCGGCCGCCGTGGCGAGGGGTCGGGTTGCTGCAGGAGCGCTGACGAACCTGAAAGCCGATACCGCAGCTGGTGCT
Organism: Vanacampus margaritifer; assembly: GCF_051991255.1. Taxonomy (NCBI): domain Eukaryota; kingdom Metazoa; phylum Chordata; class Actinopteri; order Syngnathiformes; family Syngnathidae; genus Vanacampus; species Vanacampus margaritifer. The sequence continues at coordinate 5,973,535 of NC_135451.1, forward strand.
GCAGGGAGACCAAGAAGTCCAGGGAGTCCAGGCTCCGTTTCTATGGAGACACAAAAGGAAGTTGTTGTTGATATAAGAACAATTCAAAACAATTTTTTTTTCGTAATTTATTTAAAGTGGAAGTCAACCCTAAACATTTCTTGACAATTATGTTATATGTGACCTCACTAGTCTAAACATGACATTCAGATTATTTTTACATTTATGTAATATAAATTATGAAGCAAAATTCAGCCATTTTTGTCAATCTCAGGGGGCAGCCATTTTGCCACTTGATGTCGACTGAAGATGACATCACAATTGCTTAGGCCTCAGGCAAGGACCAATAACAGCTCACCTGTTTGCTGAAGCTACTCTGTGATTGGTTGTTACCTAAAACCTGAGCAACATTGATTTCAGCTTCAGTCGACAGCAAGTGTCAAAATGGCTGCCGCCTGAGACGGATAAAAAGGGCTGGATTTTTGTCTGCTTAACTCATATTCCACTAACACAATATTAAACAGAATAACATATTTAGAAGAATAGAACATAGAAAATAGAACATATTATTGTGAAAAACATTTTTTGGGGTTGACTTCCAGGGGTGAGTATCCACATTTATAAAAAGCAAAGGCTGCAAGGACCACTTTGAATTTTATTTTATTTTTTACTTTAATTAAGGCTTTACACGATCAGGATTTTTCAGCCAATCAGCAATCAACGAGTTTGAAAAAAACAATTTGATCAGAAGATGAGGCAATATATTAAAAAAACAACAACTTTTAGTTGTACTCTACAATTGAATGAAGCCATTTGTGGGGAATAGGGACTGGCACGGCCCATGAATAGCGGAAACCCACCTATAATTGACGTCAATTGAAATGCATAGAGAAAAAAATATATCTTCCAAAAATACTGATAGACATTAATTATAACATGTTACGTCTTATTTTGTGGAGCCAATCAATTATGTCATTGATTTATCGGGCAAATTAAGACATTGCAGACGATCACTGATATTGCATAAAATGCTATAAATATCGTCTGATCCTGATCCAGTGATCAGATCGGTGTAAAGTCTACTTTATTTATCAAGCAAACCAAAATTTGTCAATGAATTAATTTGTCACTGTCCTGTGAAAAACACTTATGTCCTTTTTTAAATTTTTGGAATTTAAATTTTTATATTTATGAGATGAAACTGAATTCAGACATCCCAAAAATGTAAAAAAAAAGAAAATAAAAGACAAGTGTTTTTCACAGGACAGACAAATTGCTTATTGTAAATTAGTAAATTAGTGTTATTTGTTTTGTTTTTTACTTCCACCTGAACAGCTTTCTATAAGTTAAATAGTTTAAAATTGTAAAAGATTTTGAGGTGGTTGAGACCCTGTAACCCACTAGAAAATATCTGACCCAGCATTGAAAATCAGAAACAATTTCAGAACCAAAACAGGAGCAATCTATGGTAAACTGACCTTTATTTAAACAGTTACTTGGGAATTATTCATATGATATGTTTACAATTTGGACCTTGACACAGAGCAGAAAGAAATTTTTGCTTGCAAAATTTTATTATCATTATTTACTACAGTGTTATAAAGAGAAATGTTACTTGTTTAATGGTAATTTGCATCTTTGTATTTTTAGAAAAGTATACAGTATAAAATAAATGTATTAGTAGCAAATATAATTTTTAGTTTACGCTGCGGGCCGCTTACAAATGGCCCCCGGGCCACAAATGGCCACAAATGGCCCCCAGCCCCAGTTTGGACACCACTGGAGTAAAGCGTTCATAATTGGTAATTGAATCTAAATGGTTGCTTTCTTTGCAATTCCTATTTTCGTGCAAGTGAAGTACTTTCCTTCTCTTTCTCAGGTTTTACATACAGAATTTTATTAAAGTTTACAAATCAGGAAATTGTCGTATAAACAGACAGCAAGCTCATTTTGTTCCAAGGACTTAATGTACAACAGAAAATTGCCTGTGTTTTGGAAAAGGTGCAAAAGCATAACCAAATAATTAGCTTCCAAAAAAAAAGATGTAATTAGGTCTCCTTGTAACAATCTAACATTAACTGGCAAACTGCTTTAATAGTTTCCGTCTCAATGCACAAACACTACGATGGACAGTCACCAAATTGACACATTTCAATTACCTGGAGCAGTTGGCCACCTCAACGCTGATCCCGTGACACTTCTGCCCACCACACTGAGGGGCAGGGCTATCACATGCCCGCGTCCGACACAGGCAGGCCCCCGCGCTGTCGCCGTCACTGTGGCTACACATGGACCATCCCGACCAAGCACCAAAACCTCCATCAACTGTCACATTACGCACCTGTTAGCAACGAAAAAGGATGAAATAAAAATGTGTCCTCAAAACTGACCTTGGGAGTGTGCGTTGTTTGGCAGAAAAACGCAGGCAGAGGCTGGTGAGTGTACTTGAAATAAAATGTCCACAAATCGATGCAAAAAAATATGTACAAACCAGCTATGGCATCTAGAATAAGTCAGGCGTCGGCGGGCAAATATGCAGTAACCAAGAAGGTGTGTGCAATATGAAAATGATCGTTGAAGAAGATGTTCCAAAATGCGAGAAATGGACATGCTTGGAAGCACGGCCATATGAGAAAATCAAAGTAGCCAGCATAATAGAAAGGAGACAGAAAATTGAATGAAAGTGGAATGTTGTTTTATCAAAGGACCTCTCAATTACTATGTGCTTTGCAAGAAAGCTAATATGAGCCATGTTGACACGCTGCTCTCAGAGATACACTATGCACATAACTGCATTGATACCTGCTGTACTGAAATTATACTGCAGAAACATGCTGTGTGTGTGTGTGTGTGTGTGTGTGTGTGTGTGTGTGTGTGTGTGTGTGGCCTAGAAGCCCAAGATTTCACGCAGTATATAGTGGTAATGGAAAGAAAATACATGAATGAAGACATTTTCAAATTAATGTCCCCATACATCATTTGTAAATAGGCTGCAGTCCTTATCCCTACAGTGCATTCTTGACATACATTAATAAATAATTTAAATATCTGTGGTATATGCATTAAAATGTGCCAACGTAGAAATAATGAAAAGCACATCTTGGCACCTCTACAATTTACTGTATAAACTGCTATGTCAAAAATGAGTGACCTAATGTTTTCCATATCGAGCCTTCATGTGGTTTGACTGCTTTGCTACTTGTTAGAAAGTGAAAGCTTATAATTGTGGATATAATAATTGTGGATATAATTATGTCTCATGCTTAAGGGAGTAATACAGTGCAAGTAATAGTGTTAATTTTTACAAGATTTTTAAAGTTAGTTTTAGTCATAGTCTTTTGACCCCCCAAAAATAATTTAGTCATAATTTAGTGATCCGATTGTATTTTAATTTTAATGCAATTTTAGTCGATGGAAATAAAGAGCAATTTTAGTCTAAACTGTTCTCCAGTTACATACATTTAAACTTTTATACAGAAAATTATAACACCTGTTTTGTAGCTAGTTTAGCACATTTCATTCCTTCTGATTGGATTGAATTTTCATCACTGTGTTGTTTTTGTTTTCGTCAATGACAAAATTGTCAGTCCATTTAGTTATCGTCATAGTCTTAATGAATATATTCTATATCTAGTTTTGGTTTCATTTTTGTCTGAAAAATATTTTTTGGTGAGGAAAAAATGTGACAAAAATTTTTCGGCGACAAAATTATTACTGACAAGTAAGATAATTCTATTTCTGTGCAATGTGTAAATTCAAAGTCAAGGTGCCCACCATCCATCCATTTATTTAATTTAGGGCTGCAACTAAGTTATTTTAATAATCGATTCATCTGTTGTACCCCGCCTACTGCCCGAAGCCAGCTGGGATAGGCTCCAGCATCCCCCGCGACCCTTGTGAGGAAAAGCGGTTAAGAAAATGGATGGATGGATTCATCTGTTGAACTTTTTTGTCAATTAATATATATTTTTTAATGTTTTAATTTACATCCCTTCATTAAAAAAAATATCATGTTTTTTTTAATGATTTGTTTACTGTTTTGGTCGGTAATGCTACAAAGTTGGATAAAATATTAATCATTGAGATGAAAAAGTTAAAGATGCCAGGTATCAGTATTGGACCGATACCGATCAGGAACTACCTATTAGAAATGAGAATAGTAGAAAATTGCCTTTAATTTCATGTAATTTGAAGGTAAATTGCTATATTGGGATATATAGGTCATTTTTTCAAAAAAATTATCAGTTTTGGGATAAATTTTCTGTATCAAAAGTACTAGTGGTATTGGTACTTGGTATCGGTATCTCAAGAGTTGACCTTAACATACATCAACAACATCAACATCCCTACCTTTTTGGATTCAACCCAATTATAATAAGCATGCTTTCATAGAGGACTAAAGAGGTGTTAAAATATATAGTTGAACAATTGTAGGTCTTAAATGATTTATCAATCATGGAATTAATTTGAATATTGATTAGTTGTTGACTAATCAATTAATCATTGCACCTCTAATTATTAATAAAATAAAAATTAAATGTTTTGTGATGCTATTATATATTATATAATGAACTGCTCCAGATGATGTACACGGAACAATATTGATTGTTAAATACGACACGATATTAAAAGGCGGATAATGTCCTAGGTACCAACTGCACCGCTTGCCACTGCACGCCAGTGTAACCTTGTTCTTAATTAGTACTATCATTTTATACCTGCCTGCAAATGTAAGCAAAGCATTTTCTGCTCATGTGACAAATTTCCCTACAGTATGCCAAACGAAGCTTGTATATATGTGCATAATGCCACGGAATTGGTTTATGCAAATAAATCTGTTTATGCATGCACAAACCTGTATGTATGCATATTAAGTCAGCTTTATCATTACTAGCATCTATGCATGAATACTGATCATTAAAACAACATACACAGAATAGACACTCATTTAAATGAAATATTTTGGTGTTGAGGGATAAAAAGTGCCACAGGTTTTATGCAAAACACCCTCATTTTCTATGCATGGGAGGCCGTGAGGAAGTGTATCAGGGGGCCACCTGGCTGTTGTACAACTGCTCAAGTCAGTGCAGCAGCTTCTGCTGATTACAATAAAGACTTTCTGCCATGACAATCGTGTCAGAATGTGTACATGCTGGATGTATTCTTGCCTTAAGACACGTTTGAGACTGAGACTGACTTGCTCAGACACGGCACGGAACAGCCTCCTCCGATATTGAAAATGACATGAGGCATAATTCTCAAAAAGCAGAGCCGTGCAGAAAATTTTGAGCTCCTCAAATGGTGAGAGTTTGAAGAAATAGAGAAGCGGCCAGAGGTGAATGATTGCCGAAGAGTTCCTGGGAGACGTGCCGCTCCTGTAAACTTTGCTTGTTGGTTCCCACCATGCATTTCTTTGGAAAGGATATCTTAGTCAACCTGATTATTTTTGGGATAAATAGAGTGAATTGAGAGCAACTAGAGCTCACATGGATGTGAATATTAGATTTACCGACTTTTTCTTAACATAGCAAAACAGCAGTGAATAATCAGATGAATACTCACAGGGCACTTTGTAATGCTCTGCTCCCATTGGCTCATTCTGGCGCTTTCTTCTAGCGTGGTGCATTTCTTCAGGAGGAGGTCCCAACCACAGTAAGGGTCTCTGGCCCCCACGCACGCACTGGCAAAGGAAAAGAATGAATATAAATATACATCTTTCCTTTTTTTCATTCAGCAGGGAAAAATAGCTTAACACACAAATTCCTCTGTTGAAAAATGTGGATTTATTCTGCGAGTGTCTATTACTTGATGCTGTGCATACTGGAGTCTTTTTCCAAGTGATCCTTTAAACAAGCACAGGGATGAATCGCACATTGATCACATGTCCCTTTCAGGGGAGTTCTTATGGATGGGCCAATTGAAACTCAAGATAGGTCTACAAATATTGACAAAATGCACAATATGGACACAAGTATTTGGACACATTTTTCAGGTGGTAACAGGCAGATTTAGTAAAAGCTTTAAGTGGTTATTAAAATTCAAGTCTGAGGCAAGAATGACACCAAACTTTTGTAGCATTCAATGACAAGGAGTCAAGGTTAGCGGTGATTGTTGACCTTTCATTTTTGGGGCATCTTTGTTCACTCTGACCCATGACTACCAATTAAAACAAATTAGTACAGTCTGGGAAGTAAGATTTGAATCACTTTAACAGGGCCAGTAAATCCCACCTAATATGTTGTGATCAACTGTGTCAAATGCAAAAACTGAGAAAATGCGGTCCATATTTGACACTTTTAAATGCTTTGGAGTATGTTAGACTGCCAAGCTCTAAATCTTTGGTCTAGTTCATTCCCAGCATTTGATGGGACTTCCATACCATACTCATCCAATCATGGCCATGGACTTCGTAAATGCGATTCAAACATTCACTTTAAAAACAGTTGGGTCAAAAATGTTGTGGTTTATTTACTTAAACCAAAAAGTTGGGTCAAATACATAACCTACCAAGCAACCCAATATTTTTTTTGTTTTTTTTACAAAACAGCTAACATTTTGGGGCCGACCTAACTTTTTATGCTTTTTAACCAAAAAGTTGTGTCAAAAGAAAAACACCAACCATCTTTTTTTTTGTCAACGAATATGATTTTTTTCTTCTTCGTGGGGGGAAGAAGAAAAAAAAGATGGTTTAAATGATTAATTCGAGCAGACTCAATCTGGGTTATTTTTGACCCAACTGTTTTTAGAGTGTTAACTATGGATGGTGGAAACAGGCTCCTGACAGTTAAAAAAAATAATACAAAAATCACACTGGCGAAAATGGGCTTCTTATTATAGTTCAAAAACATAAAATAAAATCCTTTTTTTTTCCCCCTTGCAGGAATGGGATTCTATAATCATGACTTTATTGACCTTGCTTTGCGCAATGCTATGGTGGAACAGAAAAGTTCCAAACTGTTTAGTTTATATTATATAATAATATAACAAATATTCAGGGGAGACTGGAGATAAGAAGTGTGTTTCAAAACCTTTTAGAGTTTAGCTCAAATAACTTATCAGCCCAACAATTAACCAACGAGATAAAACTTGATTGAAACAGATATGCATTAACAATCTGTCACTGAAAGCCCCCCAGTGAAAAGTAGTCCACATTTTTCTGTGGGTTTTCATAACAATGTGGCATCTGTAGACTGGAAAAATGCAGACAGAAACCAAATACAACAAAGTGGCTTTAGCAATGAGTAGGGAAATTTATGAAATATATCATTTTCGGATAAGGATAAAGGGGTTAAAAATATGAGAACGAGTAAACACCCGGCAGGTGTTAGAAAAAGTGTCATCAGGATTGCAGCACATATCACAAAGCCGCAGCTATGACGCGACGCGTTACCTCTCATTCCCATAAAAAACAGTGCTCAACAAGGAATGCTGTTGTGATTCTTAGCGTGTGTGATGATGGATAGGATCCCACCCTTGTGTGGAGTCTTTACACCCGGCCCTCTGTCTCAGGTTTTACACTTGACGGACTGCCAATCTGACAAAGGATCTCAATACGGCCGATAACCACACACAGCTGCAGCAGTACAGCATGTGTGACAATTTAGCAGAAAGGCAGGAAGGCTCTTGTTTCTGATTTAAAATCTATTTTTATCCCCCCAAGTCTTAGCTAAAGCCTCTGCCCAACACTGATCTGGCCCTCTCAGATAAGAGCATCCTACAGAAGATAAACCTTTGGAGGTGTGTACATTTGCTTTGGATGCTTTCCATTGAGACAAATGGTGTTTGCTTGCACATGTACTCACTCTCTGCCCTTGTGATAGCTGCACCTCTTCAGGGGGATCTTGATGACCTGGTCCCGTACGCCCACGTACAGCTCGCTTCGGCTGTGCAGGATCAGCAGGCTCCGGATGGGCTGCCTCTTCCTGGCTGGGAACAGCTCAATCTCTTCCAATAGGCAGCTTCCCGTGGACTGATTCAGAGGGGAGAGCACTTTCCTGATAGTGCCGTAATCTAGAAGACACACAAGTGGGTTTTGGTCACAAAAAAAAATAAAAGATTTTTGTTCCTCAATAGAGGCAAAAAACTCTATTTATACGGACATTATAAATGCAGTGTGTAACAAATGGACGGTTCACATAAATGAGCAACTTAAACTAAATTCTGGCTTGCTGAGCTTCTCAAAAAAGTTAATCAATGAATTCATCAAGCATAACATTTAACCACTACAAGAAACAATTCTGTTCAAGAAGGCATGTAAATTAAATTGTCATCTTAATCAAGAAATAAAAAGGTGTTTACATATTTTTGTCACTTTTATGTTGTAAAAAATAAACAAAACAATAAAAATTTAAAAAAAATACTAGAGATGGGCGAGTACCGATACCAGGTACAGAGACCAGAAATGGGAAATGAGAATAATAGAAAATCACATAAACTTTTTGGAATTTTGAGGAAAAATGCTGTATTGGGATGTATAAGTGGCATTGAACATCTCAAGTAATTACCAGTGCTATTAATTTAGAGCAGCTGTGCCTTACAGTCCCCAGTAAAGCCCACATAAAAATTACTGAGCCAAATTTGAGCAAGATTTTTCCTTTTTGACCAAAACTAGCAATTGCCTGATTATCTGAAGGCACTAAAGATTAACCTTAACAATCATCTTGTGATGTAGAGGATGCTAACATAGACTATTTCTCAAGGATGGCCCCCACAAATGTTGAATGTACTTAATCAGAAATTATTTTATCTGTAAGTCAGCACAGAGAACGGCCGAGCCTTGAGACTGCGTGAGTGTGTCAAGGAACGGGACCGGAGCCAATCAGGAGTGAAGCTGGCTTCTTGCTAGACTTCAGAAGAGGATTTGGATAATGTGCCCTTCAAGACATTCACCACAAAAGAAATGACGAGGAGATGTAGCTACAAATGGGGACAGGTCAAGATTGTTGGTGGAGAAATGGCAGGAAAAATAAAGTCTCATACACTATGCGCACAAATAAGAGCACACGTTGTATTGTTAAATAACGAGGGCAAAACTCCCCAGAAATTACATCTGACGGTTTATGCTATACAACTTTATTTCATATTCATTAGATGTGGCCAGGCTTAAAGTAATAGCAATAGCGATAAAGTAATTGGTCTTTACAAAATAATACATCCCTCAGTTCTGAAATAAGATCCAAGAGCAACATTTTCTATCAGAAGTTAAAAGAGTGTAGAAACAGTTATTAAAACCTAAATTCTCCATTTAGGTGAGTTTAGGCTCCCAGAGATGAAATTAGAGGTGTCCCCCCCCCCCCCCCCCCCTTAGGGAGTGCTAAAAAAAAGCATCATCTCAAACACATACAGTCCCTTGGGTAAAGCAAGAAAGTAATGAGGTGCCGAGTATGCGAATTGGCGGCAGGGTGGACTAGTAGTTAGCATATCTGCCTCCCATTTCTGAGGTTAGGGTTTCGGGGAAAAAAAGAGGAAAAAGTGTTGCTTTGTAGTTTAAAATGGCTTACTTTAACTTAGAATCCTGCATTGTATTCTGGCCAAAGGTTGAATCCTGCGCCTTTTATTGCTGTAAAGAGTAAATCCTTGTGGCAGATGCTACATGCTAAACTAGCGAGCTAGCTGGACAGATAAACCCTTTGTTAGTTGCTTGACAATTTCTTCTATATCTTCTTCTTTCTTTTGGCAGTTGGCAAAGACTTGTTGCAGTGCAAGTCACCTTCTGAAATGAAGTGTGTGCGACAATATTCAGTGATTTATTGCGAATCAAATCGGAAAAATTCTAATCCAGTGTCTTTTTTTTAAATTCCAGACAATTCTTATCTTAATTCAAGTCACTACAGAAGGCCACACTGGATTCTAGTAAAGGTAAGCCATTTTTAAATAAAAGAAAAAACTATTTTATTTTGTAATACAGTACGGGCAGCTTGGGAGTGTTCCCACATTGATCACAGCACCCCACAAATGTGCTGCAAAAAGCAGTTTTTCTCTGCCCTTGTTAAAACAAACACGTCAGTGTGAAACACTCCCAACTACATAACTAATGTTGAGTTTGCTCCATTTTATTCCCTCCCAAGCTACAGTATGTGTAACAAATGATTACAGAACAGAAAGCAGATGCCTGTTGAGTATCTGGTGTCCCACTGATAACGCTTTCCACACTTTACGCAGGCTGTCATAGCCTATTGTCACACTAGCGGGATCAAACAGAGTGTTCATTGCGGGTGACAACACACAATACGACTAAGAATATGTGCGAGATGTCTTTATAACCACTTATGTGCGCCTCCCCCCCCCCCCGCCCGGTTGGGGGGGGCCCAGCTGGTCGCTCCTCTTAACTCACTGCACTAGTTTTGCACAATACATTTTAGGGCACGTAACACACTTTGGGGGGGAGTGGGGTGGGGTGGAGACACCGTCTCCGCCCTGGAGCTCCCCTCCAAATTTTAATGCACCACACAACTTGGGGCATCGGTTGGGGCGGCCGCGGTATGAAGCAGTGCTGCGGTCGCCTGTCCGTGTGCACCCCCCCCCCCCCCCCATTAATTTATTTTAATGCACCACATACGCTCATTGACATGCCTGGGGGGCGGACGGATCGGAGCAGGGGGGGATATCATTTCCCTCTGCTCCGGTTCACCTGCCCCCAATTTTAATGCACCACACACACACACTTATGTATATACACTGGGTGGGGTCACACACACGGTTTAGGGGTAGAGTTCGCCAGTCGGCGAGCTGGCGAACTTAGTAACAGGGTTAGTTTTTCACTTAGATCGTTGGGGTGACGACCGGGGCCTCTCCCCGCTGGGCCTGGGGTTCGGGGATGCCGCCCGTCCTCCGGTGCCCCCATCTCCCCTTCTGCCCCTGGTGTTCCGTCCCTCCGCGTGGTGGGGTGGGCGCGGGTGCCCTCTCCGCTCCGCTGCCCGGCCCCCTCTTCGGCGCGGATGCCTGGGTGCGGTGTGTCCCCGGGGTCTGGGGTCGGGGGCTGGGGGGCTGTCGGTTGGTGGGGGTGGGGGCGGGGGGGCGGGGGCGGCTTGGTTGGTGGGGGGGTGGTGGTGGGGGTGCCGGGGTGGGGGGTGCTGGGGTGGGGAGGGTGTCTGGGGATTTGGGGACCTGGGGGCGGTTGGGGCTGGGTTGGGGTGGGTGGCGGGGGTGGGGGGGCGGGGGGGTCGCGGGGGGAGCGGGGGTTGTGGGCCGGTGGGGTGCCTGGTGGGCCTGCAGTGCCCCGTCCTGCTGCGTTGGGTTGGGGGCGCGGGCCGCGTTGGGGTGGGGGGCGCTCCTGCTCCGGGGTTTGCTCTCCGGCCGGTGGCCCCTGCGGGGCCCGGGGGTCGTCCTTTGGCGCGGCCGCGGCCTGGGGGGCCCTGAGGTGTTGCGCTTGCTCTGTCCTGGCGGGGGTCGACGGCTCCCCTCTTTGGTGGAGATTTTCATGCATGCTAGATCCACCACACCAGCATCTATCGAGACTCAGACACAACTTGTTTCTCCCTCAGGTCATTGATTCGGTGGAGGCTGGTGTCTGTGGATCTCACTCTGCTTCGTCTGTCCTTTCTACCTTTCCTCAGTTTCTCCTTTGGGCCCTTGAGGTTTCCCTGATTTGTTGGAGTTTGGATGTCTTTGGGGTTGGTGAAGGTTAGTGGCCCGGTGGGTGGTGTCTGGTCGGTGCTGGGCTTCGCTTTTCTTTCTTTTCTTTGGTCCCCCTTTGGGTCTCCTGGCGGCCCCACGACTCTGGCTGGATTTTGAAGTGTTCGGTTTAGGTGAACGGTATGGGAATTCTTATTTTTTTTTTTTTTTTTTCGCACGCACGCACGCACGCACGCACACCCACACGCACGCACACACGCACAAACACACATACAAAAAAAAAAAAAAAAAAAAAAAAAAAAAAGGGAGAACAATGATGATGACATTTCAAATGATCAATACTGAGATCTCCCCAAAAAAAAAAAAAAAAAAAAAAAAAACACTTATGACTCTTCCTGTTTTTTTTTCTTCTAATCTTTGAGCACAATGCTTTCATGGTTGTAATAATACCATATGTGTGACTGCACGATATGAAACAGGATACTGTTTAGAATTGATGCACTTAATGACATCATTAAGTTTATTTCAATACTATACAATAAACTGTGGCTCAAAGAGGCTGTGTTTTGGTTTATTTAACAATGCTTATCCATTGTGTTTATAGTGTGCAGTGGTGCAGAACTGCGTATTTGTTTAGCCCTTTCATCTGGAAAAGTGTGGGCGTTTCCCCATAGGTCCATTAAAAGTGTATGTGCTGAATCCTTTCAAACAGGCTTTCCTAGACACCTTTCAACATTTGAAACTTAGGTCTCGTTGCATTTTGCTTATCGAGCAGTAACTACATCTGAGGATACAGACTTACCAGTGGCTAAATAGATGATATGAAAGAGCATGTCTTTGCCCTGCACCACGTCCACGGCCACGTGGCTGAAACGGACGTTATCCTCCATGAAGTAGGGTACGGAAACCACGGGCTGGACCACCTCGTGCATCAACAAGAACTTCTGGGCGTCTTGCAAGTTCCTTTCTGTCAGGTTCACGTAGGAGCCTGAGTTGATGGTGCCGCACTGGAGACGGACAAATTGGAAAATGTTTATTTGGGTGGCAAGACAAGATTGGTTGCTTTTGAGGCTGAAAATGGCAGCAGAATTGAACATTGCTGCTTTAGATTGCTGCTGTAGTTCACACTTCCATTAAAATATAACTTACAATTTGATGCAAACAATTAGGGATGTTCGATACCACTATTTTTCAGACCGACAAACAGCACATTTTATTTTATAAATGTAACTCTAAAAAAACACTATATTCGGTCGCAGTCTAAACAGAGTAAACTTTACACGTGGAAGAGAATAATATATATTTTTTTTAAAAATCACTCAAGGGTTGAGGAATAAATGAACCTTCAGATTGGGAGACCAATCTACCCGCTAAACCATGCCACTCCTACTGTGTGTCAATCGCTGGTGTCAGGTGGAATCCTTGCACCTCAATCAATTTTGGTTCCTTTTTGGACACACTAGAAATGTTAAAAAACAGTGGGTGTGGCAAGCAAGTGGCTCAAGTGGGTGAGTGGCCATCTCCCGTGCTGAAAGTTGTGGGATTCTTCCTCAACTCTTGAGTGATTTTTTTTTCCATTATTAAATATTTTACTCTTGCCGTGTAAAGTTTACTGTTTATACTGGGACCAAATATAGTCTCTTTTCTTTTAGAGTAAATTTTACTCTATGAAATGTACTGTGCACCAGTATGAGTACTCAACTCTTGAGTAACTACCGATACTAATACCAAGTACCGATACCACTAGTACTTTTGATACGTAAAATATCCCCCCATAAATACATGCGATAATTTTAAAGACCTACGTATATAGCCCAATAAAGCATTTCCTTAAAATTGCATAAAATTAATGGAAATTTTCTATTCTTCTAATTTTGAATTCCTGATCATAAAATAGCTATACTGGTGGCATCAGCCGCCATCGCGCGTACCGATACCTTGAAATAAATATCAACCCGATAACCGACGTCTGGTATCGGTGCTCACCCATCCCTAACGTTTTTTTCTCACCTACATTTCTTTCGTACTCTGTCATTTGTATTTTCTATATTGATTTATAGATACTGTACATATTTGTCTTAACTGTTTGTTTTTTTGTAAGCTGGATCAACTATTGAACAAAGAAGAGCAATCAAGATAATGAATTTAAATTGCATTAATAATTTTAATTTCAGCCAGCAAAAAAATCTGATCAAATCTTTAGGTACAATTGTAATCATTTAATATTTTTTTGTAAATATAATATCACCATTTTTTGGTTGACACTTGTCAGTAAACAATATTATTGTAATTGTAGTTTCCTGAATGGCTGGTCGCCATATATACAGTACATACACATATTTTATCGCCTCCAAAAATATCCGTCAGCATTATAAGATTTTAAACTGCTTCTCATCAACATGTATGTCTGGAGTGCTCCTAATATTGTGGTTATATTTTTGTAATCCCATTGAATAGGCAGTCATATAATGAATTGCCATTTGCCTCAGGATAACCACACTTGGGCAGGTTACTGTTAAATGCCTGGACATTGTGTGACCATTAGTTCTAAGTGACTAGCTACAGTAAAAACAGCACGGCCACTTGATACGGATCAATTCTCTGTATTCCATGGACTGACAGATGAGCATCATGGAGGCTTTTCCAGTGATGGGCAATGCATCATCGCCTTCACCACTTCAGCAGACGGGAAATGCGCGTCGTGAGGGACAGCACAAAGCCTCTATACATGCCTGCTCTTATTGTTTTTCTCGCAGCAAAGAGACACACTGTATGAACATATATCATATTATAGCATCTCCCTATAGAGGTTATAGCTCAGTGAGATTGGCCTTGTGCTCATGGGGATCTGTATGATTACATATCTGCCATCGTGACAAGGCACGCGTGACACCTTTGAGCGGATACACGGAGATGGATGTGTGTGTTTGGCCGTTCAGTCCAGTTGAGGTGAGGGACAGAACCATCATTTGACGAGTGTGTGCGAGTGTGTCCGAGTGTGTCCGTCTCACCTTCTGTTATCTGCGAAGATTGCAAGAGCCACTGAGTAATGACATTGGAATTGCATGTTTTGAAAAATTGCTTATAACATAAGGGCTCAGCATTGCAACCACAAGGTGAAATATTTGAATCCTACTGGAAATTGGGACTGATTGTTAGAAAGATGCACTTTCAAAACGGTTCCATTTATCTGCACATTTCTTGACTCATCAAGGATGATGGTGGGACCGGACCATTTTTTGGACCCATTGTGACTCAAACGAGAATAACTGCTCAGACAAAAGTGAAAAAATTATGGCTTGCTCTGTTTATGAAGTAGGATATAAGAAATAGATGACTAGACAGCCATTTAGATTCACATAGACTCAAATAGCAAAATGAGAAAAATTCTGTTGTCATTTTGAAAAATACAAAATATGAATACTCATGAGAATTTGGCTCATTTTATACATGTGCTTTAAGAGTAATAAACATGCCAGAAAGTCTATTCCAGCACAGACGGTATTACAAAAACGTACAGCCAAAATAAATAAATAAATCAATATGCATGATTTAAACAGGCTGAGGGATTTTCTCCGCACATCGATAGGTTGTTAGGCTTTAACTTAATGATCCGGATGTGTGTGCTGAATGATGGCTTCACAGTCTTAATTAGCTCTATTTGGCAGCAGTCTATACCCCGATATTTTCATGTAAACTAGAGAAAGCTTGGTTTTAAGGATTTCTGCTCATGTGTACAAAGGGATGAAGTAATAAAATGGTCTCACCATAAATTCTGTGCTCATAAATCTAATCCTGCAGCATTGACAAATTGATGAAGATGTCACTGAAACTGAGATAAAGTGCGCGTCGGCCCAGTGGTGAGCATCAGCTATTGTGGACAATTTTTAACGAGAAATGGAGATGGCAACGCAACGCAGGAGAAACTTTTAAAAGCACATCTCTGGGGTGTATCGCCAGTATGCTGAGAAAGGGGAATACATTGCGAGGGAAAATGAGTTCCTAGAAGGGGAATGACTTTCATTCAAATAGCTTGTTTGCAGACACGTGAAAGTGTGACAGCGCTGAGTGGCTTTTCATGTCACTGGGTGTTTGCTGTGTTTTTTAGTGTAAAACGTTATCACATGAGTGCTTCTGCTTGCAGGAAATATGCACAGAGCAGGCGTGCATGCTGGAACGTGTGTGGCGCCGAAGGAGGCGGCTCACCGATTGGCAGCAATGCCTTGGAGGGATTTCAATCCCTCATGGAGAGCGGTGAGGATTATCTGGAAAACTCTACGCCTAAGAGCCACTTCTGCTAATAAAACATCCCCCTCCCCTTTTGTGTAATCAGTCGTGAGGATAAAGTGCCTCAGCGCTGCTTGTGTAGAACAAGGTTACTTGAAGTCGACAAGGTACTGGGAAATATTTTTAATAATTGATGTTGAAGTTTATTTGAATAGGAGGGTTATTAAGTGCTATGTAAAAGTGGATTACCCTTGAACATGATAAATTGGATATTATTTAATTATGAAAAATAATTTCAAAGAAAGAAGCTGATTGAGAATGGTAGGACTCAACAATTCGCTTTTTAGAGTGTAGTTCAGCGTGACTAAAGGTTTACTAAGGTAAAATCAGATCCAACTAGTGGTGCAGGTGGCAAAATGCAATTTTTGTTTATTTGATTAAGGCGCAGGCAGACAGATTTGGTGCTATGTGGACGTGTGTGGTGGACGTCATTTGTACTTCATTCATAAATATGACAATAGCATGGGACAATCCATCTGAACCACTGTTGAAATGAATTCATTGAACAAATTATGATCATTATAATCAACCCTTTTTTTTTTAGGGGTGTCAGGTGATTTTATTT
Source organism: Vanacampus margaritifer (assembly GCF_051991255.1). Taxonomy (NCBI): domain Eukaryota; kingdom Metazoa; phylum Chordata; class Actinopteri; order Syngnathiformes; family Syngnathidae; genus Vanacampus; species Vanacampus margaritifer. Next base: position 5,989,940 of record NC_135451.1, read on the forward strand.
TTTTTTGCGTTGTTAATCGCATGACTTCAATAGATAACTCACAATTAATCACTTATTGTATATCTGTTCTAAACGTACGATAAAATGTACAATAAAATATTTTTTCTAAGTTTCATACTCTTGTTAACATAAAAGTGAAAAAAATGTTAAACTAATAGAAATATAGTTGCATTTTTTAGTCATTGATACAGTAATTTCATTAATAATTCATAAAATTGAGTTAGTTAAAATTAAAAAATGTACTCTATTGTAAAAAATGAGTGTGATATTGATTCGTATTGAGGTCATTTTTCTGCCACTGGATGGCATAATTGCATTTGTAAGACTTTGTTGACAGCTCAGTGCATTTTTATTTTCATATTAAGAGCTATCTAATCTTTAACATGAAGCAACTTGTGCACATTTTTAAAATTGTAAAATACAACTTGACCCCAGCACCCACAAATATATACATTATTAAATTTAATACTGCAAAATTTTGACGTGGACGTGTCTGCTGCATTGCGCCTGGAATTCCCCCACTACAGGCTTTCCAAGTAAGGGGCTGGTCATTAAAAATTTTGGGGGCATTAAAGGAACTTTACATTAACTCAAAATTAACATACTAATTTAGACACCACTAGTTTTTTTTTGCAAGGCTGTCAATTGTCAACATCACATACATGGTCGATTACATCATTCACAAGGGTAAATCTTGCAGTTTTTCTGCCAATGTCATGCATGAAACCCCAGCGAGTCTATTTTCTGTTTCCTCAATGTCAGGCCTGCTGTGTCCTCAGAAAAGGCTACGTTCCAACGTACAATGGCATCCATCCACGCACACAGACTACACTTTGCGCTAGACTTGCGTCGCAACGAAAATAGAGCCCATAAAGTTTAATGTTTTATTTTACATTTACCTGAAAGTCAGGGTTGGGGTTGGGGTAGGGCAGCCAGGCTGAGCGGGAGTTCTCCTGGTACTTGAACGGTCCGTTGAAGACCTGCGATATGGCACTGAGATTGAAGGCACACACAGCCGATGCAGCGATGCTGTTTCTGAAAGTCACAAAGCGTAACAAAGGAGGATGAGAGGACAGAGAAGATGATGGACGAGAGATAGAAATAAGTGACCACCATAGCCACAAAGTGCATTTAGCATTGCCGCGAGCCAGTAATACACATGAAACACACCCGTAAGGTCAACTCCGTTGTAAATGATGGCCAGTATTGGCTCGTAAATTCAAGAAGAGGACACAATTAAACTGTTTGGCTTGTCTGATTAACTGCACACATCTCTACTGTGAAATACAGCTTCGACTTTTCAAGCTGTCACTTTCAGCATGTCCAAATGTCGTTCCGCTACAGCGGAGGAAAATACTGAGAGTACCGTTTTCATTTTCCACTCAGACTTGGCCCATGTGAATTAGAATCGGCTGTTTATTAAAGTTAGTACCTGGAGGCGGAATGTTTCCGATACCTTGGAAAAGACTTTGTTTCCAGCAATTGGGAGCCGTTGAACATAGATTAGTCAGCTCTTAGTAAGTGTTTGTGTCTGCGTGTGTTGGAAAAATGACGAAAGTATTGCAATGTAAAATAAATGAATCCCTTGATAATTATGTATCTCCCAAATACACTAAACAATAACCAAAAGTAACTGGAGTTATGTTTTTGATGTATGGTTATTCAGTTGAACATCTGTTTATGTAAAACATGTCAACACACTTGTAGGCATGACATCACATGTTATTGTGGAAGCGGTGGAAGGAGTGAGAAACCCAGATGGCTTGACTGCTCGTCAATGAATGGGAAACACTCTCATGCCAGTCGCACGAAAGTCTGCAGCGTGAACCACTACAGTTCAACTGTATATACCAGGGATCTGCAATCTGCTGCTCTGGAGCCAAATGTGGCTCTTTAGGGTCCTCGCTGATTTTTTTTTTTAGAAATTAAGATTATTTTTACATATTTATTTGGGGCGGACGGTGGTTGAATGGGTAGCACGTCCGCCTCGCAGTGCAGAGGACGTGGGATCGATTCCGGGCTTCGGCATTCCTGGGTGGAGTTTGCATGTTCTACCCGTGCTTGCGTCCTCCCACATTCCAAAGACATGCATGGGAGGTTAATTGAACACTCCAATGGATGGTTGTTCGTCTCTGTGTGCCCTGGCAACCAGTTCAGGGTGTACCCTGCTTACTGCCCGAAGCCAGCTGGGATAAGCTACAGTGACACCCGTGACCCTTGTGAGGCGAAGCGGTTAAGAAAATGAATGGACATAATTATTTATATATTTTTTATAAAATATTCTTTAAATGAATTAATGATTAAATAAAAAACATGAATAGATAAATATAAAAAAAATGTCAGAGTACAAATTTTTAAGTTGTCAGAAAAAGAGACGAAAGGTAGATGAAAAAGTAAAACAAAAAAACAAAGACCATAAAATGTCCCAAAAGAAGCAAAAAAATACCATAAAATGTCCATGAAACTTCCCAAAATGTCAGAGAATTGAATAAAAATAAATAAAAAAAAGTCAGAAGAGAAAAAGTTCAAAAAGTAACCATAAATGCCCAATGTCCAAGTCTAAAAGGATTAATGTTGAACGCTGCTATTGACTAACAGAATTATTAGGCTAGCTAACGCCTCGCTGATGATCTCTCACATCGTCTTAGCAACAAACAAAAAGGAGTTTGCCAACGTGTACGCTGGCCAGACCTAAGAGATGAACTAGCTTAGCAATAGCTAGAACAAAGCTACAAGTAAGTAGAGCACAATGGGGATAGATTTAAAATGGGACTATGAAGTTTTTTTGTTTGTTTGTTTGTTTTTGAGGAAAAGTACAATAAGTAATTTGAGTTGATTTGGGAGAATAGCAAGTGCCGATTTTGGTAGAGAGTCTAGACACTAGGGATTTTAGCAAGCAAAAGCTTCTAAACCATTTGTATGTAAAAACTTTGTGTATGGGCCAAGAAAACCGTAACTATGTCTTTTAACAATACCCAATTCAGTTAAGCAAAATTTGGTGCTGATCCAATTACATGTTGGTAAAACTCACACATTGGTAGTAAAGATGCCGTAGAGCAGCTCCAGCTCAGGCAGGTAGAAGGTGCCCTGCAGCTCGTTGTAGTTAAAAGGGATTTCTCCCGGCCGCGAGCAGTTGAGCCGAGCCTTCATGAAGGTCGTCCACGTATCCTCCAGGAGGAAACGGCCGCCGATGTCGTTCTTACAGACACGGCCGGCACGAGAAAAGACGGTGCGACCACAGTCGTGCTCCACCGCATACTCCCGAAAGAAGAAGTACGTGAAGTTGCCGATATCGTAGGATGACACAAAGTTTGGTTCTGTTGCGGAAGAAGAGAAAAATGCAGAGAAAACTGTTAAACAGATTCACTCAGTGGGTATAAGCATGCAACACACCAAAACAGTAGGTGATCGGGATTAATAACTACAGGCCATGTTATTAATGACTTTGCATTCCAATAGGAAAACTCATTTTTCATTCTTAAAGGTTGAGATGAGAAATGGCCAGAAAAGGTGAAACGTAATAGTTCTCACCCTGTCAGAAACACGTAACCCCGGCAACCACGTTCATCTTTTATGTATGACATTATTAGATCCTAACCGCACACTTTATTCTCCTTGGCAGTGATTTAATTCATCTTTAAATGGAAGTGTAGCAGCCCCTCCCTCCTTACTTCAATCTTCTTATCCTCTGCACCTTACCAGGGCGGAGCTGGAGAGAAAGAAAAAAAAAAACATCTACCCACCGTAAAATTAGTTATTAAGCACCCATTTTCCCAGGGGTTGTCATGGAGTAGCACATGGTGACTTTTAATTTATTTTTCCAATTTAGCTTGGATGTTGAATGCAACAAAACGTCAGCAGAAGGGACTGTTTGACCAAATAAAATTTGCTTCCTCTAAGCCAGACACCCTAAGCTGTCTTAAACTTTCAAATAGGCACCAAGGTGCTATTTTTTAAAAGTGTATTTCACCTTCATGGAAAAACTGTGGAATTACAGTACAAGCGTGTTGCTCCAGAATGTGATGGATATGAACACATATAATAAATAACTAAAAAATGTGGCAAAAAAAAAATGGCTACAGTATCTTCCAACTTAATGAATTAGGGTATGAAAGTAATTTTTCAACCAAGAAGCATTCATTACAACTTTGTCAGCTATGTTGAACCCCCCCCCCCACACACACACTTCTAATACTATAATATAGTTACACCACTGCAACGTAAAACTACAATTCTAAACATATCACTAAATTAAAAATTCAGGTTAGTAGATGGCTACAACTTAGCCAACCAGTAAATTTTTCGTTTAGCATTACAGTGCCAAAGAGATTTTGTAACAACTGTTCACGTTCTTCTTCAAAATCCACATCAACATTTTTATATAAATGTTATTATTATTATTCATGAGGGCCTACATCGACACTGTACATTTATTGTGAAACTAGTGTTATTATCATTCCAAAAAAACACACACAAATTGTGCGCATGTATTGTGATGAAAATCAGAAATCTTGGTCAGGCTCGACATCACAAAACTGTTCCAACAAATAGTATATTATATTGTATAACATCAAATAGATAAGTGTGTTTATCATTACTCAACATGTAAAAAAGTTTGATACCACACCTGCTGGTTTGCCATTTTTGACAATATAAAAACTGATCTTGTTTGGCAACATTTCTTTTTTTTTTGTTGTTGCTGATTTTGACTTTTCCCACATAAGAATAACATGGATTTTTTTTTTTTTTTTTGGGGGGGGGGGGGGGGTGGTTATCTCATGTTTTTAGTTGTTATAGTGGACACCAGGATAATATGGCTGGAACGTGTTGTAAACTTACCAAGCTTGTATACAATATTTTTAACATGAACATCATGCAAATCAACTTGCAATTATAATTGGTAAGTTAAGGTTCAATCATGAACCAGAAGAGTTGATATCATCCAAATTACACGTTTTATTGGTTTAGACACGCAAATGTCATGTCCACTGAACCATCTACGGGTCTAAAGGGGTTATAGTTTTTCATGAACACTGAAGAAATTGTCATAGGGTTTGCATAATGGTGTAAATTTCTTGTTGCTCAAAATGTTTCAAGAGTCATGAATGTCTCAACTGATAGCAAAAAAAGCACCCCCTGAAGTGAAAATGTCCAAATTATGTCCTAAGTGTCGATATTTTGTGACACTGACACATTTTTAAGGTTTTCCCACAAGGAGCTATATTGTACTGCACTGACAAGTGTCTGAGGAAAGGACAAAGTTTAACACACCTGCTCTCCATTTACTGAGACCTTGTAACACTAACGAGCCACATGAGACTGGGAATAAAAATGGCTAATTGGGCCTAATTTGGACATTTTTACTTAGGCTGTGTACTCAGATTTGCTGCCAGCAGATTAGACACTATTAACTGTGTGTTGAGTTATTTTGACGGGAAAGTCCGTTTAGCAGCACTCTGAGGAAAATGTCATTTCTACAGTGTTGTCCCAGGAAAAGATACAAGCATATTTATGAAAATGTAAGTGTTTTTTGTGAGATACTGAATCCATTTGTAAAATGGTAAATGCCTATTCTGTTTTCATTCCAGTAGCTACACCTGCCTACCATTAAGCCACTTGGAGTTGTACTGGGCAGTGCGTAGCGGTGGCAGGCCGCCCAGGCTGCGGTAGATAGCGGGGTCTCGCCCGGAGAAGTCCATCGCCGTGGCTGCGTAAAGCTCACCGCTGGATGTGATGAGTGCGGTGGAGTTGTGGAGGGGATTGTAAGGACACCGAGCCATTCCACTTATCTGATCGTGGATCTCGGTCAAATTGGTGAGCTGAAAACACAAAGGAGTAGAAAATAGTAGGGAAATGGTCATCGACAGAAAATAGACATTCCCAAGACCATGTAGAAACATTATTATTTTTCTTTTTAACACAATCATCCCGAGGGAACTCAAACAAAATAAGAGGCAATGTACTTGCAAATGAGATTCATTTCTTACTTATTTCTAAAGAATGGATCTGTGCAGAAAAGCTGGCAGGAAAATATAGGACAGCATATCAAAGGGCAACATTAAAATACAAACCAGCGAGCTCTGTTAATGTTTTGTTTTCTTCTGCTAGTATGCAAATGGCACAAACAAGAAAAGAATCATTACATTATGTTTGGTTTACATAGCACACACACAAGATATGTGAACAAAGCTTGAAAAGGAACAAACATAAGGGCAGCTTTGGACTAATTAGCAGCATAAACCACACAAATGTAGCAGCTGCCAAGTCCAATGATGTCATAAAATATGCGATAAGACGCCAGCTAATTCCAAAGCTCCTTAAAAAGTCTTAGTTTCAGTGTTTCCTGTTTGCTTTGTGATGCTGTGCAGCTGCTCGTCTGTTCAAAACATCACTTTGCCAGATCTTTTAGAGGCTTTTCGATCCCAATATAAACCTGACCTATCTTTGACAACCTACACTTACCATGGCATAGCTTTAAGATGTATTATTCCATAGTTTTCATGTAAACACAATACAAAAGGATTAGCTGGGGGGAAGTTTATTTAAGTTAGCCTTGAAGCAGTGGAGCGATTCTGGATGCAATTACTTTCCTATCACTCAAAAGTTCCGCAAAAGTATGACTCAGTACCGGAGGCACAAGTCCTCCAGTGTTGGCCAAACTCTGCGCCTTGACCCGTTCACAGCTCAATTTCCTCTCTGGCCTCACACATTTTTAGTAAAGATGTAACGAGTTTGCCCATATGGCAGGCCGCACTCCATTCAACAAGCGGAAAAAGGCCACTTCTTGAGCCAATTTCCGATTTGGATCGGAGTGGGTTTGTGTTTGCTACGTCCACGTCTGCTCCACCCAAACCACAACAAAACACAGCAGTTCTGTCTGCTCGGCTGCCCTGAGATGAAAGCTTGCTATTGACTGAACTCCTCCTGTGGGCCGGACAAGTCAGTTTGGGGCCATTTAAAGGAAGAGCAATGACAGGTCAGTTGTGCATCCAAGAGGAAGTGAATATAAAGGTAGTCTATAGTGAAGGCAGCAGCTGTGCAACAAAGACATTGAAGTGTCTCTAAAAGCCCAGAAGAACGGCTTATTAAACACAAGGAGAATGGGCTTGATGTTTGGTGCTACTGAGAATTTAAAGTTACACAATGTAACATGAAACCTAGCCTCAAACATAACTAAAAGACTGTTTTCATATTTTATATAAATGTATATACATATAAATACAATTATTTATCTAGGTACAGTTTAATGAGCCATTTTCACTGAAGCAATTAATACATATATAAATTTGACTTGCAGCCATTCAAAGAAATTGTTTTCTACTATGTAAATAACAATAAAACCATAATATAGCATGTTTAGATAGACCATTAGCTTATAGCTTGTAACAGTCAACAAGACTTTTCGATCAACAAAAATTGACCTATTAAGTAGAACAAATAATCAAATAAATCCAAGCTGATATTGAAAAATATTATCATTCAAATGATAATTTAGTTGGCTAAAAATATTTTCAAATACTTTTGCAATAAAGCATAAAATTGAAATATGTCTAATAATTAGGATCTAGTCCAGAGGTGGGCAATCTCGGTCCTCGAGGGCCGGAGTCCTGCAGGGTTTGGAGGTTTCTCACTTCCAACACAAGCTGATTCCAATCAACAGGATCGTTATCAGGCTTATGCAGAGCTTGCTGATGAGCTGATTATATATCAGCTGTGTTGGAGAGGGGCAACATGCAAAACCTGCAGGTCTCCGGCCCTCGCTGCCCACCTCTGATCTAGCATATAACCACCCTTAAGAGCATATATGCACATTTCCAAATGGTAGACATTTCATATGTGCATAATGAAAGGTTCAACAAATCTGATAAAGGAAAAAGCATATGATGAGAAATGGCTGCTATAGTCTGAACATAGTAAGGACTATGAACAGGTGAACCACAAAATGAACTTAACTTAACGTAATCAACGTATGGGGTGATAATAATTTGATCAGACACAGGAGAAATGTTGATTAAATGCAAAAGCAACGGGCTGTGGATCATTCAGTATCTCATCCACAACTCTAAGCTAATTGAGGAGTTCTCTGATGTCTTCTTTAGATCTTTCAAAAACATCAAAAAGCCCAAAATACATCAGTCACAATACCGCAGAGGGGTATTTGTACGCCAGAATTTTTGAAAGGATTTTTGATATTATTATTTAGGAATAGTAATCAGAATTTGCATTCCTAGCTGGAGTTTTACAAGAGTTCCTCAATTTTTGATACACATTCCAACAGCTTGTCTGATGAAATTTAGCTCAAGCCTTCTCTCTTTCTCTCAAAATGAGCTATGATTTCTGCAGTGATCCATGATAAGTGAGTACCTTTGACTTTTTTGGAGCATGCTTATCAATTAGCATAATAAACTCTGTGGGGGGAAAATAAGAGAAAAAAATCTGATGCATTTTAACATTTGGAATCAAACCAAATTTTCCTAGCTGAAAATAAGAATATCATAAATAAGAGTATAATGGTCCATTTTCTTGTATTTTCTGATTCTAATCCATTTGGGTGGGAATCTTAGTAACTAGATAGAAATATTTTATTTGCTATGATTACAAATAAGATAAAAAAACTGAACATCCATAGTGACTCACCAGATACTCTAGCTTTTTCACTGAATACTTGTTTTCTAATTTGGAGGACTACTTTTATCCTATTATTCAAAAGTAACAGCACTCTTATTAAGAACAATCTTTGCCATAACCACCTTTGAGTCACATTAAACCGAAGTGTCAACTATAATAACATTCCCTACGTACACAACCATCATCATTTTGTGCAATTTAATGTCCACTGTGTGCCACCAGACCATCAGTGGGTTAATGTGACGTTTGATGATATACTGCAATAATAATGTCATGACATTTGAACGTTTTTCCCCGTGAGAAATGTCAATGTCAATTTTATTTGTATAGCACATTTCATATGGCAAGCATAAACTGTGCTTCGGGATAGAAAACAAGATGGCAATACATTAAAACAAACAAGCAATACAATAACCAAACAAACAAAACTAATTAAAAACTAGCTTCCAAAGGCAAGAAGTTCCAGTGTTGGACCATAATAACTAGTGCTGCCACTAGCGAATATTTTAAAATCGATTAATCTATCGATTATTCAATTGATAAATCGACTAATTGGATTTGTTTTAATTATGCATTGATGTGTATTATAAAATCATTTTTTCCCTGATTACTGTTTATTAACCAGTGATTGGTGTTTATTTTGTAATTTGTATCGGTAAAAAAAAAAAAATAAATACAAAAAAGGGGGATTGGCGTTGTACTATGTAACTAGTTCTGTCATTGTTTTCTAAAGTAAAAACAAATGTTTGCAAATGTCTTATTTTGATTAAACACAGAACACAATCAGTCTTCTTTCATGAATGACTACAGTAATCACTAATAAGTGAATAATTACTGTTGATATGCTGAAACCAGCCATTTTCACTGAAGCAATCCCCTTCGCTCCCGGCTGTTTTACTGGATTGATTGATTTTGTAAGGCCCACAGAACATTGTGTTCTATTGCTATAAAAACATGGAACCTACTAAAAGAAAGATTAGAGTCTCTTCTTTCATCAGGAAAAAAAAAAGTATATTTCTGTTTCCGTTATGCAGCAATTAGCTAGTTTAGTTTAATCATCATTCACAAATCTGTGAATGATGATTAAAAAAACAAAGACAAAGAGCCTTTTTGCAATATGGCCCTGGTTGATCTCTTATACTCTGCTGCCACCTGCTGGCCGTTTTTGCAATAACTACCATTGCTGTAAGCATTCTCTTCAGTTCAGAGGCTGCATCAAAGCCTTCTGTATGGTCTAGCATAAAAAAACAACAACATAAAAATCGTAAATCTGTATTTGGGACCATGGCAATATGTAAAATCGAACATTTTTTATACGTTTTGGGGAGCAAATGAGTTAAAGACTTTTGGGGCATGGGTCCGTGTTAGAGGAGGAAAATTTATATATCATATATAATGAAGGCAAAAGGTTAACTGATACCGTTCGATTGGTGCAGATGGGAGTGAAGGCATTGGTCCCGCAGGTAAACAGCCTGTTCCCATTGACAAGCAGCACCCTGATGTAGTTCTGGCACTCCTCCTGCGAGAAAAACAACATAGAACGATGGAAGTTAGCAGCTGGAGGCCGATCCAGTATCTACCTATTGACAAGCATGAGCATTAGGCACAGGGACGAAATTACACTTTGTGCTGGCAAATGAGACTGAACACCCGAAACCGTGGGAGGGTCACTCTGAAACGTGGTCGGGCTTGACTTCATACCATCAAATCTAATGCTGCTCAAGTCAATGTGAAGCACATCTGAGTCAGATAAGTGACAAAACAAAGTAAAGGCAGGGGACGACATCTCAGGATTGGCTTAGAAAATGGTCTTGGTTGGTCAAAAAGTGAAATGAGTGTAGAATACATTTCACACAACCATGTTTCGTTTCAGTTTGCTGCCCCCTGCATGAATCAATTCACTTTGTTCTCGACTGCGGTTAAGTACACACAGCACCACTCTATTCTTGACTCTGTCTTGCGTTCAGACTTTGGCGTGGGCCTGCAGCAAAAACACTTAGCGAGAGCCTCACGAGAAATAAAGCAGGGTGACAATGTGATTGATTTATCGAATGATTGATTGCCGGGGTGAACTTTGCCGTCAGGCTTTCAGCGAAGTTTTGCTTGAGATCTCCATGAACAAGCCCAGGACAAATGGAACAGCAGCAGTCAGTACTCATGTCAAGAGTGCAGCGATTGTTTTTGTTTTTTTTGCCCCCAGATACACTAATTCTCACATGGTTCTGACGTTTGAATAGGGTTGATGAACGGGCCCTTGTAGAACTCTAAAAGCAAGAAAAGCTGCTCGTGTCTGAGACAATTGTGATGCAGATGTGATTCGGATAGAAATTAATGATCATAATTATAAAAAATAAAATTATAATTAATTAAAATGTATTAGTGCTTGGTTTGGTATTACACAAAAAATGTTGTAGAATTCTTATTTAATAAGGCTAAACAATATTAATAATTGTTTCAAAACTGCCTACCTGATCAACATTTGTCATATATGATAACATGGCTATTTCTCTTGGATGCCAATTACCCACCAAAACGTGTTTTTACTGTGAATAAACTCAAGTATAAGTTTACCACTTACCAATAGCATAATTGCCATGGATATATTTGCAATGTGCGGTCGAAGGTGGGATTTGAACCTGCAACCTCCTGGTTACTGGACAATGCACTTTACCAACTGCTCCACTGAGCAGTATCAGATAGGCGGTAATGATGATAAGTTGTATGTTTAGAAGTGGGAGTGGAAAGTGGGACTTAGAAAAAATGTCTGTCTGTCCTTTTGAAAATGAATGGGAAAAAGTTGATATTTCACGTTAAATTGTGTGAATACTGTAAGTATTGTGAAATCAGACGATATATACCCCGGGGAGGTGGGAATTTTTTAAACGAGTTGAAATTTGAACAGTGTAAATCGGAAGTATTATGTGGGAGTTGTTACACGTCAAAAAAGTGTAAAGAAATCACAATAACGTGGGAATGCTTCAGCATTTTCACAATTACTGGGATTTTCCTATAGTAGACTACACACAGTATAAATGGTTCTTACATTTAGCTTGCTTCAGTTAAGAGGAAGTATCATTTATTCTTTCTGTCTGTGTAGATTCTCAGTATGTAGTTATGGAATTATTTTTATTTTTTTTAAAGCCCGTATCCCACTGATCGCTTCACCAAAAGTTTTAATAATCGCAAACACTTTTTGGCCAAGAAATTCGGATCATGTTCAAAACTTCCTTGCGACAAGGGTTTGTTCAAAGTCACATATGTTCAAAAGTTCTTGGCAATAAGAGTACAAGTAGTAAAGAGGAAGCAGCTATGTTTAGCTTGCAAGATTTGTCTGCCTTGTTGAATTGGAGATCCGACTTCAGGAAGAGGGCTGGAGAACCCACGGGGTCAAATTTGGCCCCTATAAATTCTGCTACTCAAATAACAAAGACCTTTATTTTTTTTCCAGCAGTGATTTTGTCCCTGTGTTCTTGTTTCCATTGGCCAAAGTGTGTTTGTACATTCAAAATCCAGTTCTAAAATCCAACAAATAAAACAAAAAATATATATTGTTCAATGTAGCTGTGTATTTGATTGATTATTTTCTTAAATTCTAAATAGTTTACTGATTACTGTTAAATTTCGCGCTAATCCTAAATTAGGGAATAAAGGGTTAAAATTGAAAAAAACATATATTTTGGTGTTCAGTGAATTTATAGCAGTCATTTAATGTATAATTCATAATTTTCCAAAGAAGAAAAGGGTTCTTGGGTTCTCCAGGGTTAAAATCCTGATTCAGAGGTTGTAACAGCCATGGATGGGCGCTACTAGTTAGCCAAGCAGCGAGCTACAATAGGCCACATGTACTTGCTTTTTTAAAAGATAAAAATAAGTTATTAAGCATCACGATAGTAGAGTGATAGTAGAGTGACACATCAGCATGACAAAATAAAGTGGCACCACCATGTGGTACGGTGCCATACTTCGGATTGTTACAAGGTACAAACGCTGACATTTTGTATGTAACAAAAACATCGGTAGTTGTAGCACAACATAGGCTATGCAGGCTCCATGCCTGTTCCAAAGGATGCCAGAGCCTTTCGTGGCAAAAGTGTAGAGGCTGGATCGTGATCTTTTTGAAATGGATGGGTGCTCATGGTAAAGCCCACACTAATCTTCCCCCTCGTGTGATATAGAAAGAATAGTTTAGACTCTCAAAATGTGTCATTTACTGACACTAAGTACAGCAAATGTATGTTTTTATGAGTGCTCATGTACGCGTTCTCATGTCAGCAGTTGCTATTTCTATTGCTGCATTACTACAATTTGATGGCGAAATCTGTGCTACTTGAAATCATTCAGCTATGTACATTATGCATGTGTAATTGCAAGTCTTTCTAACAGCTTGGCCCTATAATAAATAATGGCATAGTTAATATTTTCCCAGCCTTACAGTCTTGTTTACGTCTCAGCTAATGTTCCATGACTATTGTAATACGCAGGCTGTTAGTTTTGTTATAGAAGACAAGGCAAACAGCCCTGTCAACTCAATTCTAGTCTTGCTTTTAGTCAAAATTAATAAAATATACAACAGAAGAGCAGATAAGCGAATCTGAGAGTAATATTTTTTATGGAAAATTTACTTAAAGCACAGGCGCAATGTCTTTACAATAGATTACTGGTGGTATATTCTGCCAGATAAACCACAAATGGCTTGTCAGCAGCAGAAGGAAGCCCTTTATTGCTATTCTTAGTGTAAGCCACATGAGTCTTTTCTCACAGGGGAAGTGAGGAAAACAATTTTACACTCAAGGACTGAGGTAGGGTTAGACTGTAATTCAGGAAAAAACGATCCCTTGCCGGAAAGCCTCTGCCTGCTTGTGAAAGGTCCAAACCATCCTCCACGTCACGTTAACTACAGGTTGACACAAACAATCAGGGATCAAAGCTCCTTGGTTTACTTTTAAGTTTTATTTAGTTGTAAAGCAGCTGTTTGGTACATAAATATGACAACACAAAAAGAATGTTCACTTGTTAGTGACAAAAACTGGAGCCGGTGGAGTCACACTAAGATACCCTTAGACATTTTATACCTTGGTTACCTCACTCTACAAAGGTGTGACTATAAATGAGTCGATTAAAAAAAAAAAGTTTATTGCACCCTCTATTTTCTTTATGCAGTTATTGATCAGAGCCACTATGTCACAATGACAACTCTATGATGTCACCTACACTTAAAAGAACGATCAAGCAATTACTTTCATGCTATCCGCTTGTGAGTTTTCAACTTGTGTTAAAGTATCAAAGACTCGTCTTCCAATATGGTTGACTGCATTCATTCTTTTTCGCGCTGTCCCTCTGCGACCCATGTTACAATCAAGTTTGTGTGTGTGGGTTCCAGCTCCTCAATGTCAAGGAGAAAAAGCTGGCACTGGATGGAGGTCTATTTGGGATGAGCAGCAAACAGAAACCTTCCAAATCAGATAAGAAACCAACTGTTCCTTCCCATCAAAACGAGCCACGAAAACAAACTGTGATCTGTAACCAAGGAGTCCTTTACAATGTTCGAGTTCCACGTGAGGAGGCACGTGGCGATCAACTAAGTCTGTCAAGTTCTGAGTACGAGAGAATCCTGGCAAGAGCGAGGGACCCGATTATCTTGGCGAAGGAGAAGGAGGTTGGGGAAACGGCTTCTCAAAAGAGAAAAGAGGACATTAAGGCTGCAGAAGAAAAAAAACACAAGATGATGGAGCAGGACCGTTGCTCTCTTAGGCAGGAGGAAAAAGCTGACACGCAGTCCAAAACACAGAGCTTAGAACGATATCGGCACATGCGGTGCAAAGCTCAAATGGTGAACGACAATCAGATTCTAAAGCTGGACACGTATATCCAACGTTGCAAGATCCAGGCTGACGTCGACACTCAACACCAGTGGAAAAAGCACTGCGAGGCCGTCGCCGTTTCCAGAGAGAAGGCAGACTTTGAGCGGGTGCTCAAGTGTACTCAGGAGGCGCTCATCAAGCATGAGGAGAGGGGGAGGAGGCGGAAGGAGGAGGGCCGCCTCCATTTACAGGCGCTACAAGAGCAGATAAGGGAAAAGGAGCACGCCGCGGCCGTCCGGCGTCGAGAGAGGCTGAGCGGAGCCAAACACGTGTCTGACGAGGTTCAGCTCAAAGATAAGTGCATTGATGAGATCAAGGAGGAGAGGCTGAGTGATTTAAAAGCTTGTGGGGTTTCGGACAAATATTATAGTTATGTCAAGAAGAGGACTGCGGAAGATGGAGCGAAATCCAAGAATTTCCAGTATCACTCACAATGAAGTTTGACAAATATGGCGTCAAATGGATACAATTTGCTTTTGAAGGAGTAGGGTGAGGTGCACTGCAAGCTACACATAAGACCAAACATCAACGTTGGTGGACTAGGCAGCTGCAAGCATTGACGGATACTACAAGTTTGTGAACAATGACTGTCATAACGGCAGTTTTATCAGACTTGGACAACAGTCCATTGCAGACCAAAGATCCCTGTAAAGTATTATTACTTTATCTTGATTACATTGCAGTTATTTAGAAAATGCACACCACTGCTTGTTTTTCATGCTGGTGCTACTGATAGTTGTACATGTTGTACAATGTTAACCTGTCCATCTGGTGGATGTGGTAAACAGGACATTTGTACAATTACATGACATTTTTGTGGTCAGTTACTAAAACCTACCACAACAATCCTTTTATTGTCTCTTCTCTATTCTCTCTGCACTTCTTTCTCCCAAATATTTAAAGTGTAAGTCAATCTTAAACATTTCTTGACAATAATATGCAATATGTGACCTCACAAATCTAAACATGACATTCTGATTAATATTACAATTTTGGAATATGAGTTTTGAAGCAAAAAAAAAAATGCAGTTTTTGTCCATCTCAGGGAGCGCCAATTTTGCCACTTGATGTCGCCTGAAGATGACATCAATGTTCCTCAGGTCTCAGGTAACAATCAATCACAGCTCACCTGTTCTGAAGCTGAGGTGTGATTGGTTGTTACCTGTTCTGAAACTAAGCTGTGATTGGTAGTTATCTGAGACCTGACCTGACCTCATCTTCAGTGGCAAAATGGCCGCACCCTGAGGTGGATAAAAACAGCTGGATTTTTCTGCTTAACTCATATTCCACAAATGTAATATTAATCAGAATGTCATGTTTAGACTAGTGAAGTCACATATATTATTGTCAAGAATTTGGGTGGGTTGACTTCCCCTTTAACTCTTAATAATTCAATAAATACAATACATAACTATAATATAAAAGGGTGACCTGTTGTTTATTTACTGGAACAGTCCTGTTTTTGACCCTTGTGTCCTTAATCCCGATGGAGTTCACCAGCCCTGTTGTTTTGTCACACTTTTACACAGGTCCTATCTCGGTGTCCCGTTTTCCAGTCAGCAAACCAATTGGTTGGGCAAGGGGTCTGCAACCTGCGGTTCTAGAGCTACATGTGGCTCTTTCATTCATCTGTTGTGGCTGTGTGACTTTAGGAAATTAATTAACGAGTATTTAATTTGGAAGGACCTTGTTCATTTTTCAAATGTAACTCAAAATGTGAAGATTATGGTGCTCTTGTAACATTAAAATAAAACAAAATACATGTCACAAAATACACGCGCCAATGTGTGAAACTGCTGTTGGACCCCTGGTTGGCAAACTATGGATCATTTTAAGAAAAGAAAAGTGTTTGAATAAAACAATGTGCCTACATGAACTATATTCCAAACAAACATGACTCGGAGATGGCAATTTGCAATCATGTGAAAATGAAGCTGACGTACACGTTATAGCCCTCATGTGATGATGCTGAACGCTACAAGTTTTTATATATCACTGGCATCAGGCAAAAACCTCACAAAAGTCACAATTCGGTAAATTTCACATTTTTATCAAAACTCTATTCTGTTGGTCAGTCCACACGTGTGGGTGTTAGTTTTAAAATGTATTGACCAATCTGAAGTGTTGGAAATGGCTCACTGTCTTAGATGATGTAATGTTAATGGTTGAACAAACCTCCTGAAAAGTAATTATTTTGGAGGTACAAGGTTTCAGCCTGACGATAGCGATATACCAATAAAACTATATACAGTAGTGTAAGTCGCACTTTAGATGTCAAAGGGGTTTTGTGGCTCCCAGTGTTGTTTTTTTCCCATGGTAAATAGCCCAATTGGCTCTTTGAGCACTGAAGGTCGCCGAACACTGGTTCGCCCCATTTGTATAGCATATCAATCACACTGTTGTCAATGTCATAGCGATGCATACAAATTAAAAAAAATAATTTATCTGTTAATTTCCTTACTATTCACTTTAACATTCACGTTTGTGTCATATTGGAACTAGAACTACTTCCTGCTTCCGTGTCTAAGAATCATGGAAAATGTAGTCAGACTGAACAGGAGCTGAGCATTTCCGGCGTCACGTTTGTTTTTATTTAAAGACATGTTGTTTTATTCCGTTTTATAAATGAGGTTTTGCACAAAAAAATGCTTGCATTCAACAGTATCATGGTTGGCAGTTGACTCCAGGTGCATTTAATGACCACGCACAAAGTAACAGCAATGGCTAAAACGGGAGCACATTGCAGGGAGTACATAGAAACATTTTAGAATTGATTTGATGTGCCAAAATCAGAACAGCTGCATGTCAACTCAAGTTCCAAGGGATACACATTTTTGAGGTAGCTAACAACAACAAAAACTGTCAACCAAGGTAGCAGTTAGCAATAGCTAAAGTAATAACACAACCACCGGTCACCAGAATGAATAGCGATCAAATTTGTTAATAATAGTTACTGGTGAAAATTTATTGTATATAGGATTTTCAGCAAAATGTTAGTGTTTTTGGGTACATTTTGAAAATCTTGTCACCCAACACTATTACAAACATTAGTTTATACTACAGGGAATGATTTGCACAATGTTGCAGACAGCAGTGTTATTAGTGGAATATTTCATGGATCAAAAGAAAATTTGAAAAGCATATCATGTTTAGGGAAGAATAATTGTATATAATTAGGGATGTTTGATACCACCAATACCGATGCTACTACAGCATAAATTTTCCCCATAAAATGACAAATCATTTTAAGACCTATATATTCAAATATAGCATATTTCCTTCTTTTTTTAAATTAATTTAAATTAATGACAATTCTCTATTCCTCTAATTTCTAGTTCCTGATTGATAAACGGCCACAAGAGGGCGTCATGAGTACGATATCTTAAAATAAGGCTGGTATCGGCACCAATATCGATACTTGATATCGGTATTCGCCCATCCTTTATAATAATATATAATATATATAATAAAATAATGAAGATGGGTCAGCGTTTTATTCTCACCAACGGCAGTCCATTTTATGGGATATTTGGTTCCGCTGAGTTGGCATCATGTAGTTTGATTAACCAAAGCCATAGAAAGCTGCTGTCCAGTCAGTTATTATTGCCCAGTTTGATAAAAATGATGAAAAAGGTGGTTTTCTCAGGAAAAAGTGTTCCAATCTGTGCATGTGTAGCTCTCGATGCATTATTGCGCTGCTGAAATCAGTGGACGTCAAATCACAAAAATAGAACATAGAAGATGATATGTAGTCTTTAGACGTCGCCTGCAAGACCAACAGATCTTGTAGAAGTGATGTCATATTATGGCCCCTCAGTGACAAAGCCAACTGTGAAGTCATAGTTATGTGGAGAGTGTCCACAATTTGTGATGTCATTAATCACCTGTATGCTAAAGTAGGGCATTTTTACATGTTAGTCTTTGTGTTTACATCATATGTGGAAGAATAGATGGGACAAGAATGCAGTTTTTAGTTCTATTTCGTCCCGCATCGACCGCCAGGTGGCGGTGCTGAACAGCACAGAAAGTGCCTCTGCGCGTGCTGTAAATAAAATTGGAATATATATATTTTTTGCTCGCCAAGGACAATAATAACGGAATCATGAGCGTCGCTGCGTCGACTTTAGCGAGGCAGGGTCGGTACTGCATGAAGGACCCAACCGCTCAGGTTGATGGAAGTCTGTTTGGGGTGGAGTCCAACCACAGGGTTCCTCTGATACGAATGCATCCAAAAAAGACAATTGTAATCTGCAACCAAGGCTTCATATACAATGTCAGAGTTCCGCGCGATGATCTCCGTGTACAAACAATCAGTCTTACACGCGCCGACCATGACCGGATCCTTGCAAAAGCCAGAGGCCCGACTATCATTGACCAGGAGTTGGCGGTCTTGAGAAAAGCGGCGATGAAAAAGAAAGAGGACATAAAGGCTGCGGAAGAAAGAAAGCGTCAGATCATTGAGAAGGACCTTTTTGCTATCAAGCACGAGGCGGAGAATGAGATACAGTTCCGAAGGTTGGCCTATGACCGCTATCAGCAGGCGAGGGAAAAAGGCGTGATCGAACAGGACAATCAAATCAAAAAGCTTGACAAGTGGATTTTGAATAGTAAACTCCACACTGAGCGTGACAAGCAACTTGTGTGGAAGAAGCGCTGTGAGTCGATCGAGCTTGCCAAAGAGAAGGCCGAGTTTGAGCGGGTGCTAAAGTGCACGCAGGAGGCCATGCGCAGAGATGAGGAGAAGGAGAAGAAGCGGATGAGGGACGCTTTTGCACATTTGGAGGGCATCAAGCAGCAGGTGAGGGAACGTGAGGTGGCGGCCCTCACCAAGCGCAACGAGAGGCTCTATGAGCTCAGCAACATGAAGGACAAGACTCAGGAGAAGAGTCGCTGGCTGGAAGAATGTAAAGAGGAGAGACTAAAAGAACTCAAGGCTTGCGGGATCCCAGAAAAATACTGCAAGTATGTCAAAAGAAAGACCAAAGCAAACGAAAATATCCCCAATTTATATGAATACCGGGTCCACGATACTTTTGATGAATTACCCCAATGGACAATGCCCTCAACATTAATGCATCCAGGGCAGGAAGAGCAACTAAATCCTTTTGCACCATTACCACCAATCTCCATAAAGGATGCACCTGAAGGAGAAGATGCAGAATGAAAGCCACTTGCTCCAATATCTTTTACAGACTCATCACTTTGCTTTTGCTTTGTCACCCATCCACCATTTTTCTCCGTAACCAAAGAGAAGTGACACATACCATTGAATGAAGCAGAAAAAAAAGTCAGTTAAGAAAGTGATGTCAACATCAGGTGATTTTGCAATCTGAATTGTATTTGATGGAATGAGGTATGCTGTTGACAGCAGTGTGACACTGTATTGAGCCAGCCAAAGAGGTGGCATGACTTATTGGGTGACCTTATTACTACCTCTACATGCGCATAAGGTTGTGTTTTTGTCTGTGTTAGTGTGCATCTGTGTTTAAAACCAGCATCATTTTTAATCTTTTTTATAATTAAAACAAATGCAATGATATTTGGTGTGTTTTTTTGAAAACACAAATCAAAAACAGACCTGAATCTGAGTGCCAGTGTTCAGCTACAAATGTGCACAAACAAGACTATGCATTCATTACCCCAACCAAGAATATTTTGTTTTTGGCGATGTGTATAGGCTGTTCATTGAGTTGTTTCTAATACAGAAAAAAAATACAAAAATCTTTTTAATTACAGAAAATATAATAAAATTTGTCGAATCTGTCAAATGTTTGCGAAGTGAATTCATATACTGACTCGGAAGCTGTATTGTTTCATTGAGGCATAAATTTTAAATTTAAGGTGGAAAATCCTATTTAAATGTTGAGATACCGTATTTGACTATAAGTCACACTTTTTTCATAGGTTGGCTGTTCCTATACTCCGGAGCGATTTATACATGAAAAAAAATATTCCAGGGGTATATAATTTCACAGACAGCCACAAAAGGGCACTGTAGACATATACTATACTATACTTTATATACTTAATGCGACATACTCCAGTGTGACTTGTGTTTTTTTCTACCTAATTGGGCATTTTTGGCCTAGTGCGACTTAATACTCCAGAGTGACTTATAGTACGGAAAATACGGTAATTCTGTCAAATCTCATCCTCCAATAGTACCAACAAATTTTGCTCCCTCTGATCCCGAAGAAATTCTGAGACTGAAACATTTCCTCCTTTGACGTAGTGATGAATGGCATGATTATAATATAATCAACCTTGAACACAAGTGCTGGATATAATTTGCACAGCCATGGATAAAAAACATGTTTTAGTAAGATGTTTTGTAGATTTACAAAAAGCATTTGACACCTTAGATCATGAGATATTGCATACATTATTTAAATATGGTATAAAAGATATCGTACATCAACGGGTTGCCAGTTATTTAAAAAATAGAAAATATGTTGAATTCAATAGTAGGCAATCAAAACACAGTTATGTAACTTGTGGGGTGCCCCAGGGATCAATTCTCGGGCCAGTACTTTTTCTTCTTTATGTGAATGATATTACAACCATTTCGAAATTGTTCAAATGTATTTTGTTTGCAGATGACACCCCACTTTATTTTATGCCTGGAAAAATATATATAATGTGTTACAGGTAATAGAGAAAGTTTAAGAATATTATGAAATGGTTCAACACCAACAGACTGTCTATAAATATTAGTAAAACCAGATTTTTCAGTTGTAGAAATATGGATGTCGAAGCAACACTGACAGCAACACTGCAAAGCATAGAAATAGAAAGGACTGATGAAATTAAGTTTCTAGGTATCATTATTGATGAACATTTAACACGGAAAGCGCATATAGAATATATTAATTGATTGTTCCATACCTGACCTAATGCATTGAAGTGTGGGGTTATGCAGCCAAAACCTACACTGAATCCATCTTTCTTTTACCGAAAAGTGCTATTTGTGTTTGCGGTTGTGGATACAGAGACCACACTAATCCATTATTTATACAACTAAAAACTTTAAAATTTAATGAATTGATGGAGTTTAACCGCCTTAAAATATTGTATAAAGCCCATCATGAAATGTTACCAGTTAATACACAAACCAAATTTATAAAAAGGGAAAGTGAGTACAAATTAAAAGGAACATACATTTTTTCCAAACCTAAACATAGAACAAAACAAAAAGAACGATGTATTTCAACTCAAGGTGTCAGTCAGTCTGTGGAATAATTTTGATTCTAAAACAAAATCTTCTCAGTCTATTTGTATTTTTAAAAAATGTATAAAAGCACAGTTATTGCAAAAATATATATAGCACAAGGACACACAGTTGAATTATTTTGAATCATTTTGTGTAATTGTTGTACTGAAAGCGTCTTGACCGCTCGCTGTCATTCATTTTGTGTTTTTTTTTCTTCTTTTTTTGTGTTGATCAGGGGCAGACAAAACAAGTTTTACTTCTTTCAGTCCCCTTTAATTTTTTTTTTACTTTACTTTGAATATCAATATTGCTTTATATTGTCTTTTTTATTTTACAAATGAATGAAATAAATTGAATTGAATTGAATTAAAAAAAAAAGACTGCTACACAGTACATTTTACTCTAAACAGTCTATTTGGTTTCACGCTAAACATAGTCAAATTTACACATGGAAAAGAGTGCCATGCAGCTCCTACTGTGTGTTAGTATATCGCTCGTGTCAGTCTGAATCTTTGTAACTCCAAGACCGATCGTTTTAGTCTCTTTTGGATACAAGCAAGCAGTAGGAGTGGCATAGCTCAGGTGGTAGAGCGGCAGTCTCCCAAGCTAAAGGTCGTGAGTTCATTCCTCTACCTTTGTGTAACTTTATTTTTTAATAAACTAGTAAAATTTAATAAAAAAATTTGTAAAAACTTAGAATTTCTGAGTGAAAAATCTTTAATAAGCAAATTCTCTCGTACACAATAAAAATTCAAAACACAACACTGCTTATGACCAGGACAATTTTCCTGACCAGCTGACATAAAACAGAAGTAATCATTTATATTTGCTAAACCGATGACACTTCAAAATGTTTGGACTTACTCCATCCATGCACAACATACCTCAGACTTTCCTCGGCTGAAGCAGGCTCCCTTGGTGAACTCATCACAGTGCCACTCAGCCTCCTGCAGAGAGAAAGAAAAGTATCAGTACATTTACCAAGCATCAAAGGGTAAAATCTTGTCAGCGTGAAGCACGAGGGAAAAAATACTTGGACAAAACAATGGCTAACCCACATAACTGACACACCAGCTACATTTGTCCATCGACTGGGCAGAAAAGAAGGCAACAACACATCATCACCGTTGGGGGTGGGGTGTTTCGATGACAAACAGATGAGTTTGATACGCTGCCCGCATCACTGATCTCTGCATGCAGATTGGCAGGCGAGATGAATTAAGGCAGAGGAGAGCGGTGAATGAAATTGTCATTACGCTCTCACAGCCCCACGTGTGAGCCTCACACACATACTGAGGCAGTTCACAAGTTTCTAAGCCACGTTAAATACAGACACAAAATCCAATTAAGGTGCATGCCAAGCACAGTCCTCAAGAAGCCAGAGTGCACGCAGTAGAATGCCAATTTGATTTATGTGTGAGGCGGGGCTTTGAATTTAAGCATAACACACAAGGAGTAGGATGTCAACGTGATTTACATGTAAGGCCGAGAACGGCAGAAAGAGCTGGTGAGGGCGTACGGAGATAAAACTTAAACATGCTTCAATTTTTGCTGCTTGATTTCCAAGTGAACTCTTTGGGAGCTGTCGTTGATAAAAAAAATAATTTTCATGAAATAAGTGTTAGCCTCAGGATGACATCGCCGCAAAGATCGCCTGTGATAGATAAAAGTAGTCCGTAGAAAACTTGGCCGGCATTGAGAATGCCAAAAACGTGTTTTTTAAGGTCTTTGCTTACCGTCATTTCGATGTGCTCAATGAATGCACGTAATACTACATACATATTGTCAGCATTAAGAAAAGAGCTTAAATGGGAAGAGAAAGGTGAAAGTCTGGTCCCATCTACAGACATCATTGCATATTAATGCGAGCTGGCTTTTCCCTTCTCACTGTGACCTAGTCAATTCAAATTCCAGTCGTAAACTGGATATTCTGTCTGTGGCCATGCAGTGCCCACAGACGTGAACCGCACACAGCCAAGTCCCTGCGGAATTGGATTTTTGGGCTTTGAAAGCTAGGAGGTAGGTCACTTTTATCATTAGGCTGTGATTTATATATGTGATTTTCATGAATCCCTCTTGCTGTCATGATGTATTTAAGATGGGATCCCGTTCAGGTGGATCTGCCAGCCAGCTTCCCCCTATCTGATGGCCCTACCATCTAGATGTCATTAGGACATTACAAACCCCTTAACCTGTACTATATGCGTCTGTCTTAATAAATAATTCTAAAAGACCGTTTCCAGCAACTGACAAACAAAGAAAAATACCAAAAGAGACAAAATCAGTGTATACTAACAATGAAATGGATCGGATTCTAGCCACCTGTTTTTATTTAAATTCTCAAGAATTGCGAAAATAAACCTGAATGGAAATTCTAGAAATTTAAAAAAAAAAAGGGCCCAAATTTGCCCCAAAAATTTTATGCTCCGAGGGGGTGGATTTTTCATCATATGGATGAAAGGAAAATGCTAATTTTGGCTATGAAAACAGGTTTTGCGAATACACGATAACAGAACCGCATACCACGTCACATGTTTTGACTGGCTATTACTTCACACGTACAAATTGTAGACATAAAAAATGGTGACGGACCGGGTTCCCGCTACTTTCTTTTCCATAATGAAGGTGCAAATTGTCTCTTGTAGTCTCTCTCCTACTGTATTTGGGCTCACTTGGTTTGTTTTGCTCTGCCTGACGCTCTTGCGCTTCCTTTATAGTGCGCCTCATTGTGATCTAATGAACAAGCCGCACCTTTGTATTAGCCGCAGGGTTGAATGCAAATAAAAAAAGTAGAGGCTTGTAGTCCAGAAATTACTGTAGTCAAAATGTAAAGCGCTTGTAAGGTGAAAAGGCGCTATACATGACATAAATACGAATATGACATCATAAACAGTCTCCTCCTCTCTGAATGTTCGCAAAATAATAACAAATGGAAATGGTCGCATGTTCATTTTGCACACTTAGAAAATTCAAAACATTTGGATGGAAACTCCATTAAAGAGGATTTAGAAACAGGACTTTTATAGGATGACACTACAGTTTTAAATGTGAAAATATGACGTTTTTAGTCAGAGTTGGGAAAGTTACTTACAAAATGTTGCATGCAGTGTTACTAGCTACTGAGAAAAAAGTATTTATTACAATGCTACCGTTTCTCTTAATCTTTCATTAATCATTCAAAAAATCAACTGTCAACAGTTTCACTTTCAGTAAAATTTCCTTCTATGTAACTTATGACCCAAAAAATTGAGACAAAAAAAATCATATAGTATTCATTTGATGCTTAACCAAGTGACAAGTGAGCGGTTATGCTACTAAATTGATTGACAGGGGAGACCATCCAATGTTTGCATGAACAGTGCCTGGAAAGCCAACCTGTCACTGAAAGTCAGTGCAGGAAGGTGCAAATTAAACAGATGACACAGAAACTGAGTTCATTTAGTCATATCAGTCATGTAGTTAGTTAGACATCTAAATGGAACATTCAGAAGAGAAGTAGCAACCTGCAGCGAATACAGTAAGTAGAGGTGTGACCTCAAGGCAGACCGTTCAAATAAAAATATCCTGTTTGTCACTCAAGCACTACTACACAGCTTGAGCAGTTCTCTGACATGATTCATCATTGTGCGAGAGCATCTTGTCAGTCCTTCTACTGAGTTGTGATTGCTAACAAGCCGTGAGTGATGTATGGAATCCGGTAGAGACGTTTGGCACAGGGAGATGAATAGAAACCAAGGACAGGACATAAACAACAACAAATAGGCAGCCTACTTTGGAAGTCTGTCAGAATGAGGGCAAGAACGTGGGCTGAGCAAAATAGTTAGTGAACGAGTGAGGAGGTGAATTGTAAAACGGTATTATTATGAGCAGAGGAAGCTGATGGAGAACTCTCTGCTGCCAGCTGTCTGACTGCATGTCTTATCATTAAAAGACGCAGCACTGTGAGTGAAAGCCGGACAGCTTGGACTGAATAACTAAAATTACAGGAGCTTTACCCTCCAAACTGATCCATTTTTGCATAAAATTGGTTGACTGACGTCGGAACTGCCAATCAAATCTATGCTCCAGGATTTTGGAGTGTGGGCTTTGTTGGCAATTGTTAGCTCAGATTAGCTTTTGGAAGGTCAAAAGTCAATGACATCAGACCTGTGACAGTGTGTAACACACACACACCCAATAGATATCAGATACGTTAGTAGAGGTTTTCACACCAAAATCATAAAAGTATTCATAAAACTTGCTTTGTGCATTGGGGCCACGTTCGCAAACTGTTATGACGTTAGAAGCTTAAAATGATTCAAAAGAATCGAGCATGAGGACTACACATTACTAATAGATTCATTTTTTGTTATTGAAATAAGCTCAGTCTGTGACTCATTAATTTTTTTTTTTGCAGCTGCCAATTACACTCTTTCAGTTATAGCTTTCAGGGCTATCATTAAAGTAGGTGTGAACGGTGTTATTAGGCCGAGGGTGCAATTGTGACTAAAATGGTTCGCCTTCATTCAAAACATTTCTCTGAATTTGCAATAAGGCAGAGGAATGGGAGTGGGTGTCATGTAATTGGAAGATTGCAGGTCTGCTGGAAAGATGGATGCAATTTTGAACATTGACCTGCTGCTGTAGTGTTTCAAAAAGTGTTAGTTACCTCAATTACTATATTCATGTGATATAGAGACACCTTTTAGTAGGATGCAGTACAGCTTTATCTCACAGCAAAGTACAACCACAATTGTAACTATTGTAAAATGCATCTCTACTAGCATGTTTCACGCTACACATCTTAGCTAACTTTTTCCTGGCAAAGAATCAGTGCCACCTGTGTGTAGGGGTTATAACCAGTGTCTAACATTCAAGACTCACTGCTTAACCCCCTTTGTTTTGAAAGTCATTATCTCTTTTCCAGATGTTGGCGCGTATGTCACCACTTAATATCTGTATATGCGAGACTGCAACGCCTGCCTGAAGGCTCACTTCAGACAATTGTCCTGCTTCGACATTTTCCCGTTTGAAAGATACAGATGGATAAAAGCAATGTCTACTGTTTAAAGATTTGCCAAATTTGCTGGGAAGACTGTGCAAAGGGGATAAGTGTTAATCCAAACGTACCATCCAACCGTTTTCTACAGTGCTTGTCCTCATTAGCGTGACAAATGAGCCGCAGTCTATCCCAGCTAACTTTGGGTGAAAGACTAAAATGTGAGGAAGATGTGCCGACCATTAGGCTGCCCTCACTATACTGTAAAAAAAATAAACAACAACATTTGTACACCTGTGGAGCTCTAAAAAAAATAGCTGAAATTTATATTTTTGTTTTACATATAATTTGTATTTTGGATCAAATATTCTACGAATAATTAAAGTTTTTTTTTTAAATAACAAAGTCAAAATTTTTAAGATGTCAGAAACAGAGACGAAAGGCAAATGAGTTTTCTTTTAAACCTAAAAATGCCCAAAAAGTGACCATAAAATGTCAAAAAAAGAGAGGAAAAGCAAAAAATTACCATAAAATGTCCATGAAATTGCCCCACTAAAATATTAATATTTAATTTAATAATATTTAAATATTATTTAAATGAAAACAAAATGTTCAAAAATTAACCATAAAATGTCCAAAAATAAAAGAAATCCCAAAAATTACCTCGTCCACAAAATTGCCAAAATGTTCCCAAAAAAACGACCGCAAAAAAGGCAGAAAAAATGTCAGAAAAATGCCCACAAATGGAAGGAGGCAGAAAATGATCATTATATGTCCATAAAAAATGTCAGAAATTTGACAGAGAGGCAGAAAAAATTATATAAAAATGAATTATGCACAATTACACAAAAACAACATAAAAGTAGAAGAAAATGAATGTCTAAGTATTGGATGCTGCTCTCATATTTTAAGTTGTGGTGCAGCTCTTATTAGGTCCCTCAGTACATTAGACTAACACAAACACAATGTTTCCTTCATCACAATCTTCAAATGTTTTGCGGTTTTATTTCGGCCTTGAATGGCTCTTTTAACAGGAAAGGTTGTTGACCCCTGGTGTAGGGTTAGTTAAGTGACTTTAGTTAATGCAGACAATAAAAGGAGGGACAATTGGAACTTTTGTGGGAGGTGGGATATGCGTATGAGGTGTCCGCTTGTGTTTTTAAGGCAAATTATTTCCAATCTAATGATGTGTTATTTCACATGATCAATTTTACAGTTACATGTACTGCGCCTGAAAGTGTTTAAAGTAGAGCAAGGGGAAAAGTACAAGCTGTTTGCTCTTGACAGTGCTTCACTGATAAGCGAGGACGAGGTTGGAGGATGGCAGGAAGAAAAAAGCCACTACAGGCTGTGGGAATAAAAACATATAAAGTAGCAGATGTCATCTCCAACCATCAAAGAAAAAGGGAGGTCTAACTCACAGACCAACGTCTAACTTTGACAGTTTTATAATTTTATCTACACTCCATTTGAATGGAAACTGATGTCATGGGTGGCATGTTTAGAATTCTGTGTGTGTCCTAATCTTGCTTTTTTTCTTTCTATTTGATTTCTATTTTCTGACCACCAAGTGTAGCTGGCACTTATTGGCAAGATCATGGTTGCTGGTTTCAGTCGATCTCTGAGTCTGATGCTGATATGTGCAACAAGGCAGTGAAGTGTATCCCTTAATTTGGAAGTCAACTCGTAAATTTTCTTGACAATAATATGTTGTATGTGCCCCAGAGAGTCTAAAGACAGCATTCTGATTATTATTGTATTTTTGAGATATGAGTTAAGCAGAAAAATGAGTTCAATTTGAGTTAAGCCCTAAAACCAACCCGTTTTTATCCATCTCAGGAGGTGGCCATTTTGTCATTTACTGTCAACTGAAAATGACCTCATAGTTACACAAGGCTCAAGTAAAGACCAATCTCGGCTTAGTTTGTGAACATCACATGAACAAACTCCAAAAACAGATGAGCTGTGATTGGTCAGTACCTGAGCCCTGAGAAACTGTGATGTCATTTTCAGTCAACAGTAAGGCGCAAAATGGCCACCCCCTGAGATGGATAAATATGGGTGGATTTTGGTGTTTAACTCATACTCCACAAATGAAAATTTTAATCACAATACCGTGTTTATTTTTTTTATTAGTTAGTTTTAGCTCTGTAAATGTTTAGTAGTTTTAGTTAAAAAAAATGCTTAGTTTTAGTATTAGTTTTCTTTTTTTTTTTTTTAATGTTGTGTATTACTTGTGTGCAATATTTAATAAATACCATGGTAAAATGAAAAAAGCAACGCCCTTCTTACCTAGCGTTGCATTTCGGCTGAATTAAATCAAAAAGCAGGCAAGATGAGCCATTGGAGAAAAAAAACACACAAAATTGGCACCTGGGAGCGATGTCATCTGAAGGTGCTTCTCTATTGGCTGCTGCTAGATGACGTCACTTCTGTGCGAGACACTGTCATACATCCTTCATTCCGGTTAATGTTGAAATAAATATACTTAAATCACATTTAAAATCAACCCGAATTAAATAAATTACCAAAGATGAACACTAAGGACATTTTCACTATAATTATAGTTAGTTTTGTAAATGTAAAATTTAGTTCCATTTAGTTTTCTTTCTTTTTTAACGGAAATGTTTTTTGAATTTTAGTTTTAGTTAGTTTTAGTCAGCGACGATATGATACATTTTGTCATAGTGTGATAAAAGGTTTCATAGCTGTATTAAATATTTAATAAGTTTATAATTCATGCACATGCCCACTATTTTTAAAGTGCTTAACACACAAGGTTGAAATGTATTTGAGCAAATAATGTTCTCCTTCAGCAGCAACCAGAAATGAAATAAGAATAGATGGACACTTCATCTGGTACACTTGCGCATAACAAAGACATCAAATAAAAGAACTGAATCCAAAATTCCAATACTCATTTTGGTCTAAGCTAGGTAGATAATAAAAGAGTTTACAATCCTTTCTCACAGCACCAAACAAAAATGACAATTACTGGGATGTGTATTGAATGTTGTGGCAAACGAGCATTAGTGCAAAACAATCATTTAAAATGTAATAGAAACAATGTTGCGAAAGGGAAAATAGTCAGTCTCGCACATTCACTACAAATTTATATTACATGCGAATCTATAGCCAGTGAGGCAATCAAATCCCAATGTATTGCTGTTTTGAAGGCAGAATAGACACCACAAAAGGAAAGAAAATACTTAAGAAGGTGTAAATGGTAAGAGCATATGTGCTCTTTAAAATTCAGCACCTGCACTCACTCAGCCTTCTGCCTGACATGGAAAATCGTCTCCAGTCAAATGCAAAGCAGGGACGCTCACCTGGGTCATTTATAAGTTTCAAGCTCCTTTTTATCCACTTGGAAAAACCACTGAGTGTGACCGGAATAGACAAAAGTTTGACAAAACTCAAACTTTTGTTTGACCAGGTGAACGTCTTGTGGTCACCAAATGAGAGATTGATTGTTAGGATTGGTGGAAATCTCCCCATTGAATCCCGGATTAAAGAAGGATGGATGATTACAGAGCGTGGATCTTCACAAAGCATGTGCAAGCATCCAAAAGAGACTGCATGAGCTTTTCTTCTGCCTCACACCACCCTCAGCTCCCCCGCCTCTCCACCAGACTTGGCCTTGCCTCCTATGTCATTTCATCATTTTTCTCATTTTGCTTTCCAGGCAGCTTTGTGTTTACATGGCTGCCACTCTTCTCTCTTTGTTCTATTCAGCCATTCTCAATCCCCTGTTGCATTTTTTTCACCTCTTCCTCAATCTCTCCACTGGTTCTCCCGGAGTGTAAATGGCAAACATCAGCGGCTGTCGAGCCATCAAAGAAATCTTGCCGCTACCGACAACAAACAAACTTTGGATGTATCAATGTTTGTGTGTGAATACTGCAGACCCTCAAAGGTTTAGCTCTGCAGGGGGCAGGAGTGCATGCAAGGCTCAATTAAGCATGAAAAAAAGAAGACATTGTAACATAGCTTCCGAATACTGGAAACAATTTATTTTGCAAGGTGCCCTTGAGCAAGGCACCAATCCTCTGACAGCTTCGGGGCTTGACACTGTTTCACAGCTCCCTCATGCTTACATTATGCGTCTAGAGATGGATGCTTTGTGGGGGTGTTAAATTGGATCCCATGCATTAAAATGAAATGGATGTCGTTTTCGGACTCAATTAGTCAGAAATCATTAAAATATCATTGGCACTCGAAAAACAACAAAAAACAACAAAGGATGCCAGCAAATCAGGGGGACAAGAAACTACTTTTTAGGGATGATTTCTTTTATTAAAGTGGGGGTATTATACACAGGTGTGTGATTTTACGGTAATTACTATGCCTATAAAGTGGATCAATAAAATAACAATTGTTGTTTTGAAACTTATAATGCATATTCCTACTTGGACTGTATTTTGCCAACTTAGTGCTTTGAATGATTCCGACTTGGTCACCAGCAGCATATGAAGCACTTAAAGTAATGTACCACATTTTATGGCACTAACGTTAAATTCAATTAGATTATATGTCAATTAAAAAAGTAATCATTAGTAACACTGTTTGTTTATAATGTTGTTGCTTCGGCACTGTACAGGAGGAATATACAACAATTACATCATAAATCATTTCAGTCACCCACAAAATCAATATTATTGCGCTCCACATTTTTCCACTTTTGTTAAAAGCACAATCTTGGCAGAGGTCTTCATTCCACTGAGTGTTTTTCTAGTTTATGAATGTTTGGTTTTATATTTTACAAGATGCCGGAGCTAAAGTCTAAGCTGTACGTCTGCAGTTAACAGACTTTCATTCTGTTTAGAGCAGGGGTGTGCAACCTGCAGCTCTGGAGCACTCTTCAGTCCTTGTCTCTAAAACACAATCAGTAGAATTTTATTTAATTTTTTTACATATTTATTTTGATTTTTTTGGGATAAAATATTATTTAAATGAATGAATGATTAAATAAAACATGAATAGTTACATATTCAAAAAATGCCAGAGTCCAAATGTTTAAGTTATCAGAAAAAAAAGAGACGAGAATTAGATGAAAACTTTTTTAAAAAATAACTAAAAATGTCCTAAAAAGTGACTATAACATGTCCAAAAAAGGAAGGGGGAAAGCAGAAAATTAACGTAAAATGTGCATGAAATTGCCAAAAATGTCACAGAATTTAATTTTAAAAAACAAGCAGAAAAGAAAGTGTTGAAAAACAAAAGAAGTCTGCCCTGCAATTGGCTGGCAACCAGTTTAGGGTGTACCCCGCCTACTGCCCGAAGCCAGCTGGGATAGGCTCCAGCACCCCCGCGACCCTAGTGAGGAAAAGCGGTCAAGAAAATGGATGGATGGATGGACAAAAGAAGTCTGAAAATGACCATAAAATGTCCACAAAATTGACAAAAAATGTCAGAAAATTGATAGCAAAAAAAGACACAAAAAATGTCAGAAAAATATCCACAAAAGGAAGGAGAGAGAAAATGACCAATTGTCCATAAAATTGCCAAAAATGTCAGAAATTTGACAGAAAGTCAGAAAACTCTAGAAATGGCTGAACAATGAAGTATGAATGAACAATCATTAAAACAAAAAAGTAGAAGAATGTGAGAGTCCAATTTTTTAAGCTGTCAGAAAAAGAGACAAATGTAAATGAAATACTTTAAAAATAAAAATAAAAATGAAATGCCCTTGACCATAAAATGCCGAAAAAGGAAGGGGAAAAGCAGAAAATTACCATAAAATGTTCATTGAAATTGCCAAAAATGTCAGAGAACTGATTTTTTTTAAAAAGGCAGACAAGAAAATGTTTGAAAAAATAACCGCAAAATGTCTAAAAACAAAAGAAGAAATCCCCAAAATTACCATAAAATGTTCACAATATTGACAAAAATTTCATAGATAGGAAAAAAGGCAGAAAAAGTGTCAGAAAAATGCCCACATGAGGAAGAAGAAGGCCGAAAATGACCATATGTCCATAAAATTGCCAAACTGTCAGAAATTTGACAGAAAGGCAAAAAAGTCTAGAAATGTATGAAAAATGAAGTACGGACAATTACTAATTACAAAAAAAAAAAAGTAGAAGAAAATGAATCTCTGTATATGATGCTGCTCTCATATTTTTGTCTTGTGGTGCAGCTCTTTTTAGGGCCCTCAGTACATTAGACTAACACAATATTTCCTTCATCACAATCTTAAATTTTTTTGCGGCTCCAGACACATTTTTGGTTATTTATTTAGCCTAGAATGGCTCTTTTAACAGGAAAGGTTCCTGACCCCTGGACAGCCCTATGGACAAGTGCAAAACAGTGTACCGGTGATCAGAACAGTAGCACAAAAAAGTTGCACACCTCGTTAATACCCAAGTGAAGCACATCCGCAGAATGTAAGTCATATTAGGTTCAAATCGGGAGTATTACCAGTGACAAGATATTCGAGCAACTCTTTCCCTCCCTTGCGAGCGCTTACAAGCAAAGCAGCTGTCACTCTGCGGCTGTGAAGACATTGCGGTGTGTGAAAAGCAAGACCGTTTTTTACCGTGACGGCTTTAAGTTGTGAGGGCTTGCAGCTAACTTCATCCTGCATGAAAAGTGTTCATTGGGAAGCAAAAAGTAGAAACCGGGCTCCTCCAAAGAGAACAATGAAGAAAGTAAGATGGTGGAGGAATGTTTGCACTCACCTGAATCAGTGTTAGGTCCTCAAGATTGAGCCTGAAGAGGTGATTTCTAAAACGAAAAGAGGATAACATGAGGTATGGTATACCAGAAAAACACACAAATAGAAGAATATTCCACGGGGATTTCGAGTCCCAGAGGTAAACAGGAAGTTCAAAAGCAACTAAAACTATTTCAAGGATGTCAACACATTTCAAACTGCAGCTTTACTTGGAAATTCAAATAAGCCTTTGCTTTGGTAGCTTTCAGTTGCTCAAACCACTGCAGAAACAGACAGAATCTATAAACATTAATTAGGAAATAAATAAAAAGAAGTTGAATGCTAACAACATACTGATAATGTTTTTAAAGATACACAAATGAAAAAAATATATAGTCTAGTATGTCTATTGAAAGTCAATGAACTCCATGACTATGATGTGAAATGGAATGATAACCACATAAGAAGTGACCTGACATAGAGGTGATTGTGTTGACATCCATCCCACGTCGCTCACCAAAGAAAAAAAAAAAAAAGAGAAGAAGTAGAGTTTCCAACCGCCATGTATTGCACTTCCAAGATAAGCTAGCAGTTAGCCTAGCTTCTGTTAATTAGGAAGTGACCTGAAGCTTGCGCTGTTCCCTCACACAAATACAGGTGGTTGTGTTAAGTGTTTGTGTAAAATGTCTCCAATGTCTCCCACCAAAAAAGAAATAACAGGAAGAAGAGTTAGCAACTGCAACGTGCTTACAAGATAAGCTTACAGTTAGCCTAGCTTCTTTTTATTTCTTCTCTTACTGCTCTTTCTTTTTCTTTTATATCGTGCATGGCGTCCTTGTTTGTTATCTCCATTAAACTACATACACAACGATACTGTATCCTGCATAAGTGCCATAAGATTTGTTACGATGTTAAAAAATCGGTTAGCAGATATGAAAATGAAAAATACTGTTTGAGACTTTGCTCTTTCTCTTTCTCTCCCCCACCTTGCCTAAAGCCTTTCACTTTAGCAAGCCACAAAATGATTTCATTGACACTCGCCACTTTCAAGAGCGATTGAATCCCTATAAATGCTCTCGCAAGAAATTATTTTGTATTGACCAATAATGTATCAGGTTGGCTGCATTACCACAAGGAGACCCTTGAGAACCAATGTCATTTTCTCTTTGTGGCTTTTTAAATGATCTATATTTCACGCCTTCTGCCCTCCAAAGACCAATCATCATCCAGGAGGAATAGGTTTAGATTCAATTTTCTAGTATCAATAAATGAATTCTATGAAAACGTTAATATCTTACAGTTCGGACATTACATTTTCTTCCCTATCAACAGTAGGCTTTTTTTTTTTTTACACAGGGTCTCGCACAAACATATTGTTATAAACAAATGCTCTTACAGAGATCTATTAATCTTCCTGAGGAGAGGCGATCAACCATGTCTTAGTGCGGCCTCTAATTTTTACTGTATTGATATTTGCATCGATCCCTCTTCTCCTTCATTATCACCCTCATGTCGAACCCAGCTCGTCACCCTCTACCCAACCACAACACCCTCATGGTTAGACACTCACCAGTCATTGGAGTTGGCAGTGAGTAAGGAATGAACTAAATTACTTTTAGGAGGGTCAGATTGCCTCAATGTGATCTAAAATGAAAGATGGCCAAATGGGAATTTTACTAAGTTAATTTAAGTAAAGTTAATTTTAAGATAAATAGGTCATTATATTTTGAAAACAAGCTGTAATTGTACAATAAAATTAGAATCCCTCGCGACTACTATAAAAAAAAAAGTTGTAATATTAGAATACAATTTTAAGTTGGAACAGTATTATGAGAAAAAGCTACAGTTTTTTTTAAATGGTTAAGGAGATGTTATTAATATTTAATCATATTTCTTGATTATTAGAGTGTACAGTGCAGCATACTGTATATCCTCTTAGATTAAGACTGTTATGTGGATTTTTTTACAAAAATTCTGCCTTAAATCTCAAAACATTACAACTTTTGTCTTTTACTTTGAGTAGCCCTAATACACATGTGTGGACTATACTTTGAAGATCAAGCAAACAACATTTTTCTTGGCCCTTTGAAGACATCTGGACAAGCTGGTGTCATGCAGCGCACCAGTGACGAGCAATAAAAGACGAAACAATGACAAGGAAAAGTGAAACAGAGCAGAAACGACATTAAAGGCAAAAAACAAAGTATGTGTTACCTGGCACCAACAATCAGTTCGTTCTGGCTGGGATCAAAGGTCAGCTGGGAGTAATCCACCGTGCCCTCTGCTTTGAACCGGAAAATCCACGGCTCCATCCCTGCCAATAGCAACATAGAAGCAACTTGATTCAGCCAATCATAGTCGAGATAGCATGACACAGCTGGACAGATATATTAGCTGTGTTCAAAGTGTTGTTGTAACTTTTCTCTAGACAAACACAAAGGAATGAGTCCAAGGGTCTTTGTCACCCTTGATACACAGTTTAATGTTCCTTTATGTTCACAGATGGTGCTTTGCAATT
Organism: Vanacampus margaritifer; assembly: GCF_051991255.1. Classification (NCBI taxonomy): domain Eukaryota; kingdom Metazoa; phylum Chordata; class Actinopteri; order Syngnathiformes; family Syngnathidae; genus Vanacampus; species Vanacampus margaritifer. The sequence goes on from NC_135451.1 coordinate 6,025,787, forward strand.
TTAAGCGTTTACAACAGCAGAGACACATTCATTTTGCATTACAATGGACAATGAGGTTCCAGAGATGCCAGATGCACACAGACAACTAATACAGATTATTCAAGTGCACAGCAATCAGGAACGGACTGAAACAGCATCCAAGACGATGATTCTATATGGCAATTGTTGTTGTGTTTTATTTATGGCCAGTATAAAAAAAATTATAAAACAAATTTAACTTATTCACTGCCATTGACGCCAAAAATTCATTTAAACTATTTCTATTAGTTTAACATTTTTTCCACTTTTGCTAACAAGAGTATGAAAACCTAGGGATTTTTTTTTTTGTTGTAAGATCTAAAATTTGTGATTAATCGTTAGTTAACTAGCAAAGTCATATGATTAATTACAATTTTAAAAAATGTAATCGCCTGAGGGGCCTAATTAAAAAAAATATATAAAAAGAATTGTTTAATCGTAATTAATCGCATGATAATTTTATATCTCTTATAAATGTACAATAAAAAAAATCTAGGTTTTCATAAAAAATGAAATGAAATGAAAAAAATGTTAAACTAATAGAAATAGTTCACATGAATCTTTGACGTCTATAGTCGTCATTGGCAGTGAATGAGTTAACGTCTAATTACATCAGTGTAAACCAGCTAGACATTTGGAATGATGCATGAATTAGATTATAGACACCTGTACAAATAGCCAATACATGATCTGAATGACAAAAAAATAAAAATCAACAAAGATAATAATACACAGTTTTGATTGACAACACCAAGAGAAGGTAATTTAAAAAATATTTGCTATTTAGTTGAAGAGTATTGTTCAGTAAATACAAAAAAAAACAACATCAAATTAAACTCGCTACCATTCCAAAATACGACTTTGTTGGTTGAGTGTAAAAATGTATTTTGCATATGTTCCACAAATGGTAAACACACAGACGTTATCAGCACAGACAATGATATATATAAGCCTTATGTCATGGCACCCGAGCCATTAACCTTTCACCAATTCAATCACAGGTCCAGAGAGGTCGCTCGCCACAAGGACAGTCTGTCTGCGGCCCGGTTATTTGATAGGATTAACTGAGAGCACTCAATCATTCATTCATCTCACGTTCGATCCGCATATCGTACATCATAACTCATCATGCCGCACACAGCTGCATGCGCTTTTAAGATTTTGGATTTAAGTCTTTTGCATATATTTGATCATTACGAAAACAAAAAAAGAAACCTTCTGATAAAGAAACAAAAGCAAGCTTCATTACAGTGATGCATTTGGAAAGCATAGGCTCGCTTGTGGTTTAATGACCCACACACACGCCTCCAAACTGCATAATTTGTAGCACAGCTCAGCAAGTTATTGTATTATCATCATCATCATCGCTGTAGTCGCTACACTCTGAAAGTCATTTGCATTTAATTGAGCTATTTTTGAACTTGGGGGAAGCAAAATCTGTTGGTCCATTTTTTTGGGTTAGTTTTAAGGCAAGTCCATATAAGATAAGAATTGAGTGGTCAATGATGACCAGTGTTTTTGGTCTGATGGAATCCCGAATATGAAATGATATTTCCAGTGAATTGAGAGCAAGGATGGTTTAGGAACTTTTTGAGACACTGCTATAGAACATGTCAGTATTTTAACTCATTCACTCCCAGCCATTTTTACTGAAGCAACCCTCTTCGCTCCCGACTGTTTTACTGGATTTTGACTCATTTTGCAAGGCCCACAGAATATTGTGTTCTATTGCTATAAAAACATACCATTACCAAAAAAAAGATGAGTCTCTCCTTTCATCAGGAAAATATATATATATATTTGTATCGGTTTCTGTTTTACAGCAATTAACATTAGAATATAGCTAAGTTTCATCATTATTCACAAATCTGTTGAAAACACTGGCGAAAAAAAAAGAGCCTTTTTGCAACATGGTCCTGGCCGATCTCTCATACTCTGCTGCCACCTGCTGGCCGTTTTTTTGTAATAACTACTATTGCTTTAAGAGACCTCTTCAGGTCAAAGGCTGCATCAAAGTCTTCTGTATGCTCTAGCATTAAAAAAAAAACATAAAAAAAATTAGGAATATGTTTTTGGGCCCAATGAAATATTTTTTATTTTTTTATAATTTTTAATAATAATAATATAATTATAATAATTATAAAAAAAATAATAATAATAATAATATTTTTTTTTATATATATATGTTTTGGGGAGCAAATGAGTTGAGGATAAAAAATGTTCAATTAACCTGAGTTGTTAAGTGACAAGATGGATAAATAATTGGACACGCAAGTTGCTCATGTAGTTTTTTTTTTAAAAAAGAGGCAGCCGGCTCAACATAATCAATCACTTTATATTGTCTACATTGTTTTTATAATAAAAGTCCATTGTATACCTTTTGTTACAATCTGTAAGAATGACCCACGGGGCTAGTTAACGCTGAAATTATATCTTTTCTACAGTACCAACTGTAAAAGTTCAGTGTCAAGGGTACCATTTAGAGGATACCATCTACTCTAAGTCACATCAAACGAAAAAAAAAAAAAAGGCATAATAATATGTTTTTTTGTAAGTGTAGTCTTCAACAACAATTATCCTCTTAGGTGGGAGTAAGTACATCCAAAGTTGCTTTTGATGTATGTGCCAGAAATCCAGCAAGCTTAGATTCCCAGCAATCTAAATCCATACAGAGTCAACTTTGAAAGTGCCTGTTTTTATTTTTAATTTTTATTTGCGAAGGAACTTTCCATCAAGGTTGGAAGAGAGCAAGATGACTAAATATACTGGAAAACGCGTTGTCTGCTACTTGGGGCGCACCTGTCAACATTTGGAATGAAAAAGCATGCGTTCCCTTGACAGCACCAAAAGCAAGCACAAACACAAAGTGTGTTCCGCTGACAAATACCGGAGTTCTGAGCCATTCCAAACAAAGAGCGACGGGGACGGCAGCTTTCAAATAACACCTGCACGCCGCAGCTGGCGTACAGGGACCGAACTCCAGCTCTGCGAAACCAAATAAATCCACAATTGCCTGTTTTCTTTCCACAAAACCGGATCTTGGCTTCGCTTGTCGCGATGCATTTTCATTTGCATCACTACAAGCAAGACCACAGTCAATTTCACCCTAAACATTTTAATTTGTCTGAACGTCTGCCATTTGCTTTTGTCTGGAGGGAGACATGTTTTTAGAAGCGCCAATCTTAAACCTCACTGTGCTATCAAGAAAATCCTTGGCATACAAATGTTTCTGTGACACCACCTGAGGGACGACAGGCTTGGCGAACCCAACATTGCCTCATAAATCTTCTCCACTTCCCGCGGGAGTGAGTGTGTGTGTGCATGTTTGTCCGTGTGTGTGAAAGAATGAGAGAAGACGTGGTATTTGCTGAAGTATGCAAAGGGGGCAAAAGGTCCCAATTGAACAGCACTCAGGATTTATAGCCTTTAGTGATGAGGCCAAGGACCGTAAACATTAATAAACGGTGTTGATGGGCCGTTCCACTGACGGGAGTTCACCCGATCACAGTTTGGTTTTACAACAGGCATGCAAATGTGTGGTATTGTGATATTTATGTGCCTCGTGCAGGGTGGAAATAGCTTTTTGTAAGGCCACCCTGGGGAGATTTTTACGATCTTGCACAGAGCCAAACAAATCAACCTTATCGTTAACTCAGTAGCAAAGGAAACAAGAGGACAACCCTCCAGCTAATGAATATTAAAACTAGAGCTGTCAAAATTAATCGATGAATCGACAAGTAATCGATTATCAAATTAATTGACAGGTATCTTAACTTATTCACTCCCAGCCATTTTCACTGACGAAATCCCCCTCGCCCACAGAATATTGTGTTCTATTGCTATAAAAACATGAAAACTACCAAAAGAAAGATTAGAGTCTCTTCGTCCATCAGGAAAACACATTGATTTTATCATTTTAAGTTTCGTCATTATTCTGCTGGCCGTTTTTGTAACTACCATTGCTTTAAGATTTCTCTTCAGTTCAGAGGCTGCATCAAAGCCTTCTGTATGCTATAGCACGAAAAAAAAAAAACATAAAAAAACTTATAAATACATTTTTGGGACCATGGCAATATTTAAAATAGAATGTATTCATAGGTTTTTGGGAGCAAATGAGCTAATAATCGAGTAATTGTTTGGAGCCATTTTTTAATTTAAAATTAATCCAATTAAGATTAATCCGATTAGTCGAGAATCGATTAATCGATTGAATAATCAATAGCTAAAGATAGACCGATATGTTTTTTTTTTTAGGGCCAATACCGATGCAGATTACTAGTAGCCAAGAAGGCTGATAACCAATATTTGGAGCCGATATTTATTTTCAGTAAAAAGGGGGAAAAAATATTGTTTTTTTGGTTGCTGTTTTTTTTTTTAATATAAATGCCAATCTAGACTTTGTAGTAGACTAGTCTTAAAGCATGTTTATCGAACAGTTTTTCTGACTTTTTTTTTTTTAAATAGTAGAAATTAGACAATCATTTTAAATTTCTAACAAAATGTTCAGGGAGCTCCCAAGGTAATCAGTACGTCTTTAAAAGTTAAATGGAAACTTACAAGTAAATCCATATCTTTTTATCGTAAATATTTTTCCAAAAATTTAAAAATACCTGAAATTTTAAACTTTCACATTACTTTGTTTTAATGTCAAACAAAAATAAAAGATTCAGAAAGTTTCCAGGGCCAGCAGCATCTCTTAAAGCTAACTGAAAATGTAGCTAAATAGTACCCTGAGATTAAAATGGTTTTAGAATTACCATTTTTTAGCCGTCAGATTAAAAAAAAAAAAGGGCCGTTACCGATATTTGTCAAAATGCCCAATATCAGCATTGATAATTGGTCTGAATCGATTCTAAAAATATTCTATAGTGACAGCACTAATTAAAACCATCGTTTATAGATTCCCTTAGCCTGTTACATGGGTTTGTCATATCAGTAATACAATAAATGCATGGATGTAGGATATATGCAGATGAGATGAAAGCACAATCGTTTACACACAGGCAGGAACAGACACACCATCAGTGGGGTGAGAATTCCAAAATCGGGCAGGGCTCACTGCCAACATGAAACCAAAGTACATGCACATACACGCAAATCCCTTCCTCCCTCTCGCATGGCTTCCCATCTTATCCCCTTAACCTCTGTCTCCCTCCTCCTCAAAATAGAACACCCCATCGCTCACATCCCATTTGTTATTCCCCGACTCTGACACGGAGCGGCTGACAAAGAGGCAGGAAGGATAAATATTTGCGCTCGGCATCAGAGGCTACACCGATCTGGCAGAGCTCAACATTACGGCCCGGTGCAGCCAGGATGACAACAATGGCAACATGTGGAAGCAATTTTCAAGCATGGATGTTTTTTTTTCCAGGAGTGGTTCAAATAGAGTGTGACAGCCGGCTCTCGCAGAAATGAAGAGTCAATTCACTCTAAATACAGCTCTGTGGTAATGGGCGGGAGAAGAATTGCAACTATTCAGTGAAGTCCACAGGAGGAAAAAGTTTAGACGTGAAGTTGGGAAAATAAACACCTGCTCAGTTGGACAAAATGGAAACGCTGAGAGCAGTTAAGACCTTGAGTATGACGAGGTTCCTTACTATTATTTCCAACAAGAAACAAGAAAAACAAGCCAAAAGTCCTGACACTCGAATTTCTGTGACTGCGCTTTGGCCACGGGGCACTGAGTAAATCATGCAAAACAAACCAATGCGAAGCCGCAGGCAAATGTTTGATGAAATATTAAAATTTAAAGGGTATTAAGGTGACGGGGAAGGATGAGAGGACTGGAAGAGAACATAAGTGGCAAAAGCCTCGCATAGGCATACGGGTATTTGTTGTGAAATGGAGCATTTCGTTCCACCCTTCTGATCAAAGGCAATCAAGAACTATCGTATGTCTCTGAACAATGATACTGACTGATTATCATGAGCTTTCAATTTATGCCTTAATCTGCTCAGAAAATGGTCAGCACCAACAAACGTAAATGTAAAAGCGGTTCAACCCAAAATAAATAGTAGAATTAATATACACATTTTTAATTTTTAGATAAAATATTCTTTAAATTAAATGATTTACGTTAAAAAAATGAATACATAAAAAAAAAGTCAGAGTCCAAATTTGTAAGTCAGAAAAAGAGAGACAAAGTAGATGAATGTTTTAAAAAAATTACCTAAAAAACCCTCCAAAAAGTGACCATAAAATTTCCATTAAGAGGAAAAGCAGAAAATTACCATAAAATTGCCAAAATATCAACTGAATTAAAAAAATTGAATAAAAAAAAAAGGCAGAAAAAGAACATGTTTAAAAGCAACTATAAAATGTCCCAAAACAACTTTCATCTTCTGTTTTTTGTTATAATGATGATTATTATTATTAACGACTTTGTTTTTCATACATTTTTGATCTTCTGCCTTTTTGTCAAATTTTGGGCATTTTTTTTGGACATGTTATGGCATTTTTGGGCAATTTTGTGGACATTTGATGGTAATGATTGAACATTTACTTCCCTGCCTTTTCTTAAATAATTTTTTGGACTTTTTGGCAATTTTTTGGACATTTTATGGTAATTTTTAGGATTTCTTCTTTTGTTTTTGGACATTTTATAGTTGCTTTTTAACATGTTCTTTTTCTGCCTTTTTTTTATTACATTTTTTTAATTCAGTTGATATTTTGGCAATTTTATGGTAATTTTCTGCTTTTCCTCTTAATGGAAATTTTATGGGTCACTTTTTGGAGGGCTTTTTAGGTAATTTTTAAAACTTTCACCTACTTTGTCTCTCTTTTTCTGACTTACAAATTTGGACTCTGACTTTTTTTTTATGTAGTCATTTTTTAACGTAAATCATTTAATTTAAAGAATATTTTATCAAAAAATTCAAAATGTGTATATTCATTCTACTATTTCTTTTGAGAGATCCACAGGGAGCCACTGTTGAGGGCCTGAAGAGCCACATATGGCTCCAGAGCCGCAGGTTTCAGACCCTTGGCCTCGTGTCTTGTTTTTTTCTGTTTCTACTCCTACTTGTTCTTTTTTGTATTTATCGGCAGCCTGAATGCCCTGTAGCGCAATGCCCCCTCTCACAGGTCAGTGTTGGTACTAGAATAGACATATGGTTTGAGGGAGGAGACTCATGATTGTCGATGGAGATTATTTATACGGTTATATTTATGGTAAGATGTGTTGGTCATCTCGAAAAAAGTATAACATCAATTAGAAAGGAAGTACAAACAGACATTGCTGATTTTTCCCTTCTCATACGTGAGCTGTGTAACAACAACAACGCTTTCTTGTTTTTGATCACAGTTGGAGAGAAGATGAAATCTGAACTTCAGTCTGTAGCTGTAAAACTATAAACTCTCCTCCTCAGAGACACCATGGCCTTGTTTACGACACACTTTACAATCTTTAAAACCCTTCAAACCTACACTGAAGAACCCTTGTTAAACAAAACACTTTATTAATATAGTGGGTCTAAAGGGCTTTCAGCTGCAATAAGACATTCAATATTACATATAGGCTACTTTTCCAGTATACAAGAATCTTGCCTTGAACAATAAAAAAGACTGGACATACTGTACATTTAAGCTTAACCTCAGCTCAAGCTATTTTGAGAGAAAGTACACCTTTTGGATAAACAGTCCGTATGTTATGGATGGAGCAGTACAGTGTACTTTCTTTTCAGAACCCTATATTTGAAAAACCACCATAAAAAAAGGGGGAAAACTGAGAACAGTCTTCAGCCCATATCATCCTTGCACCACAGTAGCAGTTCTGTCAGCCAAGTGTTGTGCCAAGTTTACAAAACCACGGTCACCAGTGGGCTACGACCCATGCGAGGCACACCCTTCCACATGCAGGCCACAATCTCAGAGAGCGAACACTTGAGGGAACGAGAAAGAGAAAGAGAGAGAGAGAGAGAGAGAGAGAAAGAGAGAGAGAGAGAGAGAGAGAGAGAGAGAGAGAGAAAGAGAGAGAGAGAAACTCCCTTCAACAGATTCAGACAAACCATGATGTTTTTTTATCCACTTCTTTCAGAGTTAACTCATTTGCTCCCAAAAACGTATTAATATGTTCTATTTTAAATATTACCATGCTCCCAAAGACGTATTCATACGTTTTTTTTGTGCTAAAGCATTCAGAAGGCTTTGATGCAGCCTCTGACCTGGAGAGGTCGCTTGAAGCAATGGTAGTTATTGCAAAAAAGGGCCAGCAGGTGGCAGCAGAGTGATCAACCAGGGCCATGTTGCAACAAGCTCTTTCCCCCACTGTTTTAAACAGATTTGTGAATAATGATATCTTCTAATGCAAATTGCTGCAAAACGGAAACAGATAGAAATAAACTCTTTTTCTTGATGAAAGAAGAGACTTTAATGTTTTTTTTTTTTTTTTTGGTAATGGTATGTTTTATAGCAATAGAACACAATATTCTATGGGCCTTGCAATATCAGTCAAAATCGGGTAAACAGCCGTGAGCAAAGGGGGTTGCTTAAGTAAAATTGCTTGGAGTGAATAAATAAAAACATAACATATAAACAAGTATAAGAAGACATCCTTGATAGTCGCAGAAATGTAAAAAGAAATGAAACACTATAAACCTTCTACTGGTGGGCCTCGGTTTACGGCGGTCCAGATATAATAGAAATCATTTTGAGGTTACAAATGGTGCATGGAATTTATTGTTTTTGGCACAAGAAGGCACATCCAGATTTCCCTCTGTGTGTTCTGTTTTTTCATTTGATTGTTTTATATTCTTGACGTGTTTCTCTTATAACTAGTGACAATTTTGAGGTTAAGTTTTGTGTGCAATGAAATAGCACAATAGCGCAAGAATGTTTTCACGTAATACGAGGCACACTACTACTATGCTTTGTTATATTTTTATTTGATTGTTTTTAGTGCTGTCAAACTATTTCATGCTTTAAAACAAATTAATCACAGTTTTTCCATGATTAATCGCGATTAACTCATTCACCGCCACTGACGGCTATAAACGTCCAAAATTAATTTGAACTATTTCTATTAGTTTAACATTTGTTTCCGCTTTTGTTATCAAGAGTATGAAAATATACATTTAGAACAGATATAAAATTTGTGATTAATCTTGAGTTAACTAGTGCAGTCATGCGATTAATTACAATTAAAAAAAAAAATAGTCAGGCGATACAATTTTTTTACTCGTAATTAATCGCATGATTTCAATTGTTAACTCACGATTAATCAGAAATATATATCTGTTCTAAATGTACAATAATACAAATCTAGGTTTTCATACTCTTGTTACCAAAAGTATAAAAAAAATTAAACTAATAGAAATAGTTAAAATTATTTTTTTACATCTGTAATTGTCAATGGCAGTGAATGAGTTAATCAAAGTTTTCTACTTCTGCTTCTACTTTTTTCTTCAAAGCTTGTAACAGATATTTACTTGAGCAAAATTTTGGAACTAATATTAAATCATCAAATAGAAAGTATATTTATCATCAAAGACTGTTCTAATAGCTTTTTTTTTTTTTAAATCCTGAATAGAATACTTGTGTAAAATACAACTGTAGTGTTAACAAAACGATCGAAATGGACTTTACAGCTTTACAGGACATATTTTTTCTCACAGAAACAATTCTCAGAACTTCTTGCTTACATGTTTAGTTCTGCTCACAAGCGCCACACTCCAGCAGCATTGCTTTGCGAGACCCCATGCAGGAGATGATACACCAAAGGCGTACAAATAATGTGCTATTTGAATTTGTCTCTGCAAAGTGTGCAAATGACTTCAACAAGCATCAAGTAAATCGAAAAGTAAAACTATCTATAGTTCATGTTTATTCATCTTCCCGCGAATGACTCCTCCAAGTTTGGCAGCACACTGCGTTAACTGAGTTAATTTTTAAAAAGCTTAATTAATTCAAATTAATCTCCAGAGTTAACGCTTCAATTTTGACACCCTTAATTGTTTGATACTAATGGGCAAGTGTTTTTTCATACAACTATTGACTATAATTATGACTTTACTCATGTAGTGTACATTGGTGCCTCCAATTTACAGTATGTACAGGTTACGTTGCTGCCCGCATGAACTGAACTAGGGCTGCTTTTGTTTTTTTATCGATTCATAAAACCATGAATCAATTATTTTAATATCTCTTTTTCACATAAATTTATAAGAAAATTGAATATTAAAGGCCAAGATTTTTTTCACAAATTCACATGAATTTAAAAGTATTTTCTTACATTCATGAAAGACCTGACTTATTGCAGTTTAATACAGTTCTGAATCTTTTCAATTTATATTTACAATTATTGAATTAGAATTCTGAAAATATTTTCCTCTCATCCTTGCTGATGCCAATGTTTGTGTAACACTTAACTTAACTTATTCACTCCCAGCCATTTTCACTGAAGCAACCCCCTTCGCTCCCAGCTGTTTTTCTGGATTTTAATTGATTTTGCAAGGCCCACAGAATATTGTGTTCTATTGCTATAAAAACATGAAACCTACCAAAAGAAAGAGTAGAGTTTCTTCTTTCATCAGGAAAAAAAGTATGTTTCTATCTTTTTCCGTTTTGCAGCATTTAGCATTAGAATATATCATTATTCACAAATCTCTTTAAAACAGTGGGGGAAATAGCTTGTTGCAACATGCTGGTTGATCTCTTATACTCTGCTGCCACCTGCTGGCCGTTTTCTGTAATAACTACCATTGCTTCAAGCATTCTCTTCAGTTCAGAGGCTGCATCAAAGCCTTTTTCTGTATGTTCTCGCATAATTTTATTTATTTTTTAAACACATGAATATGTCTTTGGGAGCATGGCAATATTTAAAATAGAACATATTTATACGTTGTTGGGAGCAAATGAGTTAATGAGAAAGTTAATCATTTAACCAGCTACTTCCTACACAAAATTTAATTCGGAATTTTATGTTTGTGGAGTTTTTATCATGTCCTTGATATTTAAGAAGACTTGTTCTATAATTAATTAATATCGGATTAAAGTGAAGTGAATCGAGTTGAATCAGAAATACTCAAAATCAAATCAAAGTGAACTCTTGTGAATTAAAATCAATTGGATTGAGGAAATTAGAATCGAAACCCAGCCCTAAACAGAACTTCCCTTTGTAATGAAGAAAATGTTCTATCTTGACTTGGGGCGTATATGCCTTATTGCTATGAATAGGAGTTCAGTTACATCATGTAACTCCCAGTGTAGGTTAGTCTTCTCTTCACGTTCATGTTTTTCTTATCTTCCCTTGCTGAGACTGATAATTCTTTTGGATAAGTTTTGCCAAAAAGAAAACAAACACAAATTGCCCCCACTAAGAGATAAGCCTTTGAAGCACAATGAACTCCCATGACAATAGATGACAACTCACATAATGTCACGCAGGATTATTTTTGTGTGAAACTTTAGTCCTCATATAAATCTTGGTTTAATTTCGGAATTGTACAACCCCAAGTTCCACCATGGTGAGTATTTGCTGCGTAGCAGATGGATTTGTACCTATGAACAAATTGGTGCCAGCTCATTTTCAAATACGGCAAATGCAAATGAATTTAACGGGAACTGGCTGCATGTACTGGCTTTAATCTTCTTATCTGGAGTCACAAAACCGACTGAACCCAAACTATCAGATAGATCCTTATAATCACTATGTGCTGGCACCATCAACCATCACGACCCCATACAGAGAGATCAGCCTTGTTGTGCTTTAGCGTTGCACATTGGAATATTCAGTATAGTCTTAACAGGCAGCCTTGTCACCCTGGTAGCGCAGTCCTAAAAAACGAGGATTACATTTCAGTGTACAAGTCACTTAAAGACATATATAATAGGTTTAACGAGAGGTTTCTCATCACCCGTGCCCATATGGGTCTGCATATTTTGTTATGACTCAGGGCCTTTCTTTCCAAGGCTATAATTTGGTCTGAAAAAGCTTTGTATGCTTTAAAACTTGGAATCGTGAGTTGTGTTTGAACTGCGCAAACGCTATCATTAGGCCGTGACACAACTCAGTGAAGGCAAAGATTAATTGGCACCTTCATGGGACACAAATGAGGTGTTTGTCTTTTAATGCTCGAAATGTTGACAGTGCTGGGAATAAGCAAATAAGAATTCAATAAAAATGCATGTCCATCGATGTAATTAGACTATGTATTTAAAGGGACATTCAGTGATCCCTAGCGCTATCTAGTGGTGAACTAATGATTTGTTAATTTTAAAAACCCACCGTTTATGCCAATAGTATGCAAAAAAATATGCTGTATCGCATAATCATATTGTTTTTATATATATATATAATCTTGGGTCTAGTAATCTATATATATATTACATGGCTGTCATCTCACCTTACTAGAGCTGCAATGTTTTGCCGCCATCTTCCTGCTTCGAATGAATGCCAGGGCAACTTCGCAAATGTAGTTAGCCTGGGTGGTGCTTGCATCGAGTGTCGGACCCAATGGGTCGACCGCAGCTTACTTTCCACAGCTGGGGCCTGCAGGTGGTCGTCATTAGCTCCCGTGATTCGGGCCCATCGCTTGTCACTTTCTGCTTTGCTCTTTGCAAGCTTTTACTAGCTTAAAAAAAAAAAAAGTTGCTTTTTTTTCTAGCTCCTCACGCTAGCCGCTCTTGTTAGCCACTCCAGCCTATGGCTCCGACTAACTCCCGCTAGCCGCTCTTGTTAGCTGCTCCGGCTAATTCCAGCTGGCTCGGTCTTTCGGCGTCGCTCGCCAAGCTTCACAACGGCTTCACAGTCGCTCGCCGAGATGCTCGTTTGCGAAATGTGGCTTCTCTGAGCCACCGTAATGTGCATGCTCCGCGTGCTTCTAATGCTATTCTTTGACCACTAGATGGCGCTAAGGATTACCGAATGTCCCTGTAAATCTAAACAACCAATAGTAGAATTTGAACAGTTAAAAAGTTTCAAGTAGAGCCAAAAATGCACATTTCTGGAGAGCTTTAACTTATTCATGCCATTGATGGCTAAAGACGTAAAAAAATTTATTTGAACTATTTCCATTAGTTTAACATTTTTTTCCCAGTTTTATTAACAAGAGTATGAAAACCGAGAAAAAAAAAATTGTAAATTTAGAACAGATATAAAATTTGTGACTAATTGTTAGTTAACTAGTAAAGTCATGTGATAATTACAATTACAAATTTTAATCGCCTGACGGGTCTAATTTAAAAAAAATAAATAAAAATAAGGGCCGTTTAATCGTAATTAATCGCATGATAATTTTATATCTGTTATAAATGTACCCCAAAAAATGTTATGTTTTCAAAAAATGAAATGAAAAAAATGTTAAACTAATAGAAATAGTTCACATGATTTTTTTACGTCTATAGTCGTCAATGGCAGTGAATGAGTTAATGTCCCTTGATCGCCACATCCCACAGTCTGTTTCACTCAAATTGCAAATTATTATTCATTATACTGTATTGGATAACAGAAGCCACTAAAATCCCCAAAATACAAGATTGATGTACTCCAGACTTGTATACAATTGCACTTCCTCTTGTAACCACTTCAGCTACATTCTAAAGGCCCAATTTTATCGGTCCTAGACACAATAGCTTAGTTCTCTTCTTACATTTCTGGTCGTACCATGTTAACCACATGCCATGCGATTCAACATCTTACACATGACCTGGTCAGACTTAAAATAAAAGCTATATGAAGGATGGGCGGGACCCATGTGGCATCTAAATCTGTAGGTAACCGGACACTTTTTAAAAGTGCACGCAGCCTCAAAGGCTCCCTTCCTCATCAGGACATGCCATTCATAGTGATTTCAGTCTCAAACTTCGCCCAGTGGGAACTCAGAGGATTCGTTCCCGCAGATAAATGGACAGTTGTATAGCAAAGTTACTTGTAAGAAAAAACTGAGGAAACAGTAGTTATCTCCTTGATTGACTTGACAGTTTACTCACTTGCAAACACCTCCGCAAGTCTGATAGAAAACAGTTCACGGCAATGCTTGTTTACAAGACAGAATATCCTGAACAATGTTTCTACGAAGCAGAGCGACATTGGAGCATTCATCTGAAAGTGAAAGATTGATTTCAGTAATATGCGGTGCAGAAAAAAAGGTGAAATGGCAGCTTGGATTGCTGATTTATTGTCGCTAGTATGCATAAGTGTTTGAAGAAGATGGGTTGAAACTTTTCTTCTGTCACATATTTAGTAACTGTATACGAAATAAAAATTGACATAATATGGAAAATTGACTTTTTAATTGCTTGGCGAAATAGTGGTCGTTAGGGAATAGTTAATATAGATTAAATATTTTCTTTTTTTTTATCTGCCTGTGAATGAGCCATTCTGAATTTCATCCTACATTGAGTTTTTCTACTCGTGACACGACAAGCAAGGTTGGGAGAAGTGGCAGAGCCCTTTTCAAGTGACTTCACTTTTGGATCCTAAATCATTACCAGAGCAAATTATTTTCACTGTGCAGGAAATTACATTGGTGCTAACATGAGAACCACAGTTGGCAATGGCGCTATTCAATTTTTTACTTCTTTTTAACTCTTTGACTGCCATAGACGTTAAAAGACGTCAAGTAAAAACCTACGGAGGGCCACCAATGACGTTAAAAGTCGTCATCCAATTTTTTTAATTTATTTTTTTTGAAACGGGTGGAGGAAAGCCTTGGCCAGCTGCTGTGAAAGTTTCAAGCAGATCTAGTTAGCCTAATGACTATTTTTGGCCCCTAGATGGCAGCAATGACTCTCTTTTGACAAGATTGGGTAGGCGTCAGTAGAAGATGTGAGGCGGAGCTAGAGGGGACAATGGCTGGGGAAGGGAAGAGAACATGGCGACCAGTTGTAAGCAGCTCACGATCGAGCAGTTTCTTTCAAAGACGAAAAGCATCGACCAACGCTAAAGAGCACATTGATGACGACGATGATCATCATCGATGATGTTGATGGTGACTCCGAGGTTGACGCTGAAGTTGCAAGCGTTGACGCGGCGGCTATGACGACGTCATAAAGGTTCACCGGCTAGCGATGCTAACACCAGAAAACGCGGAGCACAACCGAGCACGCTCAGGCGGACGTTCAATCGGACGACGAAGAGTGCCCCGAGTCCAATGCATATTCATCGGAGTAGTGGGTACAGTCTGCTACTTGCTATTCCCCGGAAAAAAAGGCCGTCAAGAAAGTGTAACGTCTACTCGTGACACGACAAGCAAGGTTGTGAGAAGTGCCAGAGCCCTTTTCAAGGGACTTCACTTTTGGCTCCTAAATCATTACCACAGGAAATTATTTTCATTGTGCAAGAAATTACATTGGTGCTAACATGAGAACCACAGTTCTATTCAATTTTTTCCTTCTTTTTTAAAAAGAATTGCTATAATGGTCAGTTCAGTTCATCCACGAGATCAGTGAGTCAGGAAAGTATATTTTATGAAACCATGACTGTGGTGCGTATGATAAACAATGACTTGTTAGCCATGTTGTTTATTCGCTATTTTGTGACAATTATGGATACAATTGACATTGACTGCAAAAATCAAACATTCATTTCAACCAATAGATTCCTACAAAATTTGTCTTCAGACATGACACATGTAGTTCTGCCACTGATGTTGACTGGTTTAGTTTGCTGTCTATATTGTAAACAGATCATTGGGCTGCTTGTCTCGAAGTTGTGGGCCGGCCTCTGGGGGTAAAATGGAGAAAAATAATGATTAAAAACTACCGTATCAGCCTCAAAAGATAACGGCCAACCAGGCCTGTGCCCTGTATGCCAGCTGGCTAGTCCGGCCCTGCTGTCTATAGTCACTTTGTAAGAGACAACTTGGCTAAAACTCATGGAACAGCATGACTTAACTCAGCCACTTGGGTATAATAATAATAATAATAATAATAATAATAATAATAATAATAATAATAATAATAATAATAATAAATAAATAAATAAATAAATAAATAAAATGAAATAAAAGAAAAGAAAAAATGTCACAGAAAATGCTGGCCGGTGCCTGATATGATGTCCGCAAAGTCAATCACTTATCATAAATTTAAACCAAAGTTATGCAAATATTCATGGCACTATACAATAATTGACCATAGCTGATTAACTGTCCTTTATGCTGGGCAGCAACTCAAGAAAGAAGCATCCTAGCATGCATGCAGATGTCTGCACACATTAACTTAGCCTTCCAGTCAATTTCTCCCAGTACTAAATGCAATGTGATTATCTGACTTGGGAAGCTTATGGGACCGAAAACAGCTCAATGCTATTCCGTGCTCTGCAGACAGAGCTGCATTGATTGTAATGGATATGCTCAAGTTTAGTTGTTGGTAGTAATGAAAGATGAAGGGTAAAGGACAGTGAAATTGGATGCAGAATATACACGTTGCAATAGTTGCACAGCCAAGTAATACAGAGAAGCAAAAATGCATCTCCTGTGTAATAGGAGATATGGAAGGAGGATTCAAAAGGGAATAAATTAACCAAAGAAGCCAGACATTCGCAATTAGCTGCTTGGAGACAAACATTCACACCAATATTGTGGTGTATTAAAAACATTGTATAATTGCAGAGTGTGTTTGTGTGTTCAAAACACAAGACGATCCAAAATATTTCTTCTAATTATAACATAACCGATTCTAGCTCAAATGATCTTGAATTTATCTAAAAAAACAAACTAATATGAATAACAATGTACAATAAAATTTCAATCTTAGGTTAATATTTTGCCGTTTATTTTTTCCAGAATGAGGAATTGACGAACCAGCAATGAAAATGAGTTTTGTAGGAATAACAAGAGTTTGCGACACGAGTTATTTCTTCTCACACACACACACACACAGATTGTTCCCCATTCACATAAAACAACTGAACACCCGTCCTTGATATGTCCTACATAACTTTTGTTTCGTGAACTGTGAATGTCAAATGGCATCAATTCAAAGGCACAGATAATTACGTTTGTGACTTTTATCACACAATTATAGAGATTTTTTTTTTCAAATAAGAAACCCATTTGTCAAAATGTGAGAATAAATGTCTCACCCATCTAAATTTCAGAGTTCATAAAAGACTACTCTTTTCATTAAATAGAACACAAGTAGATCCAGAAGAAATATGTAATTATTCAGGCAATATTTAACAACTCATACACATTAGATAATATAAAAAATATAATAATGACAATACTGTACAACTTGCATACTTTTTTCCCCATCATCTATTTTAACAATTATCATGGGAGGTAACTTTAACTTAATCCAACTATAGATTGCAAACATTAAATAATTACTAGTATAGTTATTAACTAGTGTTAACACAAATTTTCACCGGACTAAAACTAGACTAGACTGGACTAAAACCCTCATTAATAAACAATAACTGGGACTAAATCAGTGCGCATTTTCATCGACTAATGAAGACAAGATGAAAATGTACTTCACTTAATAAAAACTGGACTACAATCTATGGACATTTTAGTTCATGAGCAAAAATGAGACAAACATGATATGCGTTTGTCTTTGCTAATCTGTCACCGTGACACTGTCATGTGACACACAGTGACACACTCACTTTCAAACCTGCAGCTAACGAATGCAACATGCACAAACACATGGGACAGACAGGAGGTTGATTCACGGTGAAAGATTAAAAAAAATAAAAAATAAATAAAAAAAATTATAGTTATAATCTAACATTAATCCAATGGCTATAATGTTCCAACAATAATGTTAATCCGACCGCTAAATAATGCTGGCTAATTTACTAGCTTGTAGCATGGAGCAATAGTAGCCACTTGTTGATATACTGTAATTGAGTGTGAAGTTGTTTTTCATCTAAAAGATGAGAGAAATTTTTCAATGAAATAGTTTTAGATCTGAAATGTTCAACATTATCTGCTGACAAAAAAATATATACAGGGGTAAAATGATTGTCCTGACTAAAACTAGACGAATAAAATGATGTTTTCTTGGCCTAAAATTAAAAAAAACTAAAATGCTAGATTTATAGTCGACTAAAAATTGACTAAATAAACACGGGATGAGGTTGACTAACTATGATAAAAACTGGCAAGCGTAATTGAAACTGGACTAAAACTAAAGCGGCTGATAAAATTAACACTACAAGCAACCAACAGTCATCTCTAATATCATTATAAATATGATTATGATTATCATTATTATTAGTTTATAATATTATAATATTATGGAGGAATATATGTGAGATTTTGGCTGTGCAGATATCTAGAGAAATAGTACAGAAAAGAGAAGACATTATTTTCTCTTCAGTACGCCACTATTTCTCAATAAATTATTAATTTTTTCCAACTCAAATAAAAAATAAATCATTACAATATGCCCTATGTGCCCCCATTAGTCTTAATCCAGCATTATGATTAAAATTGCGTTGGTAGGAAAGGAATTAAGCAGCACCAGTCGTTTTTATTCTTCTCAGGGGGAGGCCATTTTGCCACTTGCCGTTGACGGAAAATGACATCACAGTTACTCAGGTCTCAGGTAACAACCAATCACAGCTCACTGAGTTCGTTCATGTGATGTTCCCAAGTTGAGCCATGATTGGTCGTTAGTTGAGCAAAGTGGCCGCTCCCTGACATGGATAAAAACAGCTGGATTTTGCCTCATATTCCACAAAACATATATCCAATATCAAATAGAAAATATTATTGTAAAGAAAATATTTGACTTGAAGATTTTTTGGTCTTTGACGATTCCACAAGTATGTACCCATATCGCCATCCCTACTTTGGAAAGTGTTTTCTTACCCGAGTGGGGTATGATGGGGTGCTCTGTCTTGTGACACGGCGACTCGGGGAGCAGCACCGGCCCTCTCCTCATGGCCACGCCTCCAAGCCGCAGCAGCAGCAGCATGCACTGCAGCAGCAGCAGTGCATGCTGGCTAACAGGGCGTCCCATGGGGGCCTGGGCTAGGCTCACTTCTCCTCAGGCCTCGGGGGCCAAGAGCATCGGAGAGACACACCTGAAGACCAAAAAGAAGACGACGTATTTGGGTTAGAAAGAGGGTTACTTTCACATTTAATCAGATCAGACTGCTGAAAAGCTTCCTCCAGTCTAGCAATGTATAATCCCGGCTATCACCTTGGATTCCGTTTGGGAGATAAAACGGCAGCAAAAATAAATCCTTAAAGGAGGTGCAAAGAAGAGAGAAAGAGTGGCCAGTTTCTGCTGCGAAACAGACTTCACTGATCCTTGACACTTATAAATGACACACTGTTTGCATTACGTCACGCACCACATGTGTGTGAGTCTTTCAAGAAGTTATAGTGCACGTGCCTGTCTTATCTATGACATACTTTGTCCTATCTGATGAGGGCTTATCATTTATGTGTTTTGTTTTTTCCATTTAGTCCATTTCCTTATAGGTAAAAACATTTTTAAACAACATTAATATTTGGTTTGAGAGGCTTTAATTGAATCGTTCATCATTGTGGGGGTACTTTGTGGGGAATGGCGGCTTTATTATTATTTTTAAATAAGGTACAAACACTCCTTGGAATTATAATGTGCAATGGCTATGATTACTATGAGTACTACAATATATATAGTATTTTGTCACCCTCTTAAAATAATTGCCCAAGTCATTTTTTTGCAAAAAAGATTTTTTTTTTTTTTTGCTTAAATCATCTCCTCATTATGCAAATAGTTAAATTTTTTTGTGTTTCTGGAAAAATATGAAAAAATGACGTAGGCAATTATTATAATATATAGGTGTCAATTTTCAATCAAATAAAAGCAAAATTATCTTTGTAAAAGAAGATTCATGCTACATTTCTTGCAGATAAGATGACCAGATGTCCCTGATTACACGGGACAGTCTTATTTAGCCGTAATAGTCCAGAGTTCTGGCAGATTTCACCAATTCCGTTTTTGTTGGGTTTTTTTTTAAGTCCAGTAAGCAAGCCAATTGTTTGGGCCAAGTGTATGTCGTAGCAATTAATTAATTTGGTGTCGCAGCAATTAATTAATTTTTAATCATAGTCAGACCAAATGCAAGCTCATCATTTCTGATGGCGTGACATCACCAAGACCGAGCAAAGTTTGGATAATGGTGAGTTCATTTACTTTTTTAGCGCTGTTGAACTGTCAACCAAGCCAGCATTTAGCATTAGCTGAAAGGGGACAATAATATGTTCTATGAAACCCCACTGGTCTAAATATGGTATTCTGATTAATGTTGCTTTAGTGAAATATGAGCTAAGCAGCAAAATCCAGCCGTTTTTTATCCATCTCAGGGGCGGCCATTTTGCCACTTGCTGTCGACTGAAGATGACATCAATGTTGCTCAGGGCTCAGGCAACGACCAATGACAGTTCACCTGTTTTATGAAGCTGAGCTGTGATTGGTTGTTATGGCTGAATGGCTGGATTTTGCTTCATAACTCTTATTCCACAAATGTAATATTAATCAGAATGTCATTTTTAGACTAGTGAGGTCACATATAACATATTATTGTCAAGAAATGTTTAAGGTTGACTTCCACTTTAAGTAATGACAAAACCACCGGTCACCAGATTGACGAGCGATTAAATTTGTTACAAAATGGTGAGAACTTACATTATATTTGATTTTCTGAGAAATTCTAGTGTCACAGTTTTTAGTTTTGGAAATCTGGTCACCTTATCTGCAGTGGATGTCCTTTTGTCAGTAAAGGATAATATAAAGCTGAACAATCCAATAAGTAGGTTTCCATTTGCAACTAATCCCTCATTATGACATTCAACCAATTCTTGCATCATCAAGCCTTAGAACAACAAAGCGGTCTGCACAATCGTTGCTCAATTGTTCATGATATCTTTCTTTGCAGGAGCAAACTGATGAGCAGTCTAGACCGTCCACATCATTGCTTTTTAATCATTTATGTGATGCCATTACGAAGATTGATTCGAGCAGTGTGGAATACTAGAATGAGCCTCCTGGAGAGGATTCTTTATTTCATGCAGCCTTATGGCAGGGCAAGAAATGGAACTTGAAGAGGATGCGCAAAGTAATCAGGAGGCGGCTTTTGCTAATGCATTGTGCCGCTGAACTTGTGGAGCGTTCTCATTATTTCAGTCAAGGGAAACTGGCTTTTCATCTGAAGTCCAGTCAGTGGGGAAAAAAACTGTGCTTCGTAACGCAAGAACACAAAATTCTTTAGTCTCTGAAAGAACTGTAGGTGTGTTATGGCAACTTTTCCAATTAGCAAAAACGTTGTGTGTCTGTTGCAGAAAGGCAATAAACTATGGTGGAACTGAAAAGATAAAACAAATTTAAAAAAAATAAAAAATTGAAGTTTCCTTCTCTCTGAGGTATGAAATCAATTCAGTTCAAGGCTAAAGCGTCTTTGCTTCTGCTTCCCGAACGTCATGCTGAGTGTTTGCTGTGTTGATTTGATTTGCTCCTTGAATGCAAACTTTACCCTGCCTTTGGTGTGAATCAACAAGCGTCTTGACCTTGGGGCGACGGAATTAAAGTCCAGAGTAAAAGTCACAGCAGGTGTAGCGATGTGGTTTTTCATTACCCACAGAGAAATGTTTAAGCACCTGTCATCCGCTCAAGAGAAAGTAAGTGACAGCATGTCGCCTCTCTTCCTTTTCCCTTTCATCTCAAGCGTCACGATTGGCTGGGTTCCTTTGACAGTCTTTAACTTCTTTTCCCATAGCATAAAGACAGCTGCTGGACAGCGAAGGGAAGGGAGCGAGGCAGTGAAGGCGACTCCTTTGAGTTTTTTCAAGTGTCGGCGGTTCGAGAGTTATGGCATGAGGTGGAGGGATCTGTTTTGTGTGGTGTTAGATGCCGCCGTTAACATGGATGTGGCAGAATGCCAGTAAGGTACTCACACTCACACTCCGCATGCAGAGGCAAGGCTAAGCGTGAAGAGTGAAGTGAAATTTCTCCGTTGACACAAAGGTGGCACTTAAGTGGTTGCCACCTCAGTCTTCAGACCTTTGTAGATCTTTTTTATTCACCACTGACATTTGCAGTGTTTATATGCAAAAGGACATAGGTGTGCGCATGCACTTAAACGTGCATGCACGTGTACACATGCACGTGGGCATGTGGTGTGCCGGTGTAGTCAAAACGCCAGGACTGATTTTGATTTATTTTTGTGTGCCAGTGCAGCCCTGGTTATATGGGCAGACCTTATATGAAAGTAAAGAGACATTATTTATGTATTTATTTATTTATAGCATTTTATATGTACAGTATGTCAATTATTAGGTCATTGTTTAGGTCAGGGGTCAGCAACCTTTCCTGTCAAAAGAGCGATTCTAGGCCAAATAAATAACCAAAAATGGAGCCGCAAAACATTTGAAGATTGTGATGAAGGAAACAGTGTGTTAGTGTTAGTCTAATGTACTGAGGGCTCTAACAAGAGCTGCACCATGACGCAAAAATATGAGAGCGGCATCCAACACGTCAAGATTCATTTTCTTCTACCTTGTTGTTGGAGTAATACTTTATTGGAGCTCATACTTTATTTTTCAGACATTTCTTGACTTTTCTGCCTTCCTGTTAAATTTCTGGCTTTTTTAGCAATTTTATGGACATAATGGTCATTTTCTGCCTCTCTTCTTTTTTGTGGACATTTTTTCTGCCTTTTTTGCAAACAATTTTCTGACATTTTTAGCAATTTTGTGGACATTTTATGGTAATTTTCGGGATTTCTTCTTTTTCTTTTGGACATATTATAGTTACTCTTTGAATGTTTTCTTCCTGCCTTTTTTATTTTATTTTATTCTCTGGCATTTTTGGCATTTTCAGGGACATTCTATGGTATTTTTTTCGCTTTTTGCCTTCCTTTTTGGACATTTTATGGTCACTTTTTGGAAATTTTTAGGTATTTATCTTTCATCTTTTTTTTGGCAACATAAATTTGGACTCTGACATTGATTGAATAAATACGTACAAAAATATAAATTTCTACAAACATTTTTTAGAGACTGGTATAGGTGAAAGAACAGACAGACAGGTTGTAGCGTGTTTAGAGGAATGGACACGCAGATTTTCAAGTTATGTGTATATTTGAATGGGCCCACAGAAGTTGGCTATATTATTTGCATACGGGTACGGACAAATTAGAGGTTATGTGTGTACTGTGTGTGACAGTGTATTTTTGACATAATGCCTTCTATGCGAATGAAAACATAGCTATTAGATTGTGATGTGAATAGACAGATATTGTATGTGAACAGACTGACAATGTACATTTGCATTATACGTAGATGGAAATGAAAGGCGAGGGATGGGCGAGTACCGATACTAGGTATCAGTACTTGCGACGTTGGCTATTTTACATTCAGGAACTACAAATTAGAAGTTAGAAAATTGCCATTACTTTCAAGCAGTTTTAAGTAAAAATGCTATATTGGGATATATACTGTAGATTTTTCTTTAAAATGATCTGTCATTGTGGGGGTAAATTTTATGTATCAATCGGTAATTGGTATCGGTGACTTTATATGATGAGTATGTGAACAGAGTTCTTACAGAGCGAACTACTGCAGCTTTGATCGTACATCCGCCTCAACTAATCTGCGGTGGATTCCATTTTGTCTTCAGCCACGACTGGCGCTGAAGGAGAACACAGGGAGCTTTTTACACTTTTAGCCAGTCTCAAGCCTCAAATCATCTCCAGGGCATATTAGTACAAGCCTCCAGCCTCTCCCTGCTCGCCTCCCACCACAGCTCCGCTCTGACTTTGTTTCACAACCTGACAAATGCAGAAGACACGCACACAGGAAGAACCCCAGGACACTGTGATGGATCACTCAACAGCAGCAAAGGGCATACGAATGTGGAGGATGCTGTACGTGATGTTCTCCTTTTAAATGTATCAGGGGCATCATAGCTCACAATAAGTATTCCTGCTGCAAGCACAGAAGTCATTTTGGCTACGCTCACAGACATGAAATGATACAAAGCAGCATCACATGCAACACACAAATGTTCAGCACCTGCTCCATGCAAACATTAGCAGTTAATGCATCCCAGACTAATAACCCAGCAAGCTCCTCATGACTTAGATGTTTAGCTAGCTCAAACTTAATTGCGGAGGGTGTTCATCTCCCTTTAGTGCAGTTACTTTTAGAGGAAAGCAAAAGCGTTACACGGTCCAGGATGTTTAGCTCCAAGCAAACCTCTGAGCGCAATGCAAAATGCAATATGATGGAAACATGATTGGTAGTGCTGATTCATACTGTGCAAGAAATGCAACAAAATCATTGAATGTGAAACAGTATGTAAGAGTTACTTCAGCAAGTGCTCACACTCCATCTTCACAGTTTAAAAGCCGAGGCGTCAGCTAACCAATCAATTGAATTCTTCCTGCAGTAATGAGTCCGGAGGATCATATTAACACTGCTATTGATTTAGTCCGAGGTGGATATGAAGGTTGCTTGAATTACACTATATATAATGAAGAGCCTCCTGCATAAATGTTGGCTTTGTATTCATTACAGTGACCAGCACACGGGACGGCAGGAGCGCATACAAACACATCTCAAGTCTCCAAACACACACGCGAGGTGTGAGGCCGAGGTCGCACCTCCACCCAGACTTTTAGGCCGCACCACACAAAGAGGCTACTGAGGAGCTTTGAATTTGCATGTGCTTGTGGGTGTGCTGTTCTTTGGCACTGTTTGTTGATGCCGCTTGTAGTTTGTTGTTGTCTGGTGTCTGTCTGCTCTGATCAATTTATGATTTATAAAATAGCCTAATTGATCTAAGTTACTGAAAAAATGGTAAAGCAGATCATTTACAGAGAAACTTCTGAGTTTCATTTTTCAACATTAAACTGATAACTATTATTTGTGCTTTAACCTATTTAGTGACAACCCGGTTAGAGTTTACTGTAAAACTAAACATATGGCAAAACGAATTATACACAAATGTGTATATGTGTATTTAGCCGCTAATGCAAAATTCAATGTAATATCCTATTGAAACGCTAACTTTCAACATATTCTTTTAATTAAAAATACAGCAAATAGACAGCTTTGTTTTAAAATTCTAACAAAAAAGTAAATAGTTGACATAACTGAAATGTTAAACTTTCACTTATTTTTGCTTAAAATTTAACAAAAGCAAAAAGCAGCATCTCTTATAAAGTTAAGTGAAATTTTAAAGTTCCCATGAAATGAACCCAGTTTTAAATTTCTTTAAACCTCTGTGCTTGCGAACATAGCAAATTTTGGGTTCTCATCAGACTTCGTCAAATGTTTCAAAAGATGTTCACAAACAGTGAAAATTTGTCAGAAATTTTCTTTGTGACCAGAAAAACAGTTTGAGACCAGTAAAAATGGTCTGTGACCATCTTTGCAACCTTTTGCAACATTTTACAAACCCTAAGAAACATTCAATCATTCGCCGCTCAGAGAGATAACAGCTTTATCGACCTTTAGATTTGTAAAAATGGATGATGCGGATATTTCTGAAAATGCTAAATATCGGCACTGATAATCGGCCCGGACGATAATCGGTCTATCCCTACTTCAAATAACGAATATGCAAGTAAACTATTTAATGACACCCTGGTTGGAGTTTACTGTAAAACTAAACACATGACAAAAAGAATTACGCACACTGTGTATTTAGCCGCTAATGCTAAAGTCAATGTAATATCGCATTGCAATGCTAACGGATTTGCTTCAAATAGCGAATATGAAAGTAAACTATTTAATGACACCCCGGATGGTCCATCCAACCATCCATTTTCTTAACCGCTTTTTCCTCACAAGGGTCACGGGGGGTGCTGGAGCCTATCCCAGCTGGCTTCGGGCAGTAGGCGGGGTACACCCTGAACTGGTTGCCAGCCAGTCGCAGGGCACACAGAGACGAACAACCATACTCACAATCACACCTATGGACAATTTGGAGTGTTCAATTAACCTGCCATGCATGTTTTTGGAATGTGGGAGGAAACCGGAGTACCCGGAGAAAACCCACACAAGCACGGGGAGAACATGCAAACTCCACCCAGGAAGGCCGAAGCCCAGACTCAATCTCACGTCCTCTGCACTGGGAGGCGGACGTGCTAACCAGTCAGCCACCGTGCCGCACCCCCCGGATGGTGTTTACTGTAAAACTAAACACATGACAAAAAGAATTACATACATTGTTTATTTAGCGACTAATGCTAAAGTCAATGTAATATCCCATTGAAACGCTAACGGTTCAATAGAGTTCAATCCCAACTTTCTTCTGTTCTCGTTTTAAGTGTGTAGTCCATTCATGCATGGCACCACACTGCCCCAAAAAGGCCAAAATGTGCAGGAACAGGCAGTATTTGTTTTTGTTTTATTTTACTTTTTTCAATTGCTATTATTTTAGTATATTCTTATGTTACTTCCTTACTAATTTATGTTCTTGTCCTTTATACGTTTTTATTAAAGTTGAGTTTTCAAGGATTCAAAAAAAATTCCTGTCCTCCAAAGGATACAAGGAATCCAAGTTCTTTTTTTTTTGGTTTACCAACATACATTTCCACGTGACATGGCACAAATTACAATTCCCGAGGTTTCAGGTTAGACTTATGAAAGTAACATACGATAAAATAAAAGAGATATGGGTAATGCTTAAGAAAGAAAATGAAGGATACAAATGCAAGAGGCTTTCAATTTCACATATTTACAAGGTCATTTTGTACAAAGAAAAACAGAGTGTTCAAGAATAAAGTATTCAACAGGGAGGGATGAATGGGCATGTGGCTACGATGATACTTTTGCTTAGTTGAATAAATACTAGGTTTTGAAATCAATTAATAATAATTTTCCTAATCATGATTGCTATTTTTTCCATAACTGTCCAGCCCTAGTCCTAAGATATTTTGCTAATAGTAGCATATTGTTTCTTCCTTGTCCATATATTTTGTCCAGAAAAAGAAATCCTCATAATGCTAAATAGCATTAATGTAAACGCTCAACTGCAGCAGTCACTAATGTAGGGGGGGGGGGGGGGGGTCCTCAAGCAAAAAAACTCTTCCTGCAACAGCATGAATAATGCATTGGCAACAAATTTGTTTTGTAGCATCCCTTTCCTGAAGTGACTGTTGGCGGAGTCCGAACTTTCCGACAAATGCAGCAAACAAACCAAACAACCCACCACTGTGGACAGTGACATTTCCTGCATTCGCATGCAATTTCCTGAGGGAATTCCAACTTCTTGTCAGCAGTGCCACTGCAATTAAACACCACAGATGTCAGGAAACCATCCATTTCCAGTGTTAAGAATATAGTACAGTAGTCTGCCATTGTTGTTGCTGCCCTCTGACTCATTGCTTGGCGGGACGCACAAAGAGACTCGGGACACCGCTATCTATAAAGCGACCGCATATTGCTACGTTACACTTCACGCAAGTTGCAATTTCGTGCGCATCATTTACAGGAAGAGCCAAAACAGGAGTCAGGAAAAGGCACTTAAAATTAAAAATACTAGCTGTCACGACAACTTCTCTCTGTCAACGTTTATTAACATTTTCCGCCCGCCTTCAATGTGCCTGGATACAACTATGGAGACTTTTGATGACTAATGTGCATGTGTGGCAAACGGTGTTTATTCACTAGCGTGGCTCTGTATACACAGCCTATGGGATTTGTTTGCTTGGTGTGGGGCCACCCTTTAATTGCTATACACTGCCCTCATGATTATGTTACCATCCTGCACGGTCCTTTCATTTGTGTTCAAATTCTTGACAGGCATTTAAGAGTACAGACGCTCCCCTACTTACGAACATTCAAGTTACGAACAACGGTACATACGAACATGTCTGCGCGCATGCGCGCATGTCAAAAAATGTTCGGAAAGAGATGCTGTAAGTTAGATTTTGTATTGCGCACCTTTTTCCGAGTACTGTAGTGCTTCTTTCCGCCGCTAATACCGACGCTTGGCGCTGTGAGAGCTCACCCAGCATTGGAGGCTCAGCAACGTGTCGAGGAGGGGGAAGAAGAAGAAACGCCTGTCGCTCATAGATAAAGCCATCGCACTCTTCGAGCAGCAAGACCCAAATATTGAACGTTGCACAAAGGTTGCAAATCAATTGAATGATGCCATACAGTGCTACCGCATCATTTATGATGAAAAAAGAAGAAAACTGTGCAATCGTCGTTAGATCGCTTCTTTCGGCCAGTTTCTAGTAAATCCTCCAAGGAAGATACTCATCAACCCTCATCTTCTTCTCTTCGACCCTCAACTTCTTCCTACATTGAAGTTACGGAGGAGGAAGTAACTTTTGAAGCCCATTCCAGCGACGACGAAGAACCTCTCATGATATAAAATCCTCCTCTTCCTTCTCCTCCTCCTCCATCAAATCCTTAAGCATCGAGTACATCTTCCAAAAGTAAGTTAAACTTCATTTTATTTATCTTATTATGTACATGTACATACTGTGTGTGTGTCTCTCACTCTCTCTCTCTAACATACGTAGTACAGTACTGTACGTATTCTCTTTAAACATAAATTATAATACAAAATATAGCACTGAAGCAACTTACGAACAAATTCACCTTACGAACGATCGCTCGGAACGTAACTCGTTCGTAAGTTGGGGAGCGTCTGTAACCTTAAAATGTGTGTGATTCCTCTATTCTTCTATCCAATTAAGGACTTTTCCTCTTCAGAGCCGGTGTAGTAAGTACAGCATTCCAGGAAGACGAAACATCACATTACACTTGAAATTTGGATGCAATTACAATATAGTATGAACACTGAAATGAATGATGAGCTCTCCAGCCAGACCAATCACATGCCTGACTGGTGCTTCAAGCTAATTCATTTCAATAATCTAGAGCGGGGTCCCAGAGAGACTCAACAAACATATATTTTACCGAGTTGATCAAAGAGGCTCTATTACAGCGTTTCAGATGAGGGATTATGTTGACCTCGGCGGACTTTTGGCCGTTTGTTTACGATGCTCAACTACAACTGCAAGGAAGCACTTGCCCTTTTTATTTTTTTTTAAATATTCAAAGTGCAGGGATCCAGTCTTCCACCAATTCCAACAACTGCTTCCATGGTACTGGTGAAAGGTGAATTGTATATTTGAAACAGGGGTGTCAAGCGATTTTTAACTCTTTGATTGCCAGACGTTTTCAGAAAAGGGATGCCGTGGGTGCCAGCCGATTTAAGCATTTTGACTGATCTTTCAAGGGTCACAGAAAATGTTGTGTTTGGACTATGGAAACGTACATACTACCAAATGAAAGATTGGACTCTCATCTTTCATCAGAAAAAAAAGTTTGTTTCTACCTTATTCCGTTTTTCAGTAATCAACAATAGAAAATGCTTAGTTTCACCTCTGTTTTGAAACAAACGTCTTTTAACGTCTTTGGCACTCCTCCATAGGATTTTACTAAACGTTATTTAACGTTTTTGGCAGTCAAAGAGTAATTAATCGCATGACTGCAATAGTTAACTCATGATTAATCGCAAATTTTAAATCTGTTCTGAATGTACAATAAAACATTTTTTGTACGTTTTCATACATACAAATGTTAAACTAATTAATATGGCTGCATCTTTTAGTCATTGATACACTAATTTCATAATAATTCATAAAATTGAGTTCAAATTAAAAATATGTCCTGTACTGTAAAACACGAGTGTGATATTGATTCGTGTTGAGGTCATTTTGCCGCCACTAGATGGCATAATTGCATTTGTAAGATGTTGGTGACAGCTTAGTGCATTTTTCTTTTTATATTAAGAGCTATCTAATCTTTAATATGAAGTGACTTGTGAAATTCTGCAAGTAAGGGGCAGTCATTGTGCGTTAATTTTTTTTTAGTGGTGTTCAAGGAACTTTAAATTAACAAAAGGGAAATCAAGTCAGAAATGGGGTTTTTTTTACAACTATTTAGACTAGTTTAAATATGGCGTTCTGATTAATAATGTGTTACCTTGTAGAATATGAATAAAGCAGCAAAATACACTCATTTTTATCCATCTCAGGGGTCGGCCATTTTGTCACTTGCTGTGGAATGAAAATTACATCATAGTTGCTTAGACCTCAGGTAACGACCAATCACAGCTCACCTGACCAAACTCAGAAACTGGGTGAGCTGTGGTTGGTCGTTTGTTGAGCAACTGTGACCTCATTTTCAGTTGAAAGCAAGTGACAAAATGGCCGCCCCCTGAGATGGATAAAAACGGGTCGATTTAGCTGCTTAAATTATTTTTCACAAATGCAATACTAATCAAAATGGCGTGTTTAGACTAGCATAGAACATAATATTGTTGAGATTTTATTTTTATTTTTTACTTAACTTCACCTTTAAATCAGTCATATTTGATTTATTTCACACACACAAAAAAGTCCTGTCCTTCAAAGTAGTGCAAGTGTAGGTGGAAGTGGCCGACAACAGACTGCTTTCGCGACATGAATTTCAACATTTTCAATTAGATTCTATGCAATTAGATTCACAAGTCTATGAATGAGTCATGTTTCCATCATTCAAAGGCAGCCTCAACCGTCAGTGAATCATGCCTCCGGTGTTTTTGTGTTCATTCATAGTGGTAAAATTAAACTCCTTTAACAGTAATGTCACATATTGATGTTTTTTTTTTTTTTACTATGTTCTCTTTTTTCCCCTCTTAAACTCTCTTCTGTCCATCTGTGTTTTGAATAAACGGATGTTGTAACAAGTTCCTTATTGTATATAAAGATCTTTGAGAGAGCAGCAGCTGCACTGGACTCTAACATGTAATTGCTCCGCAGTGTTGTGTGTCCATGTTTACTTTTTTAAGTTTCAGCCGCTCCACCTCAATTCTTGCGCTTTGCTCTATTTTTCCTTAATAGTCCTATTATTTTCTTTTCAACTCCAGATTTACTTGACATAAATTGTAATATATGTCTCCTGGTACCTGCAGCTGTGTAAATAAACATCCCTGGGCTCTATTTGCTGGAATACGGTGATCATGCTTGATGACACCTCATTGAGGCAGACTCATCACAACATGCCAGCGAGGAGGATGGAGCGACCATGTTTATCGTCATATGCCGCTGCCCAGCAGGGGTGTTTGTGCGGGAAAATTAATTCTGGGAAACTGTCTGTGTCTCTCCAAAAGTGGGATTGAAGAGCTCTCTTGCATCAGATGGCCTTCTTGTTTCACAACCTTATCTGTTGTGCCCAGCGTGGCTTTGGAATCACTCATCAAACACAAGCAGTTGCTCTTTTTTTATGTACTTTTGCCATCACACAAACACAATTTTCTCTCTCCAGCATTGGCGACAATACACATTGGAGTAAAAACCCAAACAGCACAAATGTCAGTCGTTTCAGTCGGATGCACACATTGGTTGCAATCTGATTGCAAATGTGAGGTTCACGTAAATGAATACCAGCACTTTCTCACCCAGAGGCCCATCCAAACTCTCAAGTGGCTCACAAATTCTGCTGTTATATTTACCCAGCGCACTTTCTCTCACTGAGGTAGAAGTGGTCCGTAAAAGCACTACAGTATTGCAGATAAGGCAAGGAATTTAACAACAAGCAACATGTGGCAAAAAAAAAAAAGTGCCTGCGAAAAGCTTTCACGCGTCACTAGACAGCAATTACAAGCATGACGTGGCCCTGCCTTGCTGCCTTGGTGACTGCTTGAGGAAGTTCAATATGACCTCTGATTTAAAACCATTACAGCAAGTATACTGGGGGGCAACTTTCACAAAACAGACTTTTTTTTCTTCTTTTTTTTTTTTTTTTTTTACTTCTTGTCAATTTTGAGGTTAATAGTGTTTTCTGGAAGTGTACTGTAGACACCTGACATAGAACTTTTTGAAGCAATTTTTTATAGGGATGGTTGAGAAATACCCGGCCTTATTTCAAGTTATTGGTACTCGCTCTTGAGGCCATTTTACAATCAGGATTTAGAAATTAGAAGAATAGGACATTGCCATTAATTTCATGGGGAAAAAATAGGAGGGGACATTTTATGTATCAAAAGTACTTTTGGTATCGATTAGTGGTGCAACGGATCACAAAAGTCACGGTTTGGATCGGATCACGGATTTGAGTCACGGATCGGATTGTTTTTCGGGTCAGCAAAAAAAAATGTCTTCATTTATTTTGTAAAGCATTTTTTCCATCAAATAAAAAAAAATCAATTCAAAATGTCTAATATAGTCGTTTAGGATTTAGGAACACAACTTTTAAGTGCAATATGAGGCGGATTTTTTTTTATTTTTACATGGTTCATGTGTAAAATAACAAGCTATTAATGGCTTAAAGTTGTATTCCTATCTAAACAGCTAATTTGACATTTTGAGTTGGAAGTTTTTCTTTTTTAATGGGCCAAAGTGTTTTCTAAAATAAATGAAGCCAAAGTTTCATATATATATATAAAACATGAAAAGACATGCAATTTAAGGCACATTCTCTTCCTTTAAAAATGGAGAGTAAATACCAAATTAGCCTTGGTCCAGATTATTGAAAAATAATTCAAGTAAGCCAGGTACCAGCTGTCAAATTTACTTACTAGTCGGCAGACAGACACTTGTTGGTCATGCTAACAGCTAGCCGCTCGCCACTTACGTCAGAGACTTCTGCCGTATCATACAATAACGGTGTAGTTAAGTTTCTTTGCGTCCTAAATTAGCGATTGAATATGTGTTCAGGATAGCGTTGTGTTGATATTGGTGGCAACTACAATGTCAATCAACTTCGATAAAGAAACGTCTAAAAGGGAAGTCAAGCAGCCATCACGCCACGACGTGGGCCAACTTCAAAGTAAAAGTGTACTAAGGCTATTTGCATTGCTGTCAATGTATTGCTTTATTTGGTCAACTTTATTTTGAAGTTAGGCTGAGCTTGTTACGTTGAGTATGTTTCAGCTTTCTTGACATGTCAGAATGTTATCGACTGTGAATGTGCACTTTGTTTTGTTTTTGTGTCCCACCAACCAATCAGCAGATCGGGCCTGATCC
The DNA here is from genome assembly GCF_051991255.1 of Vanacampus margaritifer. Taxonomy (NCBI): domain Eukaryota; kingdom Metazoa; phylum Chordata; class Actinopteri; order Syngnathiformes; family Syngnathidae; genus Vanacampus; species Vanacampus margaritifer. The sequence goes on from NC_135451.1 coordinate 6,058,719, forward strand.
GAACCGACCACGGATCAATGATGATCCGTTGCACCACTGGTGTCGGTACTTTTACTACCAGTAGGCTATTGGTGACTATTCAAGAGTTGAGTACTCGTAGCGGAATCGAAAAAAAAAAAAAAAAAAGTATCGAACATCTCTAATTTTTACACATTGATTGCTACATTAGGGACACCTGTAAAATCCAGTTAACGTTAATTTATGGAAGTAAACTGGACATTTACACATCTTCCGCTTATTCAATAAGCAGAAAACATTTATGTGGAGTGAAGTGTCTTGCATCCTGCCAACTGCAATCACTGTGAGTGAGTTTTTAGGTCAGTTGGTTGCTTTGAACTGTAGGATAGACCTTAACCTTGTAAATGTGTGAATCGACCTCCCCCGCCCAAGAAGCTGCTCCCGCTTGCGCTGCTGAGACATGTTTGACGACACCGTGTCAACCTGTGAAAAATCCTGCGGCCGACTCAGCCGCTGATGGAGTGCTGAGACGGTGGATCCCGACCGAGACCCTCAGGCTGGTGTCAACGCCAAGGGAGGGAGGGCCGTTCCCCGGGAGCCAGTTGTCACAACAAGTTCAGAGGACAAACCTCTTTGCTAACGCCGTGCCTGAGATACGGAGACAAGGTAACCTCTAACGAGGCAAAACAGATGTCACCCTATAGTGTGTCCTTTACATTTTCACCTAATTTTTATATATATATTTTTTTATATTTAAAACTTTTTAGCATGTTGCAATATAATACTAATATACTGTAGAACTTTTCTATATATGCAGAGATGCAAATTAACTATTTACAACTAAACAATTAACAACATTTGTCTTCCTTACACTTTGATGAGTAAAAATAATTAATTTTTACAAGCCAAAATGGTTTCCTTCTGTTCTTTGTCAAGGTCCAAATTGTGAAAATATACTCCCAAGTAACTGCTTTTAAAGCTGCCCTAGGGAGGAATTTGCCCCAAAATATCTTAACTTTTTTTTTTTTTACCATTTATGACTCAAATATCTTCCAATGAGCAGACTAACAATAATGAAATTAAAAGTTTTTATACTGGATTCGGTTTGAATTTCCCGCCCTCTGTCTGCGGTTGTCCTTGAATATTATCGTGTAGGTTGTAGGTCCGGTCAACTCCGGTTGAACTGTTTACTAGAAACTGTGCGGTACCGACCTCCAAGATAGTATAAGAATATTGTAAGCACTCTGTAATCTTCGCACTTGTGAGAGGCTACAGCCATTGTCTGTAACTCACTTGTGCCCGGAATATTCTGTAGAAATAAAAGCTTTGAAGGAACTGTTCATCGATCTCCAGCCTGTATCCAGATAACCAACATTCTCACTACTCAAAAGAAAACGAACACCCGGAGGAAAAGATCTCCTCCATAACAGAAGGTAAAAGTCATTGAGCAAAAAGCCTGATAATTTAATTGTTACTAAAAAAATAGATATATAATGGAACCATCCCATAAAACAAGTGTAAGTAAAAAATTGTGCTTGAGTCTCAACAATATGACATGTCATAACTTTGCAGGGCCGATTTTAATTGCTTGGATGATGCAACAAATTATTTTAGCAGAACTGGACTCTGAACTTTGTATCTCGAAAAGTCAACAGCAAACGAACATTAAATCGGTGCACCCCCCCCCCCCCTCCTCCCGCATGGGGCTGAAGTGATAAGGAACATAAAGCCCACCTCTGTGCATGGTGACATTTTTAAAGCTTAATTACATGCTTGGCTAACGGGTAAGTGAACGTCTCACCGGCTGCAGAATTACACTATCACTGTCTCCAGCTGTGAGCAAGCGCGCGTCTCAGACGGATTTGCCAGTCACACATGCACACCTCACCTGCCTTCTTTACTGGAGAAAACGTAAAGCAAATATTCAAGGTAGCCACTGCTTCCAAAAGGTACTGAAATGCTACCTTGATAGTCCCTGCTACCAAGTAGACTTGCGTCAAAGAAAATAAGAGACTTTTAAGGCTTTTTCTGCATGGAATGCTCGGACATATAGATCCTAATCAATCATATGAGCTTCAGAAGTTATGGAATATAAGAGAGCGAATGATGAATGACATTCCTTCGAGATAAATGGTTGAGTGTCTTTCATTACACGCTCTCCATGGTACCACATGAGGACGGGTAGTTATGATGATTCAAGGGGCCCTGCGAAGACGAGGGCCCCACTGGGCATATTAGAAGATGATATATGAGTTGGCCCCTGTACGTTGTCAAAGGAACCAAATTTTCTGGCCGCTCTCTTGAGTGTCGCTGTAAATGTGCAGAGATTTTCACTGCATAGCCGTGGACGCTACAATTAACACAGGTGCAATTTTATGCCTGTACTTGGCCATGCTTCAGAGAAATATAACAAGAACTAACTAACTATAGAGGGGACTTTATTAAAGCAATTAAAGTAAATGGTGTGATGTAAAAAAAAAAAAAAAAAAAACACAAAAAAAGAGTTGGTCCTGAGAAGCCCCTGAAGATTTAGCACAGGAGTACCTGCAACAATGATGACACTCTTTGATTTATTCTTATTAATTTTACTACATCTAGCTACCCGGAATCACTTAATTGGCCCTTTTATAGACTGAAGTAGAAGAGGTGCCACCTGCACAGAGATTCAGAGAGCCATGAGAATCTAACTTTGTGTGCGTGTGTGTGTGTGTCTGTGTCTGTGTGTGTGTATTAAATATAAACATCAATGCCGGTAATGTGTTACTAAGTAACAGGTAACTCAATAATGGCTGTTTTGAGTAACTAGTAATCTAACTCATTAGTGTATCTAATGTAGTGGTCTGATTAAAGTTAGGGATCTTAATGATTAGATAGGTGACTTGAGTTTGCATGGTTTGCACATGCAACAAAACTAATAGTTAACAAATAATAAGATAAAGGTGTTAAAACCAAAAGGCACACAATAAACAAGTACTGCTACATTATGGAAGATAAAAGTAATAAAGGGAAATAATTTACGCCTTCACTCATGAAGCATTATGTGATGAGGTCGCCTACATACAGCCTTCAGTCTTGGGAAGTGACGTCACTAATGCTGTCACTTTCGATTATTTTTAGACTAGATTATTTTATCAATTATTCAATTGAATAATCAGATACATTTTTATCTTGCATTCAAGTGTTTTACTAAAAAGCATTTTTTCTTTCATTACTGTTTATTAACCAGTTAATTTCATATTTTGTTTTAAAAAAAATGATAATTAAAAAAATGAGAGTGATGTACTTTTTGAAAGTGATTATGTTACCGGGTCGGTCTTATTTTGATTAAGCACAGAAGATAATCAGAAATCAGTGGTTAATCACTGTGTTAAAATAGTGAAATCAGATTGTTTGGACAATTTCAACTGAAGATTTGCTCCAAATGATTTCTCAGTTATTAAAATAGCTGTCTTGTTGATTAATCGATTAATTTTGACAGGTCTAGACATGCAACAAGTGATTTTTTCCGCACATTGACGATATGTGAATACCAATGACGAAAGTAGAAACGTTTTCTTTTTCAAGCTTGAAATATAGCAACTATGTTGATTTTGTGTTAGCTAAAGATGAAAATATTAAGGTTGGTTATACAATTTGTACGGTTGCCAATGTGTTATTTAGCTAAAATAACAACAAATTTGAATAAATATTTGGAGTCACTGCATGGTACATCGAAGCTTACAATTGTATTGGAGTAAGATTCCAAACTTTAATTGATCTGAGACTATTTACATTTGTCAGTGCTGCTGTTTCATAAGCAAGGGGTTCGAATGGGCTTTGTAGTTACAATTGTGTGATAAATTGAGGTATTAGACTCACTACTTGATTTGGGATGGCATTTATTTGTCTTAAGTGGGTGACAAGCTAATGCTAATGGTTAAACTACTGCTCTCACACTATAATAAATATTATATGTACACATATGTTTGTGTTTTCTTTTCATTCTCCATCAAAACAGAAAAGGAAATGGCACTCTTTTTTTTCTTGCTTTTTTTCCCAGACACTTCATTGGTCAAAGCTTAAGGGAGACACGAGTGCTCTATAATCAATCTTCCCACATGCTGTCCGCAATCAACACATCTAAGATAACCAGCTCAAGAGACTGCCAACATCTACAGCTTGGTAATTACATGGCTAGAAAAACAACAACAACAACAAGGACTAGCATTTTGGCAGATAAGAAAACAATAAACATACATATTGTTCAGGAGCGTCGAATAGGACGAGAGCCATAAGGAAGCTGTCTTAAGGAGTACACTATCTGAAGAAATGCGGCAGAGGGGATAGTAAATTAGGTCTCAGCTCCAGTGGAACCAATTAATTAGCTGACCGTGTTCCACGTGTATTGTGTCCGTGCGTCTGTTGAGTTGTAAATTGTCCCATTAACAACACAAACTGGCACAATCGCCCAAAGTTGGAGTGTTAATGAGCGAGAGTGAGGATGCAGAAGCGCTCGAGTCTCCATCGCCAGGAAGTTGTCTCCCAAGGGTGTCACGGTACGAGAGAGGAGCAGAGTTGGAGACGGAGCCTGCAGGCACCCGCCGTGATCTCATCTCTGCTAGACCACGCAAACAGATGTAGGAGCATCCAGCCTCGCCTCGTCCTCCTCCGTGCAACCGGGGCGACTTAAGAACAAAAATCCAAGTTCTTTATTGGCATTTTGTCTGCCTCCCCATATGAGGGCAATAACATCAGCCAAACTATGGATGGATTCTTTTTATGTGTCTGGCTTCACTCAAGCAGAGAGAAAGAGAAGCATAAAAGCTTTAATTGCACTGTACTTGATTTCAGAAGCACAACCAACTGATTCCACTTTAATAAAAAATACATAATGGGCCGTAACTCCTTAGGCTGGATTTACACAGCAATGGCCATTTCTGATTTAGTAGATATATCTACACTATCTCTAATTATCCGTATATATTTTCAAATGTTTAATTTCCCTACAAAACACCTCATAAATCCCACATGGGAACACCGAACAACACTACATGTACATCTTGTCAACAATGTGGAAGTAAACAACTCACTTTTCGCAAATCCTACCCACCAGTACCAAAATTCCTTACAAGATTGTAGTCTATGGAATAACCATTACTGAGCTTTTAAAAATGGACTCACACATTTTATGGGACTCAATAAATGTTGTACACCAGTTGTATCCAAACTACGGCTCGGGGGCTATGTGTGGTGCACCATCCATTTTTGGACAGCCCACAGCATATAATAAAAAGGATATTTGACACAGCCTACAAGGCTAGTTATAAATAAATAAACAAACAAATAAATAAATACGTTTGGAGAGGGTCAGAGTAGGAAGGGATAGCGTCAATAAAATTGGTGCCACTATTATGAATAAATTGGTTTACAGACACTCCCCTACTTACGAACATTCGAGTTACGAACAACGGTACATACGAACATGTCTGCGCGCATGCGCGCATGTAAAAAAATTTTGGAAAGAGATACTGTAAGTTAGATTTTTTATTGCGCACCTTTTTCCGAGTACTGTAGTGCTTCTTTCCGCCGCTAATACCGACGCTTGCCGCTGTGAGTGCTCACCCAGCATTGGAGGCTCAGCAACGTGTCGAGGAGGAGGAAGAAGAAACGCCTGTCGCTCATAGATAAAGCCATCGCACTCTTCGAGCAGCAAGACCCAAATATTGAACGTTGCACAAAGGTTGCAAATCAATTGAATGATGCCATACAGTGCTACCGCATCATTTATGATGAAAAATGAAGAAAACTGTGCAATCGTAGTTAGATCGCTTCTTTCGGCCAGTTTCTAATAAATCTTCCAAGGAAGATACTCATCAACCCTCATCTTCTTCTCCGCGACCCTCAACTTCTTCCTACATTGAAGTTACGGAGGAGGAAGTAACTTTTGAAGCCCATTCCAGCGACGACGAAGAACCTCTCATGATATAAAATCTTCCTCTTCCTCCTCCTCCTCCTCCATCAAATCCTTAAGCATCGAGTACATCTTCCAAAAGTAAGTTAAACTTCATTTTATTTATCTTATTACGTACATGTACATACTGTGTGTGTCTCTCGCTCTCTAACATACGTAGTACAGTACTGTACGTATTATCTTTAAACATAAATTATAATACAAAATATAGCACTGAAGCAACTTACGAACAAATTCACCTTACGAACGATCGCTCGGAACGTAATTCGTTCGTAAGTTGGGGAGCGTCTGTATACAGTATACTGTAGAGCTTCTCTAGATATGCAAGGATACAAGTAAATTACTTGTACAATTATTTAGGACTACGATAACTGTGGTGACTAAAGGTCATTCTACTTAGCAAAAATAGTTTCTTCCACTTTATGCTTTGTGTCAAGGTCCGGTCCTAAAGTAACTGTTTTAAAAATGATTATCTAACTACAATTTGCATTTGTTTTTTGTTTTTTTTTTCACCCTGGAGAGCTCAGTATTGTTCATTCGTTAATTTTACCGATTTGACATGTCATCATCATTTATTTATTTTTTTTGTATGTGGGTGAGTATGTGTATGTGCGTGCGTGCGTGCGAGTGTGTGTGTATTCATCAGTTCACCTAAAACCTATTAAAAAATCCCATACCGTTCACCTAAACCGAACACTTCCAGCCAGAGTCGTGAGGCCGTCAGGAGACCCGAGGAAGGTTTTGTTTCTGAATGTGGATTGTGGTGTTATGGTGCTGTATTTGGCCCTGTTTTATGTTCTGTATGTGTTACTTTTGTTTTGTCATATAGAGCTTTATTCTGTCATATAGAATTGTGCCTTTCCCTACCTGGATTTACTGAGTGACACTTTGGTCAGTACTTGGAGGTTTGTCTCTCAAAATGACGAGGTTTCTTTAAGCCCGTTTTTCCTCGCAAGCTGTTCGTGGTTGCTTCTATCAAGATTCTTTGTCAAAATTTTCTTCATCAAGTGTGTTCTTCGAGGCCATCCGAATACAGGTCTGCTCTCTGTTGTTACTTTGTATTTTTGGATAACTCTCCGTATCCGTGTCTTGTTTGCGTTTGGGTCCTAATTCCGCAGCTCACGTGACAATAGCATCCCAAAACATCTTAAGGACATATTGTTAAATGACTGACAGTTTGTTTCCTGCCAGAAATCCCACACAACTAAGAGTGGCATCATCACAAAGCGGAAGCTTTAAGAATCCCAAGCCTCCTCACTTCTTAGCCTTACAGCTGCATACAAGCCTTACATCACCAAGCACAACGCCAAATATCAGATGGAGTGAGGCAAAGCATGCGACCGCTGCCTCTGGAGCAGAGGGAACGACTTCTGAGGAGTGACTAAATCCCGCTTCTCCATCTGGTAGTTTAATGACTGACTGCATTGTGCCAGTTGAAACGTTTGGTTGATGAGGGATAATGCTAGAGGCTTGTTTTCCTGAAGAAAGCCTCCAGCACTTAACTCTAATTGATGCTTCATCCTACCAAGACATTCAGGACAATTCTGCTTCCAACTTTGTGGGAGCACTTTTGGGAAGTCTCTTTTCTGTTCAGGCCTGACTTCAACTTCAGAGCCTTGACCTAAACTCCCTCAAAATCCCCTTTATGATTAACTAGAATCAAAATTATGAACCGGCCTTTCAACTACATGCATATCTGTTCCGAGTTGGACTTTGCAAGCCTATGGAAGTTAGTAATTTACAGTATGCTGCCTTATCACATCTTTGCTGATTACATGGTACAAATAGTACTAAATATTCAGCTGTGAATGACTGAATGACTTGCTACAACAAGAGCTTTTATCAAGTTTTCTCTATTAAATAGGTGTCCTAAAAAACATGTTTCTCATAACTCAGTTCATTTAAAAACAGTGCCTTTGGGGGCCCTGCAAGAATAAAGTCAGTAGCTTATCTTGAGGTCTACATTCAGAATGGCCAGATAATAAGCTTATTTGCATGCCGCCAAAATGGAAGCCAGTGAATTGCTGCTGTGTCTTTGAAATTCAAAACCCATTAAAAAGAACTTTTAACATCAGGGCAGAGTGATTAGGAATCTTCTGGGAGGTCGTAATTGCATTTGCTTCTGTGCAATGCCAGCATAGGCTGCTTCACATAACACCCTCTGAGGGAAAGACGGCGAGAGTAGAGGGCAACAATTACGAAATACTAACATGAAACTGCATCAGGGTGTCTCTGTAAAAGTTTTCTCACAGGGATTGATTGAATTATATTTGAATTTATATTATGGTCACAAACAATTTGATTATTTGGACTGGAAAGAGGGACCCTGCTAAGTTAGCTTAGCAATAGCTAGCTAGTAAGACAGACACAGATGGATTTAAAACTTTACCAAAAGAGGATTAAAAAACAAACAAAACAAACAAAAAACTCTGGGTTTCTCCATTGACCTGTGTCCAGCAAGGGATCCTGAAGTTATTTTAAACTAAAAAAGTAAAATAAAAGAAGCTTTCCTTAGGTTGACGTGGCTATGTTAGCATGTCAGCCGCATGCAGTCTTGGTACATATGTTTTCAGAAAAGTGAATATGAGGCTTGGTAAAGCACTTTGGACAACATATGGTGTGGATAAAGCGCTATATAAGTATACTCTGTTTATCCACCATCCAAATTGTAAGGATTATGATTATTATATATTATGCTTTTCAGCAAAAAGTACAATTAGTAACCTATTGAAATTGATCCGGGATTTGGTGGTTAAATGATAAACAAACATGCGAACGTGGTTTTGAGTTTAGGCACTAGAAATAAATCAGTACATATCCACACAACGGCACAAGCGCACTGAAGCTTACGTCCCAATTTTAGATGACACAAATGTTCTGGCTAGAGGGTAAAAATCCTTAAAAAAAACACTACTTCATCGTAGTAAACAGGCTTTCATTTGTGTAAGACTTTTCTCCCTCCAAGGTACTCTTCAACACTGCCTTCATACAATTACTGACACTTGGGGATTCAGTATATTGCTTAAGGACACTTCGCCATGGTCACAAGGCCCCCGGATCGAACCAAAACCTTCGGGTTGGGATTTGACCACTCTACTATGCCGCCCTCTAATCATCAACCCTACATCAATAGTTGCCTTTATCACATATGCTTTTGTGCGGGCAGGCTTAATGACCACGGTGTCCTTCGACATGGGCTCATTAAATACTGCGACAAAGCTTCTTGTGCAGGTAGATGACCACTGCCAATCACCTCAAGGTCGCAAAGAGGTTGCAAGGAAATGCAGAGGAAGTGAAGCAAAATTGGGAGTAATGTGTGGTTAAATTGGGGTGAAACTCTTACACCAACAGTAAATATTCATTTGAAGTTTTTACAGAGGTGGTTCAACGATTTGGATTTGCCCCATCAAAGCAGCACAAGTGACATCTGAGGCATGAAAAACTCCAAGGCTGAGGGTGTCATTGTTGCTGATCCCGCAATGTGTCACGCTGCACTCTTACTAATCACGTCTCACTTTAATGTTTCCACACTGTCTCGCAGTGATCGATGACACTATGCCCTCCTTCGGAGGCATGAAGCAGAAAGCGTGAAGCGCACGCTTAATCCACTCTACTACCTCGCCCTAAATCATCACAGTGCCACACCGGATGACACGATAGTGTGCGGAATCTTAAGTAGGTTTGATTGAAAAGGGCCAAACAGGTCCAGTAAATAGATGAATCAGTCAGTTTGATTATTAATTGATATGAAATAGATGAAGATGGAATGAGGTGTACGTACAGTATGTAGCGTGTGACTATATTAAATAAAAAGACACAATTTGTTGTTGTTTTTTTCTCTCTCACAGTGTGGCATAAAATCAGACAAAACTTTTTCTGTTTTGGATCAATTCCAATTTCTGAAATTATTTCTTTTTGCTAAATGCTAGAATAACAAAAAAATATTTTTTCTTAAGGACAATTTTTCAATACTGCACTTTCTTTACTATCAATACTCTTTCTCTGTTTGTTTGTTTTTTTGCTATTGTTTTTTTGGGGTTCTCTCACTTTCATTTTTTCAAGCGCATATTAAAGGAGCATCAATCATTTTGGGGGTTTCGATTTTATTTCTTTTTCTCCCCCAATGCATTTGAATGGGCGTCAGGTATACACGTTTTTGCTTTTCACAGGCTGGCTCGGTCCCTGTCCCCCGCTGTATACGGGATATTCATCATTCCATTTGTATTAGGTAGTTTATGATAATTACTTACTATTTCATATACAATGTCACCTTTTGAAGCACCCTGTGGCAGATTTGAAATTAACCATGAAATAATTTATTAGGAACTCGTGTTTGGGATTCACGCATACACACAGACATGTATAACATTAAAATGTGCCTTTCACCTCTAAATTCAAGTCACTGTAGGAAAGTTGGGACACTTTACAGTTATTTTTTTTTTCCAGGAAAGCTCAGTATTGTTCATTCGATTTGACATCATCATTGCTCTCCTTTTTTTTTATATATATATAAAAAAAAAATAATAATAAAAATATATATATTTTTATATATATATATATATATATTTTTTTTTTTTTGTATGTGGGTGAGTATGTGTATGTGCGTGTGTGTGTGTGTGTGTGTGCGTGCGTGCGTGCGAGCGTGTGTGTATTCATCAGTTCACCTAAAGCCTATTAAAAAAAATCCCATACTAATAATATAATATAATAATAAATTGCCAAATGCAGAAACATCAATGTAAGTTATCACGATGTGGTGGCTCTCGCTAACAGACAGAATTAAGTAACCAGAATTAGGTTAAAAAATTCTATATACGTAGACCATGTTTCTATAAATTTTGATATTTGGTTTTTATTTGAGGCAGATATTTTTTCCATTAAAATGGGATTTATGAGGAGGTTAGACCATTGGTCGATATTCAGAGTTTGTTTATTTTTCCAGTTAACAAGAATTGTTTTTTTTACGATTGTAAGGGCTACAAGTGTAGATTGAAATTGTTTATGTGGTTACACCACCTTACAGTTCTAAACAAATGAGACTTAAACAATTGACTTATCTAATTTTTCTTCAGAACTATGAACAATATAGTGTACTGTATGCCAGGATACATAATACTTTAATTAATAAATTATTTGGGCTTTAATAATATATTTATATATATATATATAAATTTAATTAATTAAATAATTAATTAATTATTTGGGCTTTAATCCCCCACCCCAAAAAAAATTATTTTAGTGTGATTCTACTAACAGAAAAGGACATTCAATGAAAACATGGCAGATGTAAAAACAAAAAAATCTGTATAGTTGTGCTCTTTTTCTACTAATCCTGTTCTTAGAGCAGTGTATTGTGTCCTGTCATCCAAGGACATACGCATAAAATTGTACACAAAAGCACAATGGTCTATGAGCACACATGCAACAGTATCTAACCAACAATAGCAGCTCCAAAAACTTCCCCAGAGTGACTAAGTGTCACAGAAGACAGTAAAGCCTGCGTATATCGGAGGGACAGGTCTAATTTAAGCTTGGGGCTAAATCTGCTGTGAACCACTGAGTTGTTTCGTGACGCCTCTGCTGGCTCCACATCAAAGCTGGATAGCATCACTTTTAGCTGTGATACATTCATTCACAGTCTATGTTTAGCTTTTACCTCCTCTTGCTGCTCCAATTAAAAATAAAGACGACCAAAGTTTCCCCCCTCGCACACGATGCATATTCATGCAACGTGCACACAAGAACAATACAAACAAGACAAGGCTAATTGGATTTTGGACAACTTAATTAAATATTCTCAGAAATGAGGCAGGTATTGATTTTGCTTGCACGCTCCATTCGTCGTTATATTCCCTCAACGCTGCACGGTGGGGTATATTTACTGTGAGGTCTGCCCTCTTGTTCTTAGTTATGCCCTGGGGTCCACATGAGCTCGATTGGAGGCCAAAAACAGATGTTTCTTCATGCATGTGTGTGTTTTTGTCTTTGTGGTTGCTGAACGAGCTTAACGCTGTTCTGTGCAGGGTGCCTGTGTGTGTGTGTTGTGTGTGCACAGCTGTCTACCTGACCCAAATTTATCCCTTAGAGCTGAACAGCTTCTTTGTGCACAAACCCCCACTCACTTGTATTACTTGGGGTTACAAGTTGAGCAAGATGTAGCAACACCAAATTACAATTTATTTTTAAAAATTAAACATTAAAAAAGCATGATCGTTTTTTCCCTGGATTATTATTTTTTCCCTCAACTAAGTGAAATAGCTAAATAAAATGGCCTACAGTCTCACTCTGATCTGCTGAAAAAAAAAAAGAAGCAAAGGCCAATGGGTCATCTTGGGTCACTTGAGGTGAACAACTGGTGCGGAGCTGCTTAGAATGAGAAAAAGAGAGGAATAAAAGGATGAAGGAGACTTAGGGAAGGGTGGAAAGGGAAAAGGATGAGAGGAGATGAAGCAAGCCGGTTAGGATTGTCAGGGAGAGAGGTGTTTAAAGAGGTTAGGCGGTAACAAAATGAGCCGTCAGAGAGGAAGATTAAAAGAAGATGAGTTCAGGTGGAAAGAAAGAGATGGATGGAGAAACGGGAAGTGAGGATTGGCTTCGAATAACACACTCTTTACGATCCCACAATCTTGTGAATGCACGTGGTCCTATAGAGTAAGTGAACCGGGAGAAGAAAACATCAGAGGTGGTCAGCCACAGCTGGAAAAGCAACAATAGCCTTCTTATAAATGGAGAGGAAACAGCATGGTGAGTAGGGGGGCTACATGGGGGTAACGCAGCCCGACTGGCCTATATAAAATCCTCCCTAATTAACTTTGAACCACCTTCAGTGGTGAAATTCTGACCCGATCCTCATGATCCTCCTGCTGCTCACATTGTGGTTGAAAAGACAAACAAAACAGCTCAGTTGACTAGTGGTAGAGAGTCCACCCTGAGAATGGGAGGTCGTGGGTTCAATCCCCGGCTGGATCATACCAAAGACTATAAAAACGGGACCCATTTGCCTCCCTGCTTGACACTCAGCCTTACAGGTTGGAATTGGGGGGTTAGCTCACCAAATAATCCTCGGGCACAAGCCTCTGCTGCTGCTCGGTAAAATAACTGCAATGTGAACGTAGCCTAAGTCAGTTGTCCTGTCTTGCCCGTGTGTTTTGTTTGTTACTTCGCATCTACTTTTTGGTCTTTTGTTAATTGAGAAGTTTTTCCACGTTCCCCGTTTGCCTTTTGGTTGGTCTTTTGGAAATAAATCCCTTTTTGTTGAACCCCTGCAAGACTCCCTCCCTGAATCCTGCATTTAGGTCCTCAACCCCCAAATGTAACAGGTGTGAGGTTAAAATCTGTTGGACACAAAGTCTCGGGCTTTTTTAATCAATTACGGTGAATAATCATCAAGGTGAAAGAGTCTTTAGTAGACCATAAATCTCAGTTGTTTGGCATGTGTGAACGGTAGTGAGTAGTAGGCTATGTTGATGAATGAGAGAAAATGTAAAGTCTTGAATATTGTCTTTGCTTTTCAGTTCCTTGTAAAAGCTGTCTCATTACCACTGATTTCATTTGTTAAAAAACTGGAGGTCCATTATGGAACAAGCAAGTGATTCCACATGACCAATACTATTTTTACAGCAGACTTTACAAGTGCCCGAGCTTGTCAATGTCTGCACTTTTTCTATTAGCCCGCACCCCCTGGGTGGTTCATACAATTGTGTTATTCTTCTGAGGCCGTCCAAGTGTGCGTCTGCATGGTGCGACTATGTCTGGTGGCGATAAAAACAGCAGAAAGCACATAAATAATGACTTAACGATCCCCCTCCACCCCCGCCTTTAATGATGACGATGGCGTTTTCCATGCCGGGACCGAGCCACATGTGGCTCGCAGGTGGACTCAGCAGTAGCACCATCACACTCTCCCACTACCTTGCCACAAGAAGGCCCACTTTGACTGTGGTGCACTTATGCTAACCCCTAAGCCTCATTTACTACATATATAGATGTTAGTCATGTGCCTAAATTCATCTTTGTTGCACATGTGCTTTCTTGGCTTGGAGAGTCAGAGCATTAATCATCCCGTCAAGTTTCTTTTTATCTAATGGGTGTGAACGAATGATAAATGTGTGCTTGTGGATGTCTTACAGGTGCAATATGTCCTTTTAAGTGTCACAATGTGGAGCACCAAACAGAAGAAATACGGTAAGTTTGTCCTTCAGGTATAGTCTGCATTTGGTGGCAGACGTCACGTTTTAACCGCATAGGAATTAGATTTGAGCCTTGCATTCCAAGTCCTGGCGCATTTCACATAGTTTTGTCCCACATTTTCACAGGTCCTGTCCCGATTCTATCAATATGAGCTACAATATCAAATAGAAAATGCTTGGAAAATAACTCTGATTGTGTCAGTCGACACTATTAACCCAGAGTGAGGCACTGCCATTACACTAAGACTAGCATCACTCCTGATCTATGCTACACGAGGCCTGAGGGTACACATGAGGATGATGTTGATGAGAACGAGACTGAAGATGGGTTACATGCAGTGTGCCTCATGTTTTTCCAAATGGCACTGCTGTGTTTTTGAATGGTTCATAGGAAGAAGGAAAATGGGGTTTTTTTACGCTAAACCATAAAATTGCATACTTGACCTTGCACTCTGACCCATTTCTATCAAAGGAAGGGCAAGGAAAAGCATTTACAGCCCTCTTGAGATTAAGCCTTGTATGAATTTTTCAGTATTGAGTGATGAAAAGCGTGGGAGACAAATCATGGCCCTCTTTAGGTTTTCAAAACACTTTAAATATGTTGTACATCTATGAAGTGCAAAACACAAGTAGGGGAGATAGTCATTGCTGTTTGTAACTGAAATGGCTTTTTTTTTCTTGCCGTTTTGTAGTGATGGACAAACGAAGCTTCATGAAGCACTTGTGATATTTGTGACTCCTCTAGAAGGCACTCTTGATTTAAAGATGCAGTAGAAATTAATCAACTTCCACTGCACTAGCCATTATCTTTTAGGTCAAGGGCATCTAGAAAAGTAAATAAATATTGCATGTGCTTCATGAAGCTTCATTTTCCCATCAATATTGTTTTGACAAACTACAACAACATTTTGGGGCCTATCAGTCATCTGTGAAAAGAAAAAGTGTTCAGTGTAGGAATGAGCAAATATAAAATTCTACAAGGTTTTCAGGCTTTCAGAAGAGACTGTTTGAGATGACATGTAACATGTTTGTGTACTTCTGCGTGAACGGGGATTTGTTTTGAACTTGTCACCAGTATGACGGAAACGTAAAAATAAATTGCAAGGACAAAAACTTTTAATTGTTTGGGACACCCGTTGGTTGGTTTATGTGTTAGTTAACTGATGGAACTTGTGAAACAATGGATTAAAATTGTGGATTTTATGCTGTCTGATTTTAATGGGACTATCAACCACCAGAAGGCACAATATAACATTCTTATGTGGCACTACAGAAAGGTAGTACATTACATTTGTCTACAGTAAAGTAATTTCATTATCTTTTTTTTTTATTTATTTACGAGATTGAAGTCCTTCTTCCTTGGTTGGTAGTACAGTGAGTTATTAACCGGATTATGTCAAAAGAGAAAACACTCTCTAACTATCTGTATCCCAATAAGGATACACTATTTAGTTTCAAATTTTGCCATTTTACTTATATGGTGGCACCAAAAAACATATACCGGTAGATAGACAAACGAATAGTGTTGCCATTCCAGTTCATTAGACAGCTCCAACACAAAGAAGACAAACAACAAACAGTATCCGCTTGCCCTAGTGTTAGAACATTCCCTTGCTATAAGCCTTTCTAAAGACAAGAAAAAAGGAAATAAACTCCAAAAGGGATAACTTTTCCATCCCAAAAGCCTTTGGGGGAAGTAGCACAAAATAGATAGCAATGCTACAAGGTCTCGCTTCATGATACCAGTGGTCTGATATTAATGACAACAAGACCATTGCAGCAAAGTGCAAAGGCAAGTAAGAAGGAAATAGATCTTCCGCATTGGAGTTTCTCCCTCACTCTGTGTGTCAGCCAGAGTCAGAAACAACTTTGAAAGACTCCTGCAACTAAATACATTTAGTCTATATATTAATTAAACTTGAACGCAGCTTTACTTATTGGCAAAAGCCCTGCTAATGAAAATGAGCAAAGGAGTACTATTTGGTCTGAGTCCTGGTCCAGGGAAGGGTCAGATGTGGTCAAGCTAGGGTCAAAATAGCCTGAGAAATTGAAACTTGAGCTTTTGTTTGCAGCCTACAGAGACTTAATATTATGCATTTGAAAACAGGATGAACAATTAATCATTTGTTTGTATGGGCAGTGTGTGATTTCCCGAAGCATGATGGATTGATATAATGTAATACAAGATCATATTGCTAAGAATTTACAGTATAAATATCAAACTACGAATCCACAATGCTTCAATAGTTCTCTGGTTCTTAATGTGTGTTTCAATGAATGTTGATTTACTTCCTCCGCTCATATGCCTTTTGTGTGTATCTGACTGCCTTTTATGTGAGTCTCTATGGAATCATTATGTAACGCTACAGGCTTCAATGCTCCATTCTTGTTTTGGGGCATCGCAAAACAACATAAAAGTCAACCATCACTAGAGCGTTAACTATTTTTCTTCGTGTCAGGGCAACTTATGAGGGAGCCATCTGACTCCAGAGAAGCTTTAAACCCTCCACATCCGTCCCAGCGGGGCGGCGGAGGCAGCGAGTCAGCACAACTCGGCGAGGGGATAGAAAGATTTCATGAGCAGTAGAATTAGAGGGCTGGGATAACCAAGCCTCAGTATCAATCGGGGATAGAATCCGCCATCTACTGTATTTTACAGGGTTTATCGGTTCAGGTAATAAATGGATGGATGGATGGATGATCGTTGCAGTTCAGTACCAGAATGGACTTTCAAAAATGTTCATAGGAATAACTACATTGAACACTGAGTCACAGGCACACTAACTGAAGCCTGCTAAAGTCAATATAGTGAACTGTCAATCATAAAGACATCAACATTACAAAATACACGTTTATAACAATGAAACTCTTACATAAAGTGTAATAAAAGTCAATTAAAAAAAATGTTTTTTGACATGTTATGATTGTGCATCTGTTGTTTTTAGATCATCAACCAACATGCCTTATGTTATGCTACCAACGTGAGGCTCACTTACTGTCCGTGGTTTTAGCCAGCTAAGCTAATGAGGCTAGTTTTATGATTTTGGTTTTAATGTTTGTATAGGCTTGTATAGGTGACCAGACATCCCGTTTAACCCGGAACAGTCACGTCTGAGTCTTGTGTCCTAAGTCCTGGCGGATTTCACCAGCCTTGTTGTTTTGTCTCACTAGTTACGCAGGTCTCGTCCCGGCATCCCAATTTTGTATTTTTTTTTTGTCCAATTTTGCAAGCCAAACAATGTGTATGTCAATCACACAGTTATCATAGCGATTTATATGACGCTAACAGGCATGTTTTCATCATACGGAAACAATACTTCCTGCTTCCATGTCTAAGCATCATCAAAAATGTACAGTAGTCCTGCTAGCTTAATTCTGCGGTCGCCGGTAAAACCCAATGCAAATTGAGCTTTTCTGGCGGCATATTTTTAATGTTACAATGCGGTACGGCGGGAGGGAAATTGCACAGCCAGCTTCCAATAGCCAAAAATTGCAAAAAAGGTTGATTAATGGTGAGCGCGTTGAGTTGTTTAGCACTGTTGAACTGTCAACCAAGATAGCATTAAGAATCAGCTAAAGCAATAATACAGCCACTTGTCACCAGATTAACTAGTGATTAAATTTATCATAAATAGTTCCTGGTGAAAATTTATTGTATATTTGATTTTCTACAAAATTGTAGTGTCCCGAATTTTAATTTTGAAAATCTGGTCACCCTAGTATAGGCCTATTGCGTTTTCACTTTTCACGAGATTTGAACACCAAACCTCAGCACTGTCCACCAGATGAGCTCATGACTAGCAGCTTTTACTAACTGTCACATTTCTCGCACAATTGCATACTTTCACGAGAATGGTCTGTTCTTATAAATGTGCGAGTGAAATGTTGCCCATATGCAATAACAGCTGGTTTGTTATTCGCAGCCAACTTGTGTCAGACCACACTCCGCTTTTGTGGTTTCACAGCAAGAACTGTGGCGCTATTGTGTCTAAAATCAGGTCGCCTCTGAGGTTGCCGGCTAAAAGTGGATTCAGAGTGTGGAGCACAATACACTAAGGGCCTAATTTACTAAATGTTTGTATGTTCACTTGTGAAAAGTGGATTCACGCAAACAGATGTGTAACCTGACAGAGTAACAGGGGACACCCAGAAGTGCATCTGCTGAATGCCGCACATTTCAATTAGTGTGTTCTTGGAGGAGTTTATGTTTACGTCATTAATGAAACCTGAGACAGCTGATTTTATGTCTTCAAGTAGCTGGAGATAGATGGATAGATAACTCTACATTTCTGTGTGTCTGGGTCATTTCAGGGCATGATAATTGGATAAACAGACACATCCAACTCCTCTATATTTAGGGTAAATTAAATCAAACAAAACTGAGTCAAAAAACAAAATTATGGGCGTGATCCATTTCTTTTGTGCAATTGAGTTTTGTTTAATTGTCACTTCCAATTCCATCACTTCCACGGTGAATGCCATCAAAACGCAAGCACATTCTGTTAGGTCATCCACATTTCAGTTTGGTCCTTAAATGGAAGTCAACCTTAAACATTTCTTGACAATAATATGCTATAGGTGACCTCACTAGTCTAAACATGACATTCTGATTAATATTGCATTTGTGGAATATGAGTTATGAAGCAAAATCCAGCCTTTTCAAAAAAAAAATAAAAAATCAATCTCAGGGGCGACTATTTTGCCAGTTGCTGTCGACTGAAGATGACATCAATGTTGCTCAGGGCTCAGGTAGCGACCAATCACAGCTCACCTGTTTTCTGCAGCTGCCCTGTGATTGGTTGTTACCTGAGACTTGAGCAAGATTGATGTCATCTTCTGTCGACAGCAAGTGGCAAAATGGCCGCCACCTGAAATGGATAAAAACAACTGGATTTTGCTGCTTAACTCATATTCCACTAACGCTATATTTATAATATATATTAACCAGACTGCCATAATTAGACAAGTGAGGCTGCATAGAACATATAATTGTCAAGAAGTTTTTTGGGGTTGACTTCCCCTTTAAAGTGCGCAAATACACAATTTAGCACCCCACCATTTGGGATCTTGGCAAAAGATTGCAATCTTAGTAAATTACACATAACATGGCCACCAACAGTGCGCATAACCTTTGAGTGTGAACTCGCAATTTAGCAGCTGCTAACTGGGAGCTTGGTTAATCACATCACTTAGCATGCAATGCCGAAACCCTATCACACTATTTTACACTTTGCCTCTGCAACAAGGACCCAAATAGGGAGTCTGACTTGCACAATGAAGCCCATGAGAGGGGAAAAAAACGGCAAGTGCTTTAAAAGCTTTTATCGCATTCTTGACTTGAGTAGAAAAATATCCCTTTTATAGCAAAGAAGTCAACAAAACACCTTGAAAAGGGAACTCAGACAATTACTTCCCAAATTGATCGCTTGCAATCATCACTAATTGAAGGCCACATAGGATAAGCAGTTTTGTACTTTGGTGACGTTATTGTGTGATCCGAGCTGGACTTTCTTCTTCTTGTCTGTTTTCTTTTCGCTCTCTCCTCCTTCATTTATCACAGAGCGCTAGGTGCCATCCTGTCTATTTTTTTGTCCCTGCACTACATCAGATTGGCTCGACTGCTGCCCCTTGAGAGAAAATCCTGCTCAAATGTTGAACAATATTCCCCCCAGCCTGGTCGGGACAACCTGTCAACTTGACAACTCCAGATATTATCCTCTCTATTGAGATGATTCCTCATCCCTTTTCTGCATCTTTTGCATTCAAGAAGCAGGCGGTTCGAACCCTTTTGTCTGTTTATCTGCTCAGTCACTTCAATCACCGCTGTCCAATCTTCCTTTTCTCCAACTCTCCTTTAATCTCCTTCTGTATCTGCCTTCCATTTTTCCTGCACCACAACCAGTGAGCCGCTTTATCTTTCAGATGTTATCGCAAACTTCGGTATCGGGGTGGGATAAAACGAATGTAGCACGCTCTGCAATTTCCTTTCCCCATTCATCTGCTGAGTGATGTTTCCTCGTGCATCTTTGATTTCTCTTCTAAGGATATTGCTGCAAATTACCCTTTTCAAAAATGATTTCAAAACAAGTCAGATGTTTTCATTTGCAAAAGATTACAGGATTTTTTTTATTTTTTATTTTTATTTACATGGGCTCACTGATCAAATCCAAGCAGCTTTCTGCTGTATTGTGGCGCGACAAAGTTCTAAACACATCACATCAAAGCGGATGCCTTATCATGTAATGATATGCTCTATATAGATGAGACGCTATGTCTCAGGGACCCCTCTGAATCAAGGGAGACAGAAAAATCTCAATCCCACGAAAGACACCCTTCTTCTAATGTGAAAGGGGGGAAAAAATACTAGAAACGCAAGAACGCAAAAGCAATCACTTGCTGCTAATTGAAATGACTATACATAGCACCACATGTTACAGTCTCTCAGGAGGCAGTCCCGTTTTTTACCTCAGTGAATCATGGAACGGGGGTAAATCTGTTGCGTGTCGAGGGAAATGAACTAGTCAAGTGCAGCTATCAGATGATGCAGTTGCTTAGGTATTAAAGTCATTCCTTTCAGGATAATTAGGACAACGAGAATGTAGGAGAATTAGATTTTAAAATTCAAACTGGCATATTGTCACTGTCCTGTGAAAAACACTTATGTCCATTTTTGTCATTTTTACGTTTATGGGATGAAACTAAATGCAGACATCCCAAGAACAAACAAAAAAATGGACGATATATACAGCACTCAGCATAAATGAGTACACCAAAACAGGTTTGTAGGAACGCCTTTTCTTTCCTTTCAGAAACAAGATATTTTTATGGGATACTATACTACAAAATACTTCCACAAATGTGGGCCATTGATTGCAAACAATATTTGTTAATTAGTACACACACACACACACAAAAAAAAAAGTAGTTTTCTTGACAAAATCATTAAAGAACATTTTGCACATACAAGTAGACCATGAGAAAAAGACAGGCCTAGCACTCATGTTGCATAAAAGTCATGAAGGTCATAGAAAATACTAGATGTAGCCGTTTTTGTTGTGGGATGCATTCATTTTTTGCATTAGTTAATTTGATTAAACTGAAAATTTTGTAATCATCAACCTTATTTTCATGTTGTGAGTTAAGCACATATTCTACACAAAACATTTTGTCAAAATTTGGGAAATTGTTCTTATGTTCATTGAGATATTGAATAAAATATTTAAAAAAAAAATGAAGGGTGTGTACTAATATATGCTGAGCACTATATGTTAAAGTTTTTCTTTTTATCTTAAAATGTCTTACCCTTAGCCATAATCCCGTTTCGCATTGTAGCCAAAAATACAATCCTGGTGGATTAATGCAATTCGCAAATCCTTGTGGAAATCAAAACCAAGATGCCATGACTACCCAAGAAGAAGAAACAACTTTTGTCAGGAGTACGGGTTTGATT
The DNA here is from genome assembly GCF_051991255.1 of Vanacampus margaritifer. Lineage (NCBI taxonomy): Eukaryota > Metazoa > Chordata > Actinopteri > Syngnathiformes > Syngnathidae > Vanacampus > Vanacampus margaritifer. The sequence continues at coordinate 6,080,266 of NC_135451.1, forward strand.
CACAGCAACCGTTTACTTTCCTAGTACCGCCCGTACGGGGCTCTATTTCTTTCGGGCACTCTGAATAACGAATTTGAGCTCCAGTGTTCATGGTCTCGGTTTCTGTCACACAAATTTCCACACCAAAAAAAAAAAAACAAATCGACACATTTTGACTGGTCTGACTTAGAAGGAAGAAAAATAGCAGGTCAACCTGCAAAATAGTGAGATAAGCAATAGATGAAGTTATGGTCACAGATGAAAACCCGTGATAGAGAGATAAAGAAAATCGAAAGGTGAAGAAGTGAGGGAGCACTGTAGGTCAAAGGTCATTATTTTAGCTGCTTGGAAATGGACCGATGGCCACCACGCACAATACTTCATAGAAAAATATACTGTATTTGATGTAATACAATGCCGCTTGGCTTGATCCTCCTTTAAAAAAAAAAAGAAAAAAAAGAAGAAGCTTTGGGGATTATTTAATGATGACCCAAATAGAGCCGTCCGCCTCTTTACAGGCATCTTGGTTAAAAGACAGATTCCTCTGCTATTTGAGGGGAGTTTGAGGTTGAGCTGTGAAGAGTGGAACACAACTTCCGCACTGTAACAGTGCTGGCAGATCAACGCTGCTTAAGTGGCGCTAATTCCCCCTGACATGTGGACATGTTTGCTACAAACCACAGACATTTATTCCTGGATAGACGCTGTGGTGACAGCTGAGTTAATAGCGCAGCCAGCATCACATTGGATAGAAGGCAATTCTATGAACTCACAGCTTGTATGCACAAATAATGTAGCTTGTAAATTTAAATGAAGAGGAGTTTCGAAATCTGTCAAAACTGTCTGACCTGGACACTGGCCGCAAGTGAACTAGATGGCCGGATGGTCTCTGTGGCAACATTGTAGCATCCCATTCGGAACAGCAGCTATTTGCTTTCACCTTGACAACTTCAGCAAATATGTTGCTATTCTCTTCAAACACCATGAAGTGATAGTGGCATAAATATTTGGAATAGGTGTTTCAACTGGAATGAACTCATTAGTGGTAGCAGGAAAAAGGGGAGGGATGAGATAATAGCAAAGTGTTTACGGTGTATAAATAGACAATGGCAGCTTAGGGGAGCGAGCACAGAAGGGAGGAAGTAGCAAGCCAACTTTTGTCTGGATTTACTTACAGGCTACGACAAGAGATTATTTCGATTTGAAGTTGTAGAAATTTGGTCAAACAGTTAAGAAAGAATAAGACAACAATCTAATAATAAAAATAATTTTTAAAAAATCAAGAAAAATTTGGGGTTTGGCATGCGAAAAGATCATTTTGAGTAATAAAATAAATTCATATCAATCACAAATACACAACTTTTGTAGACAGAGTATATAATGAATGAATATAGCAGAGCATTACGTACTCAACTCTTGAGTAGTCACTGATACCGATACCACTAGTACATTTGATGGATACAATTTCCCAAAATAACAATGACAGATGATTTTTAACCCCTTCAGACCCATAGATGGTTGCAGTGGACATGACATCTAAACCAATAAAATGCATAATTAGGATGATGTCAACACTTCTGGTTCATGATTGGATCTCAAATAACCAATCACAATCGCAAGTTGATTTGCATGATGTTCATATTAAAAATGTTGCATATAAGCTTGGTAAGATTACAACACGTTAAAGCCATATTATCCTGGTGTCCACTATAACAACTAAAAACATGAGATAAGCCCCCCCCCCAAAAAAAAATTTTTTTTTAATAAAACATCCATGTTGTTCTTATGTGGGAAAAAGGTCTACATTAAAAAAAGAAATTTTGCCCAGCAGAAAAAATACGGATCTGAAGGAGCTCTAGGAAAGACTTAGATATCCCAATATAGCATTTTCCCTTAAAGTTGTATCAAATTAATAACAATTTTCTATTTTTCACATTTAGAATTTAGAATTCCTGATCGTAAAACGGCCACAAAAGGTGGCACGTACCGATACGTTGAAATAAGGTCAAGTATTGTGTATTTGGTATCAATACTCGCTCATACTTAACAATTAATTATTTTATCCTCCAACACAATTCCAGCAGTAATTAGGTAACAGTATAGCTCTGCAAACGTGTTCGTGTTCCTTCTGCATGAAGTGTTTCATTTAATTTAATGTTACAGAGTTAATAATGTTTTTTGTGACAGTTTGCGCCTGGAACTCATTCATTCACTTTTCATTGTAAAGAAAAACTGGTTTAAAATAAGAACTTTAAGTAAACCAGCATTGTGAATGCATTGTTTTTCAAACTTAAAAGTCCCAGTATAAAATGCATGCTGGGTCATTAGACACTTTGGAACATTACACACATAAACCAACTGCTGAATGTCTTTTGTAGTTTTATATAAAAAGAAAAAGAAAAAAAAGTCAGCTTTGACTTCAGTTAAAGCACATCCAATGTTAATGGACCATAACAAACAAAAAATGAAAACAAGCTTCCAGCACAGTAATAAAGCTACAACCATGTGAGTGTGTTTGTGCGTGTGTGTGCGTGTGTGTGTAGGTTAAAGTAGCCCAAAGCCCCATGGTGCATATGTCAGATAAATAAAGCCAGCAAAAGACCTTAAAAGAGCACTGACGGGGCCAGAGGGTAATGACTGTTTAGTTTACATGTGCATGATAATGCCTCTCCACTTTCACTCCCAGTGGGACTGGAACCCCCCCGAGGGAAGCCGTATCACAAAGGTCAGCGACAATAGGCTCCTCATTCATGTCGTTGTCATAGCGACCGCACAATTCGCTCGGGCCACAAGGTTCATTGTCATCAAGGAAATTCTCCCGGCGAAACTAATTGCTGTGTTTGTGTGTGCTGATTAGGCACAATGCAAAGGAATGTGAGGCTGTAATGATCATTACAACCACGATCATATTTGGACATATTTCATTCGGTGCTTTCACACTGTTAAATTTTTCCCGCTCTTTCCCTAAAGAACTTTAGCATCTAATAAAGACCAGGATAGTGGAAGGTAATTCCACCTTCTGGATGTCGGTCTCGTGCATCCTCAGAGGTTGCAATATTAGCGCAGGCTGACTGTTGCTAGCACGGCAAGGACAATGGAAAAAATGTATGTCGTCTTACAAAAATAGATCTGCAGAAGTTTCTTTGAATAGATCCCACTAAAACAGTCGTCATTCAATCAGGTGTTAAAATCACAACGTTGTTAAAAGTTAAGATGATTAAAAAAAAAAAAGTTAACTGCTACAATAGATAACATAGTTTTATGCAATTAAATCATTGAAATGCCATCCAATCCACATGCTTTGTGTATTTAATTAGCCAACAACTTCATGCTTCATGCAGACAAGAGTAAAACAAAAGCAAATTATAATGAGCTGTTAAAACCCCAATACACATGTTCATTTATCCATGACGTCATTCCATTAATACTTCAGTCTCTCTCCCATGTAAATTTATTTTACTGTAACCCTATTCTAATGTCATGAGTCGTGCTATATTAAAATGAGGAGCAGAAGCCAAACACTATTTGTTGAATGGGTCAAACATGTTGGCGGTGCCGACACTCTGCCAGCGCCACCAAGCGGCCACAGATGGTGAAGCATCTTTTAAAAACTTCTAAAAAACTGACTTGAGGCAAAGAGTGCCTCTTTAATCATCAGGGTAATTTTTTAGACTCGCATGGATAATACAAATTCCACCACATGCACTTTTAAAACAATAAAATTACATGGATTTTGCTGGGGCAGTTTCGCACGGTACGAAACAATCCAAAGGATGATAATAATAATAATAAAAAGAAATAGAAAATTGCTTTTCTTACCTGGTGAGGTGGTCAACTCGCATTTAGTTGCGATCCACGCCGCGTGTCTTGTCCGTGCAATAGAGCAGTGAAGCAGAATAAAGATGAATATGCATATATCCTCATGCAGTGTGCGCTGCGTCTGCACGGGACAGGAGCTCAAGAGTGTCTCTCGGCAGCAGAACCTCGTCCCGGACCTCTTGCTTCTATTTCTGACCCACGCAGGAGAGAGCGCCGCGCAGCATGGCTTGAAATCGGACACTGCGCCACAGACAATGTGCCTCCCCCCGGGGAGAGAAAAAAAAGGGGAGGAGTGAGGGTGTGTAAGACCCAAAAAGCGAGAGAGGAGGGCAAGACAACTTTAGTCCAGCTAGAGCTCGTGCGAGGAGGTTAGCAATGTTTCAGGCGCGCGCAATATCAGTCCTGCCTGTGCGCGCGGATCTGTGGGTGGAAGATGAGATGCTCCTCCTCAGCAGCTGCAGGAGTTGGAGACGTGGCAGCGGCGCACAGATGTCCTGCAGGTGGACAAGCAATAGCTCGACCAGCTAGGACCACTGGAGCAACTAGTGGTCAGATGGGTGGAATTTGGAAATATGATTCATGATATCACATCATTTGTTATGTGGCTCACGCTGAAAATAATACAACAGTTTTTTCACTTCTAACTTCAACCCCTCCAAAAAATCTTATTTTTTTTGCACAAAACAGTATTTTTTACACACATATACATATATATATGAATCGAATATTAGATATATATATATAACGTAATATTAATGTAAATGATAACTAATAATCTAAATGTTAAATCTAAACTGAATTATTTTATATAAATTTTAAATAGTATTCCAAACTAGAAAAATAAATAAGTCTAAATGTTTGGGGTCAGACAAAATAATTAACAAATGTGCAAATTTGAACACTAACATGTGAAAGTTCTGACATAAAAGCTTGAGGAGTGTCAAATATAAAAACTTATCTGGAACAGTCTCATTTATTTGAGTCATTTTATTCTCAGGGCTACGAATCTATTGCAACTGGACTGTTTTGGGTTGAACCACTTTACAAATAGCCCTCTATAGATGCCCAAAATTTTAGTTTTGGGTCACTATCATAATATTATATTTAATATGACAAATAATATCCATCTACCTTCTATAGGGATTAAGCATTCACTCTAAAAACAGTTGGGTCAACAATAACCCAAATTTGGTCAAAAACAGATCTACTTTTGGGGTTATTCAATTAACCCAAAAAAGTTGAACAACCCTTAAAACAACCCAAATATTGGGCTGCTTTGTGGAATATTAATTAATTTTTTACCAACTGTTTGGGTTAAATAATTCAACAAGTTGGGCTGGTTCATTATGGTACTGCTGTGCTGTCCCATATTACTCTCCAGCCTAGAAAATCCCCAGATTTTTCCGCAAAAATGCGGCCCGTACCGTAGATCGCACCGGCACGAATGAGGTATCAAACGATGCGGCTCGATCTGACTCGGTGCGGCATTACTTTTCTAGGAATTCCGACTTACCATGGCGACGCAATTCCCCAAAAAGTCCCATAGGAATGAATGGGAAAAGGAAAGACAAATTCACACATCAAGCACCTTTTTCCAAGACACGCTGCGCGCGCATACGTTAACCGACCGATATGAATTTTAGCTAATTTTGTAGCAATTTTTCCCATCTTTAGCTCAGTGTCGAAATCTTTTTTAAGGAATGAAAGCGCTCCCCCCTGTGCGGGTTCAAAGACAGTGAGTGAAATAGCCTTCTTAACACACTCAGAGGAGCAATTAGGCTTTGAGTGGCGGGAACCAAAAAATCTATTTCTATTTCCAAAAGTTTCACTTCAACTCGTCACCATGGCCACAATCTTTGCTCACTAGACATCAAATTCTCACATTTTGTAGTGACAAGTCTCTTCTTTCAGACAAACTAACTTTTATTTGGCTAAGGTGTCATTCGGTACCTTTATTTTCACTTTAAGCGAGGAGAAGTCGGACTTATTCGCCTGTCTTTTCCATGTTAATTTCAGGCGCCTTTCTCTCTACATTTCTGATAAATCATAAGTTTTCAACCTGCTCTCATTTGGTCATTTTTCATCCGATTAAAATAATGAGAACATTCTCGCGTTCCCCAAATCCTTGCTGTTCTAACGAGCCATTTCTTGAATCTGCATCTTAAACCATTAAGTCGTGAGAGCCTTTTGTTCGAGGTGTGCGTCTCTCATACAATATCAATGGAATGTGGGTGCGTGACGTCTCCAGTATGTAAAAGTTCCAATGTGTGTGCGTGAATGTGCATGTTTCTTAAAGGGACAGTAAGATACTTTTAGTTTATGTTGATTATAGTTAACTTCCACATTTCTTGACCGATTCCAGTCGTTTAAATTTTAAACTGTTCAGCTCATTTACATTTTTTTTAAATACATTTTCAAAAAAAATACATTATTATAACTATTTTTAATTTTTTTCATTAAATGGAATGGACTGCTATTTAAATACTGCTTTTTTACAAGTGCTACTACTATACTACTACTACTATTGCTACAAGTACTACATTCATGCGTCTTTCCACCTTGCAAGAGTCAGCAGTCCCATTCAAAATTTCCGCGGGAATTTTTCTAGTTATTAATTAAATTTGTTTAATAACTCGTTAAAGTTGGGTCGTCCATTTTTGACCCAACTGTTTTTAGTGTTTTCACACTGCACTTAGCAGGGCACAGCACACCATCATGAAACCCATTCATTGTGTATGTAGAGAGAGGCAGGGACCATGGAATGGAGCATTGCTGGCAAGACGATATCTACAGCAATGGCAAGACGCATCAAATTAAAAATAAATTGAATTAAAAGAGCGGCGACGCCGTGGCGTTAGACAAGCTCCTCCAATTGGAGAGGAGCTGGCAGAGCAATTTATTGCTATTTTGGCTGACTTATTTACAGGTAACAAAATGAGGACAATGGTAGAAATCTGTATAAATGTGGGAACTCACTGTCTATGTTTAACTCATTCAGTGCCATTGACGGCTATAGACGTCAAAAATCCATTTTAACTGGACTGACAGTGAATGAGTTAAGAAGCATAGCCAGAGCTTTCTTTTGCAGCAATGGAAGATACAACTTGTTAAAGTTGGCTACTTCCCATTTATTTTTGCTGACAATCATTGACCAATTTCATGATCAAATAGCCATTTCCAATTAAAAAAAACACAGCTTAAACCCCAAAACTAGACTTAATATTTAATTTATAATGAAGTAGTATTAATAGTTTGACTAATACAGTATTGTTGATTTTGTGAACCAATTTATTTGATTATTGAAATAAGACATAAATACAGGAAAAAGCACCGTGGTTTATATATATATATATATATATATATATATATATATATATATATATATATATATATATATATATATATATATATATACACCATGGTGCTTTTATATATATCCAGAATCTATACCATAAAGTACGTGTCTCACACCTCACCAAAGCTTTCTGAAAATCACAAAGATTTTCATTACTCCAGCTACTGAAAAGCACAAAGAGATGCTAGCAACCTCCATATTGGAGTTATTAGTTCACTGAAAGATAGCCTTGAACTCTTCTATGCCTTTACGTACCAATTTATTTATTTATTTTTACACAGCCATTTCATAATCAAAAAAACATTGGAGTCACTTGTAGAAGAAGAAAAAAAAGAGTAACAGCAGTGTGTTTTTGTCCTTTTATGTGCCTCAATCATCACATCCTCAGTTCAATTACCTGTTTATCCCGCAGTGAATGGACCACCATCCGGCTCCGCACTCCACAAGAGTCGTACACACATCTTAGGGCTGCAACACAAAGTGTGCGGGCGTGTGTATCTTGCTGTGCACGACAGCATCAGCAGCAGCCTGTTAATATGCTTCTTTGTTGAATAAGGCAACGCGCTTCACTGCGAGCTGTATACTTTGTACGCGCATATAAATTCAAATCAGGTCATTTTCAGTGCCGACTGCCCGCAGTTCTCCGGCGCGGGTGAAACACATCACTCACCCCCCTGCCGTGGGAGACAAAATGCCAAATAGTAGGGATGCTTGATAACACTTTTTTTTAGACTGATACGATACTCAAATCTTCAGTACTCACCAATGCCAAGTGCCGATATCATTAGTACTTATTATGATACATACAATTTCTCCCAAAAAAACAATGACAGATCATTTTTAGAAAATGACATATATCCCAACTATAGCAAATTTCCTTAAAATTGAAATGAAATTAATGGCAATTATATTTTTTCAATTTTCTCCCCCAAAAAAATCAAATCAGATTTAAAAAATCCATAAATAAAATGAAACAAATAATCGAGTGGCCTTGAAAAAAAAGTCCCAATCAAAATATGCGGCTGTACAGCTTCTTTTTACGGAATAGAGTGAAGTGCAAAGAACTCAATTCAATAAAATAGGGCTTCAAGTAATTTAGTAATATCTACCATTTTAAGAATTCCTCAAGCTGTTTAGTGTGTGACGTGTAATTATCTCTTGTGTTGAAATCCATGCTTTTATTTTGGAAGGCTGCTCTGTTTGGAATTAGTATACATAAAACCCAAAGGGAAACGAAAAAGCCACATTACAAATATAATATAGTGTGTATAAAAGCTATAATTAGCGTCTGCAGGGCCGTAAACGCACCGTTCTATTTCTAGCACCACAGCTTCAATGACTGCAATTAAGAGTGGAGAAAGCGTAAATGAGGCAATTAAACACTGCAAGGTTACGTGAGCTACAAACATATGAAGCACAGATATAATGTCATGAGGGAACGTGAGTGGTTGAGGGATGGTGGACCCAAATGCAGGGAAACCGGAATCAGGTACAATGCGTGGAACTTTAATTAACCATAGAGAAAACGGTGACCAGACAACCTTGACTTGATGGGACGTGACTGGACTGGTCACCATGACTGGACAGGAGGTGAGTAGACTGGACGCCATGACTGGACAAGAGGTGGCGAGACTGGTCGCCATGACTGAACAGGATGTGGCGAGACTGGTCGCCATGACTGGACAAGAGGTGGCGAGACTGGTCGCCGTGACTGGACAGGGCGTGACTAGACTGGTCGCCATGACTGGACCTAATTTGACTTGACGCACGAACGTCCACACATAACGTAGGCAATGCACCCACACCGACTGGACAAACACAAAGACTAAATACACCAACACTAATGAGACAGACCTGAGGTGGACATGGTTAGACATAACGAGGCAAGAGAAGAAACCAGGAACACAAGACAAAAAACACCAACCACAGACAAAAACCACAGGAACACCCATAACAAACAAAAACCCAACCCCCACAGAACCGAAACATGACATAAAGATGATATTTCTCATAACAAGAGTACTTACTTATGCTCAGTAATGCACACCGAAATGGCGCTGCCAGAAGTAATGAAATGAACACGTGTTACCTCATAAGGAGACACACAGGAAACGAACGAGATGGAAAAAAAACGTTTGTTACCCCCCCACAATCTTTCTGACAGTTCCTGACCGAAAAATGGCCACAAGAGCAGGGGCCGATACCAGTATCAATATCAATTGCGAGTACCATGAAATTGGCCTGGTATCAGCCCGATCCCGATACCTGGTATCGGTACTCGCCCATCCCTACCAAATAATATAGGAATGGCACGACTTTCTTGATGCTTGTTGGAGAAATCTCAAGTAATTTGTGCACATTATAAAGCCGAATTCAATTGTTTCCATGAGAAAAAAGATGGCCTCTAAAGATGAGTCCATTTTGACCATTTTGTTTAACAAATGTTTGTTTGTTTTACAGGAGAAGAATTCTTTGATCAAAGAAAGAAAGCTTTGATTCTAACGAGTCTTAAATATACTTTGTATTTGATGATTTTACATTAATTGCAAGATTTTACTCAAGTAAATATCTGTTACAAGCTTTGTCGAAAAAAGTAGCAGAACTAGAAAAATGTGATTAATCGCGATTAATTACGGAAAATTGTGCGATTAATTAGTTAAAAAATGATATTCCCTTGGCAGCACTAAACTTAAATATGCAAGTATGTTGAAACATACTTATGTTTAAACATTTTTGCAAATACTGTTCATATTTGCAAATATGATATATAAAAAATACCTATATTTGGTATATATAAGCAATGGAAATGGAAATCACACACTGCAGATATAATATATATATATATATATATATATATATATATATATATACATATATATATATATATATATATATATTTTTTTTTAATTATTATTTATTTATTTATTTATTATTTTTTAATTTTTTTTTAAATACAAATACAATAAACAATGATTATTGACAATTTTATAGCGTATTGGTTAGGGGTGTGAATTGCCTAGTACCTGGTGATTTGATTCGTATCACGATTCATAGGTCACGATTCGATTTGATACCGATACGAATCTATAAAGTGATTATTGCGATTTTTTTAAACTCAAATTTAGAAAATACTAATCAGTAAACTTGTACATGTACACTGTAAGATTTGTATGAAAATGTATTTATCTGAAAATTCAGGTTGCAGTCTGTTTCATGTTTGAACAGCACTGAAATCAAATATTAAGGCTTAATGTTCTATTAATATAACATTCTTTCATGCTTAATGTGTGAATCCTAGCCCTTAGTAAGTCGTTTTGTTGATTATAATATATATAAAAAAATGATGTTTAAAAATCCATTCGGCCGCATATTGAACCGATTCGAGAATTGCGCGCTGTAATATTGCCATATATTGCCGAATCGATTTTTTTCTAACACCCCTAGTATTGGTATAATGTAGGCCAAATGCTTAAAAAAAAGACAAAGAAAAAAAATGAAGTTTTTTTTTAACGGTACTTGTGCATTTGCAAATCAATACTCCATGGCATGATGGGAAAATAATCAGTTTTTAGCATTTAGCCTACAAGTACTTTCAAACGTATCTGCAAGTACGTTTAAACATATTTGCAAATACATTTGAATTGAACGTACTTGCCACTACATTGAAACATATTTAAATACGTTCGAATGTACTTGCAAATATTTGCCAGTCAAAAATGTTTAATCCACATTGGTAGTTCCAAGCATTATTATTTCTGCAAAGACGCGCCTATTTGATACAATCTTATGATTGTTCAAGTGGTGTTGTAGATAGTCATAGTAAATAAAACATAATTCTATTTTGTATGTGTTTTATGCCCTGTATGATGTTTTGGGATGCACACAAAAAAAAATAAAATCTCAGATTCAAATTTCAATCTTTAGGCAAATTCTACTATCTCCACTCACAGCTGTTTTGACCTCCATAACATTTCCTTTTCACTTCAGGAATTTCATCTTTTCTTTCTCTCTGCATGCTTGGCTCGCCTGAACAATAGACGTGTTACTTGCCCACGGCCAGAATCGTAACCCACGGAGCTGCAGCTACGTTTTAGAACGAATCTCGAGCTGTGAGAGGTGCATGCAGCGAGAGAAGTTTCATCCTTACAACAACAACCCCCCACCCCCCAAAAAATACACAAAAAAACAACAACAATGCAGTGTGTCTCAAGGAGCCGCAAGGCACAATAATGGATGATTGTTTCTCTCGGAAGGAAGCCTCATACAAATGATTTTAAATCTATGCTGTGTGTGTGCGTGTACTGTACAGCATGTGTGTGTGTGTTGTTGCTCAGCATTTTTGTTTTGATGTGAGGCGACCCAACTCAAGTTGCCAGGCAACCCAATAAAATCTTAAGGCCTCCTCCTATATTTCACCTGGTCCTCTTTGTGTGTGTACGTGTGTTTCATCATTGAGCTTTTTGAAGACATGTTTTTGCTGGTCCACTCGGCGCAGTGACCAAATATTTTCAAAGTACTGCTATGATGAAAGATGCTGAAAGGTCGATTTTATCTTTAGAAGGCACAATGTTAATTGGGATGCTCAACCTTGTGATGTCAGTAAGCAACTGCGACGGCATGTGGTTCGAGTACAGGGGTTACCAAAATGATGGCCGCGGGCACCATATAGCTCACAAAGACCGTATGAGTAGCCTGCAGGCCTGTTCTAAAAATAGCACACTAGTGATGGAACATTTTCTAGGAATGTTGTAGAAGTGATCATCTGAAAATGCAAACACTGACAGATGTATGGAAATAAAATGTTGCACATGATATTGATATGCTTCCTAATTATTGTGACAAATCATTAAGATGAGTCAGTGTCTTCACATAAATGAATCTCATAATAGCATATACTGTCATGTAGTGATGGGAAAATGAAGCTTCATGAAGCTCGTGCGATATTTATTTACTCCTCTAGAGGATGCTCTTGGTTTAAAAATAAAGGCTAATGCAATGGAAATTTACTAAATCTCCACTGCATCTTTAAACCAGGAGTACCATTTTGAGGAGTCAAAATAAATATCACAAGTGCTTCATGAAGTTTCATTTGTCCATCGCTACCAAAGGTGGGTAGAGTAGCCAAAAATTTTACTCAAGTAAGAGTAGTGTTACTTCAAAATAATAGTACTCAAGTCAAAGTAAAAAAGTAGTCTTAAAAAAAATCACTCAAGTAAAAATTAAAAAAAAAAGTATTGAGTAACTGTTTGAACATGAAGTCTGATTAATTTGTAAAAACAATGTCACCAGACAGACAAAAACATAAAATTGTGTGGAATTGCTGCCATCTTCAAATCATAAAGTTTAAAAAAAAAAAAAAATAAATACTTTTTGAGCTCAAACAACAGTTCAAGCAGACACGTTAGCCCAATCATGCAATCCATTCACAAATTGTGGCATAACTCGCTCGGCGCTGCCTCCCAGTCTCATCACCATAGGTAGCAGTTTCTTAAAGCGAAAGCACCAAAACATCATCTTTCAGTTGACTCTGTCGGGTTCTCATCATGCCTGCCAGTCTTCAACCAGGGCCTTATTTCCTGTATATAAGCAACGTGTCCGCCACATAGTCAGTCTAGAGGAGCACTTATGTGAAAATACGGTAAATCTGATGCATGAACGGGGCGCCGGGTAGCAACTCTAATGTAGCACAATATAGCGTTTCTTCTTCATACATCTAAAAAGTATTGTGTGGTACAACTAGAAGTACTAGAAGTAATTTTTTTTTTCCAAAAAGTTACGAGTAAATGTACGTAACTCGTTCTTACGCACCTCTGATCACGACTGTAAAGCTAATTTGAGCACATCTGTTATATCAGAAATATGTATTTGCATTAACCGATACCCAAGAAGTAGCTCTCGGATTGAATGGGGTTTGTGACCCCTGTTCTAGTGTGACTTCAATTCGCCTAATATTTCATATTTAAAAACAATAAATGAATGTGTTTTTCTTGTTATGAAAATAAGACGTTTTCTTATCAAAATCTTTTCTTGGCAAAACGTGATTATTTCAAAACACACATTTCCTGACAAAATCCTCTTATTGTCAAAACGGGGGGCTTTAGGACCCAGATGCGGGAAGGCAGAGCAAGGAGGCAGAGGTGTAGTCCAAAAAATAAAGGGATTTAATTTCTATTGACAAAGAGGTTTTAATTACAAATCAAAAAAAAGGCTAACTTCAAAGTACAAAACAAATGGAACTAACAAAACCTGAAGCAAAACATGAAAAAACAACTAAGGCGAGACTAACAACATGACATGGATCCGGATAAGGCAAAGAGGTCAGCGTGACGTGGCGAAAGACTTACGAACGTGGCAACAGCAAAAATGAACCGACACAGACAGGGGGGAGACAACCGACTAAATACACCAACACTAATGACATGACAAGACACAACTGATTGGATGACACATGAGGGTGATGGGGACACAGGTGGACACAATCAGGGTAGACACAGACACCACAGAGGAAGGGCAAGTGACCAGAAACAAGAGGAGTAGACTTTTCACAATAAAACAGGAAATGACAAGACAAACACACAAGGAAAACATGACAGGGAGTAAACAAAGCTGAAACTAAACATGACACTTATTTATTAACAAATTATGACTTTATTGCTGTAATGTTACCAACAAAATATGAGTATTTTCACAACCTTGTACTTTGTATTAACAAAAAAAGAATGACTCATGAGTTGGATAAGTCATTCTTGTAGCATTTTGACTTTTTTCGACAAAATTCTTCCTTTTGTAACATTAAAACCTTTTCTCGGTATGATACACACTTTGACAAAATGAACTATTCTTGTAAGATTGTGTGTCCCATTTTCGTGGGAAGTGGGGCAAGTCGACTATACCGTGTTTGGGAATTTGGAAGACAGCGTTCCGGCAGATCAAACTGTTTTCTATTACCTTTGGTGACGAGAATTTAGACCAACTGAAAAGCAGGTCTTGAAAATGCAGCAAGACTTGAAAATTGAGCATGAAAAAAAAATCTACTATTGTGACAACATTACATTATTTTCTTAAAGTATAATTCCATCCACATTAACCAATTCATTTTTCCTTGAGTAAAAAACAACATCAACATTAGATTGAGTTTCGTCGACTGAAACTTGAACCTTTCCAACAAGCCATTCATCATGCAGCCTCTTCTCAGCACTTTCGAGCCTTAGGCCAGCTCACAACTTGGAAACAACCACTGGAGGCACAAGACGCTCACCTTTGCTGACAGATAGCAGCAAGTAAAATACACTCCCTCTCACACATACTGCATGTTGACCTGCTGGGAGTGCTGACTGTGATGAATGGGAGAAGAAAAGCAGTAGGAGGACTGAGAATTGGGATGAATGAAGCAAGTGAAAACAAGGAAAATGACAAAGGCCATTCCAGCTGTGAAAGCGCGCGGCCATCTCTCATCCTCAGCTCCACGCTCAATGAGGCATCCAAGCCACGACGCCACGTCATTCCTCAGCCTCACCGCGGACCTCCTGCAGCACCGGCCTCGGCCTTGAGGAGTCGGCACAGTCTACTTCTACTGTCACGCTCCGTTGAAGAAGGATTGGACAATGAGGCCATAACTGTCACTGACTGGGAGGAAGTATGTGTGCCACCAGGGAAATGTTAAACTCAGCATGAAATAATTTAGCGGTTAATTCATCAATGAAACAGAAAGAAATATTAAGAACATGCTGAAAGCAAACTGGAAGAGAATTAAGTTTTACAAGAAAAAAAGACGCAATGTTACAAATAGAATGGGAAAGAGGTTTTCTGTATGCGTTTTGTGCACGTCTACATCAAGGTACTCTACCATTCAAAAGTTTCGGTTAACTTTTCTAAAAAAAAGCACTTAATTTCCCAATCAAGACATCAATATCAAACTAATAAGAGATATAATCTAGTTTGGTGTTTTGTAATTTTTGAGTGTCTTTACAGAAAATAACTGGTAGAAGTTAAAAGTCACATTGGATTATGGTATTTGAGTAAAACTCTTGACATTTCTGATGTTTGCTGTGTATAATCATCAGAAGTAATTTGTTAATATTAAATGTAATTAAGCATTGGAATTAAAGTGAAATTATTTACAAAAATAAGTAATATGAGCAGCTAGAATTTTGATTATGTATTTCTTTTCTATTTAGTTTACTTAAATCTAGGGCTGTATTCTTAAAGATTCTCGTGGACAAATTTGTAGGAAATTCTAAAAGAAAGTTCTTAGAATTATGTTTGCTTAGAATTTCCCCAAAAGGTGAATGATGGATCCTAATTAAGATAAATGCTATTCCTAAAGAATCCTAGCTTTAGCTCTGGCTCCTACAGGTGAGGCCTGTTAAAGGGGGAGTCAACCTGAAGCATTTCTTCACAATAATATCTTATACGTGACCTCATTAGTCTAAACATGACATTCTGATTAATATTACATTTGTGGAATATGAGCTATACAGCAAAATCCAGCCGTTTTTATCCATCTCAGGGGGTGGCCATTTTGCTCCTTGCTGTCAAATGAAGATGGCATCACAGTTGCTCAAGGCTCTGGCTACGACCAATCACTTGCGAAACTGAGCTGTCATTGGTTGTTACCTGAGACCTTAGCAACTGTGATTAATTTGTGCTTTTTGCTGCTTAACTAATATTCGAATAACGCAATATTAACCAGAATACCGTATTTAGACAAGTGGGGCTGCATAGAACATATTATTGTCAAGCGTTTTTGTTTTTTTGGTGGGGGGGGGGGACTTCTCCTTTAAGAGCAGGGAAGAGGACTTTTCAGAGTTCCCTAAGGAGGGTACAAAATGGCCAGGCACGATATGTGTGTGCAAAGTTTCACATTTTCACGAATGCCAAGAGTGAGACTATCAAAATTTGCGTAATTTTTCTTAGGAAACAGTGCGTTGCCACAGAAACAACGTTGGACAAAATAAAATAAAAAAACTCGGCTTTTACTTTTCATCTTGAACATCTTTAGATGAAAACACTCACAGTTTCAAGACAACTGTATGAAATTTCTACAAATTGTTTAAAATTACCTCTATAAAAAGGTTAAAATGAGGCCAAATTCAAAATGGTTTTGATTATCTATTTGAGGTTCTAACCTTTGCCTATTAAGACCAAGAGTGAATTTTTTTTAACTAGCTTTTAGGATTAACCAATCACAGCTTTTGAAATGATGACTGTCAACCACACCTGACTAAGATAAGCGTTTCAGTTCTCCGAGAATATTCTGGAATAACTCCTAAACTAAAACTCCTTTGCTAGGAAATTTTAAGTTAAATTTGGAGCTCTCTGAGAGGATTCTCAGAATATTTAGGAATACGGGCCCTAGTTTTGGCTATTGAGCAAAGTTACCTCGCCATCAGAGTGGCACTTGTGTTCTTCCTAAATTTCTTCTGCATCTCATTTTCATGAACTCATACTGCGTTATCTCTCCCACATGAGTAGAAGCTCAACTATTTTGTGCTCCGCCGTTCAGGCATTAGATCAACAGTTTTTCCAGATTTTATTTTGTATAACCAAGTAACAAAAATGGTTAGGAGAAATGTATCGTAAATGTACAGGTATTTCAATTTGGAAAATAAGTGGAATGAAAGTCATCATGTATGTATATTTAGACATTGTAATTGTGATTTAAAAAAGTAGTAACTACCTTTAAAACTGAGGAAATATATTAGATCCCCAAACTTTTGAAAGGTAGTGTTGAAAAATGCCTTAATAGAAAAATATTTGAGGAAATATTTTGTTCATTACCACTGACTTCTCCTCAAGGTTCTGACAACAATAATGTTACAAAGCATCATAGCTGCGTGACCAAGTGTTCTAGTCTTTCAAAAGCAGGCAATGAATGGACTGAATGACATAATGAAATAAAGTCCCAGGGGATCATCTTTCTCATTTTCTTTTCTTTTTTGTGTGTGTGTTTTTGCGAAAAGCCAAGCTAGCGGTATTTGTCTTTGTCCTCCCGTTTTGCCCTGTGATGTAAAAAGAGTCCCTCCGTCTTTCAATCGCCATTGGTGAGTGGGCACCGTTAAGGTCCAGAGAGAGAGAGCGATGACCTCCGCGAAATTCAATCATGGGAATTGAACATTTGGAGGCGTGAGGTCTCTGGTCCAAGGGCAGTTTGGAGATTTAATTAATGTCAAAATAAGGAAGCTGCAGCCTGCACCGGACAATCACGTATGCAGACACGGATCAACACAAAGCTTGTGTTTTGTCCGTTTTAAGAAGACAGTACATTAGCAGTCAGTAGCTTTATTGGGACAAAAGTTGATATTTAAGTGATGATAGCTATGCAAAATCTAGCCATGGTTGAATTCATAGAAAAATAAATCCACTTATGGAAGTTCCCAAGGAGTGTGTAACTCACAGTGGGGGACAAGTGGCACCATCCTGAGCATTGTAATCTTCTCAAGGCAAAAGCAGTTTAAAGGGCAGCAGCATTTATTTAAAAAATGTATACATTATTCATATGAACGATATTACTTGTGTCAATGTTTGAGTTTAAAATTATATTTTTGAAGTACATCGTGTATTAAGTATTTTTTCATGACAGGCCATCAAAACCATATTTTTCGCCTCACCTATTTGGGGCTGCAATTGATGTACCACGAAGAGAGAAATAAAAGTAGTATATGATGTGCAATAACTGTTCACCAGTGACTACACCTGCATCAGGGAATATTTGCAGAAAGAAATCTATTCTTTTCAGTTCAAGGTAACATCACCTTAACATTGCGTTTCTTTTAATTGCGTATTTGGCTCTTATTTCACATCCATGTCATCACAAATTGATGAATCAGGCTAATCAACGTTTACCAGATGTGAATAAAACAGAAAGTACATACTTTATACTAAGGGTGTAAAAATTTGTGTGTTAATTTTGAGTTAATTTGAAGTTCCTTAAAGGCCACTACTTTTTTTAAAGCACGATTAATGACCGCCCCTTACTTGGAAAAACTATACTGCAGTGATTCCAGTCGCAACGCATCACGTCAAAATTTTGCCTTAATAAATGTAATAATGCATATATTTGTGGAGACTGGGGTCATGTTGTATTTTACAATTTAAAAAATGTGCAGAATTTCACAAGTTACTTCAGTTACTTAAAGATTAGATAGCTCTTAATATGACAAGAAAAATGCACTGAGCTGTCACCAATGTCACAAAGGTTATGCCGTCTAGTGGCATAAAAATGAACACAAATCAATATCACGCATGTTTTTTTTACAGTAAAATACATCTTAATTTTAACTCAATTTTATGAATTATTGTGAAAATACTGTATCAATGACTAAAAGACGCAGTCATATTTCTATTAAACATTTTTTTCCACTTTAATGTTAGGAAGAGTATGAAAACTTAAATATATAATAAAATAATTTATCGTACATTTAGAACAGGTATAAATTTGTGATTAATCGTGAGTTAACTATTGAAGTCATGCGATTAAAAAAAGAAAATTGACACCCCTACATTATACGACTATTCAAATACCGTACGCAATCTGGTTCTGTGACAAGGGTAACATAACATAAAAAAAAGTATATATACACACTTTGGTTAAATGTGTCTGTGTAGATACCTGAGAAATTACTCTTGTATATGTCAGGCGTTTACTGCCCCATAAAGAAAAACAATAAAAGAATCAGCAGGACAGAAATAGCGAACAGAATGTGCATTAAAGGACAATTATCACAGTCATTACCGAGGTATTATCATTTCCTATTATTCTCAGTAATGCAAAGATCCCCTTTCTCCTAATGAGCCTGCAATACGGAAGAGGAACTCATTAGAAAGAATTGGAAATACAGGCATCCATCATCTGTGTACGTTGGGGCCAGCTGCAGAAGATGGTGACATATTTGCCATTTTTCCCCTGAGAAACGAGCCACGTTGACAAGAGAAGGGGACACTTGGGTGATTGTTTTTGCACCACGACAGAGAAGTTAATTAATTTTAATTAGCACTGGTTCCCAAGGTTAGAAGCTTGTGTTGCAGTAAGCAATATCGTTGAGGAAGTTGAGTCAAAAGTAAATATAAATGGATGTACTTTGGAGTGAGATGTCGTTTATGACTCAGAAAGGAAATGTAACTGAGCACCTGAGCATGACTTCAACACCATTTCCCACACCATCGTCAACGCCAGACTGGCTTCAGTTGATTTTTTCGACACACCCAGACTGGTTCAAATCGTATGGCCGTAGCTGGTTCATTCCTTCTTCTTTGTCCTCTGGTGTTCCCCAGGGCTCAATCCTTGGACCAATCCTGTTTATAATCTACCTTCTTGGCCACATATTTGGCAAATACAACATCCACTTCACCGTTACACAGACAACACCTTTCACCCACCTCCACCGTCTCACCCTCATCCCTCTGTGCCTGTCTTCAGGAAAACCAATCCTCTCAGTAGTGACAAAACTGAGATTATTTCATCGGCATTAAATCCATTCTCGCCAAATTTCCCAGTTTCAAACACATAATTGAAAAAATCCTCTGGCTAATTTAATAATGTACTTTAGTAACACTTGATTTCACACTCAATGATGCATATACAAATGTTAAAAAGTAAATTTTACAACAAATAATTTGTATAAAACAGAGTGAAAAGTTGTCATTTTGCTGAAAATAATATTACAAGGACAAAGTAATGTTGCAAGAAAAATATATCAAATTTTAGTTTAAGTAAGTATAAAATTGTAATTTCAGGGTCCGGGCTTATCAAAACAAAACAGAGATATGTTTATCTACAGTGTTTGTTTTCATGTTTAAAAGCAAATGTAAAAATGGGGGGCAGAACTCTTTGGTTTTGAACATGACCTCTGTGTGTCACAACGTCATTTTCCAGGCTCTGTGAGCCTGTCATCGTTGAGTAGGATGAAAGCAAATAGCCTAACACTTCCATTAGGGATTGCTATACAGATAAATGGAAATAGCTTGTGTGAAGTAAAAGTGCTGATGAAAGCAAAAAGTATGTGTAACATCAAGAGTCCTTTCTGACTGACTGCGTTGACACACAATTTGTGTACACTACATTAAAAGGAGGAGGTGGAGCCTGGGAGCAATTATTGTTTTGCTGTTCTAATACTACGACTATTACTACTACTACTGTTCGACACGATAGTCCATATGCACAACAGCTCGACCTAAACTAGGTCGTTATTGGTTCTGCTTGTCTTTACCCTGTTCACAATCCAACTAAAGTTAAAGCTCAGAAGACACGCATATTACACAACGGAAAACCAATGTTTTTGTTCTCATCTTGGCAATAAGTAAACAGTAGGAGGGGCATAGCTCAGGTCGTGAATTTGTTCCTCAACCCTTGAGTGACTTTTTCCCCCCCAATTCTTTATTTTACTCTCTTCCGAGTGTAAATATCAGCTTACTCTAAAACAGAGTCTGTTTGGTCCCACTCTATGGTCAAATTTACTCTAAAGAATTTACTGTGCTCAACACAATGTCAGTATTCCGCAACAAGTTGAACCTGGAAGATGGTGACATCATACTTTTGAAGGACCAAAGGAGGGATGTAATGCTTATAGGATCATAACCTAACAAAGGCTTCACTAAACATTTTTGTCTTTTGTTGACTAGAACAATGCCTTTATGGTACTTCTGAGTCATTAAATAAAAGTAATTGTAACACCTTTAGAAGCATGCACCTGTAAACATATGTGAATAATTATGAAATATTAAATGCCTGGGGGGAAGGGGGGGGATCATTATTAATTCAAATCTGAAGGAGATGTGATGAAAGACTCTCCGAAGACTAATTCACATGCTGACCATGTTCACCTTTTACCTGCTTTCAAACACACAGACCAGAATTTCATCATACTGAGGGCTGTTTCTTATTATATACAGTATCTTATATAGCAACACCACACAACAGCAAAGTACTAGCAAAATAATAAAATATTCCCAAAGCTGTATGTACTTTACAATTACATCTGGGTGTTATCTTCAAAATGACAAAATGTTCCAGTGATGTTTTTGTGTTCTCGTGGACACAGCAAAATAGCAGAACTTGTTTCTACACGTTTCTCTCACTAATATCTTGAGAAAAGGGCAGCTACAAGACACAAATCAGCTCCTTAATTGATCTGGTAATTGCTCAAAATCCCTCAGCTGTCCCTGCCAGTGATCCAATGGCGTTGCTATTGAGGGGGAAGTTGGCATTTCTACCCGTGCCATCCCATTCATTCGCTCTCTCTACTAACTCCTCCACAGAGCGTGAAGCATGAGATTGGATTTACAGTGTAATGAAATAAAGCACATTGTTCCTCAGTAGTGAGATTAGAGAAGGAGGATTTACCCGGCTGCGGAGTTGATCAGAAATCGTGGCAAACAGGAAGAAAGTGGTGCTGAGAAGGAATCATGTTAACATCACTTGGGTGGTGGTCCGACTCCATCCTTGGCTGTTTTTTGTTGAGATCGTATAAAAGATAAGGTGAATGTGACATTTGCGATGTTTACAAGTGAAAACCGAATCCAAAAACATGCAATCTAACGTTTTGTCTCGACCTTTTGTATTTATAAATGGCCTGAAAAGTACAACTGCGTGACCTTTCACTTATTTCGCACCCTGACCCAAACACTAACACAGGATGCCCGATTTGCTGCCACCAAGTAGCAATAATTTAACTGCGCGTCACTTAATTACATCATACCTATGCAAAATGACACATTAAAGAGGCATGATAACACGGTCAAACATGATAACTGAGATTACAGCAAAGCATGCTGGGAAATGCCTCCTCTTTTGATTCCGCCACATTATCTTTGCAAGCTGATGTAGTCTACCTGCAATCATTCTGTAGCGCCAACTAGATGCAGCTCAAATGTTGTACGTGTCTCTTTGGTAGCACATATCTGTGTGAGCAGCTGCTCTCTGTGATGAAAAATGACAAAACATCACATAGGAGTTGCCTCACTGATGAACACCTGCAGTAGAATCTCTACAAGACAACTTTACACCAAACATAAACAAATGTGATGCCAAGAAAATGGCTTGGGGACTGGGGAGGGAGGGATTTATTTTTTATTATTTGAGCTTTTAGCAAAAAGCTATTTTTTTGTGTAAATTTTAACTTTGTTTTCTCAACATAGTCATACTTTTATTTTATTTTTTGGGCATGTTTATGTCAATGTTTATTAATTTTCTTTCCTGTCGGTTTCAAATCACACCTATGTAAAAAAAAAAAAAATTTAAATAAAACATCTAATGTTTATCCTGTTCAACCTGCAACTTTAAGAGTGGCCTGAGTTTTGGCACCCTGACTGATTGAGTTTGACACATTTAGTGAGTCTTTGTATGTGATGCATTCAGTGGACAAACAGCCATTTAAATACTGTTTTTTTCCCCTTTCATTATTTTTGGGCCAACTGCATCATCATGTTAAATGCTTTCCAGTCCTTAACAAATTAAAAAAAAATAATATATATATATATATATATATATATATATATATATATATACATATATATATATAACGCCCATTTAGCCCCTCCAAATTGAGTCGCTGAAAGTAGCCAATATAAGCAACATATATTTTGTTCGGTATGCCTATCATGAGAGCCACCCAAAACATTATTAAGCAACCATTTTAGGCCATTTCGAGGGGACCTTCCAAAAAGGAACTTAACTTAGCACGGAACTTCATTAACTCAACTCCAGAATCTCATAGTTAATTTGACCAAAATTAGGGGTAATAATCAATTAATCCATAAAATATCAACATAGATCAGGCCTGTTCGTATTCACCTGAATCTTAATTATTTATTACAACAGAGACAGACAAATGAGATTTTCAAAGTATGTCTCAATTAGCCTTTTTAGACAATGTAAGAGTACAAGGTTGCTTACACAAAAAGTACTCTCATTATGTTTGTCTAGCTCAATGCCTTTTACGCAATGTCCTAGATTTGAGAAAGTAGCTATAAAGTCTGAAGTGTCTTTCACCTGAGCGAGTGGAAAGAACTGACATGTGACGTAGGCGTATGATCTGGCTTTACTCGCATGGAATGAGTGCTAGCATTTGTTAGAAACAAACCTGAATCGGTCCATATCAAACCCAGCACAAGCGCAACACAGAGTATAGTCATAAACAAATAGCAGTTGTTGAATATTATAAACAGATGTGAAAGGTCGACCAAACATCTCATGTTTTATTAGATACAATTCCTCACATCTGCATGTTGATGAACGGTAACCGAGACGACGTAGGAGTTGACTCATCTATTCCAATTACAGTGATGGAGAGCTGATGTGAAGCCACTCACACAAGCACACGCACCTTAATCCCAAATCTAATTCCTGGCTGTCTGCTTGCAAACGTTCTGAAAGTGAACCCTGGCAGTGGAAGCAGGAATCACAGCGGCGTCAAGCTGATTAAGAGCCATTGATGCCGACGGGAAGATGTGCGGCCATACGCGCGCTTCAGCTGTAGCTCTGTCAAGTGAGCGTTCGTTTGTGCTAACATGATCCACATGTTGTCCTGGTGATAGCTGCGATGGCAGTGTTGGCACAAGAGGTGGAATTCTGCATGGACAATGTAAATGGGTCGGACTGGCTGTCACCGCTTGTGAACGCGCCCGTCGAGACTGTAAAAGTCTGTCTGAAGAAGCTCCAGAAGCTCCCTGGCAACCTGATACAAACAACAGGACTCAATAGCACACACTATAAATGAGAAATGGGAATTGCTCTCAGTTCCTTTTCACTAGATGAGAGTGACCAAAGGGGGACGGGACAGTCCGTTTCAGCTTCCCTTTTAAAAAATAAAAATTTAAAATAAATCCTGTCAGCAAGCCAATTGTTTGGCCCGTGTGTATGTCAATCACACAGTTGTCATAGCGATTCATACCACTAAATTATCTACATCTAATCGCTACCAGACGTGTGTTTATTATACCAGAACTACTTCCGTGTCTAAGAATTGGAAGCCTAAAGCTGAGGTCATCGGTCAGACCCAATGTTACAATACCTTAGTCATTTACCACAATATAACTAACGAGAAGAGTTTTCAACCGCAGGGATGTTACCAGAAAACGCTAACAGTTAGCCTAGCTTCTTCTATTGTTGTCAGGATTAGCAAGGGGTTGAGGACCAAAACTACACACACAAAAAAAGGCAAACAAGGACTGTAGAATAAAATTAATATAAGTCCAAACCATATGTCACAAAGTAGATAGTGTTGCCAATTTGGCGATTTTCTCGCTAAATCTGCCAAAGCAACCAAAAGTTCGAAAGCAACTAGCGACAAATCTAGTGACTTTCTCTGGTGTTCTTTTTTTTTTTTTAAGTTTTTACCTCTCCCACAAAGTTATTCCTCTCTCCCACAGTGTCCATTACTATTACATGCAAATCACCAATTACGCAAATTAGGCAATGTCATTTAGCAACTTCTAGCTAATTTTAGGACACCCAAGCGCTAATTTCCTTACTTGGGAGTTGGCAACACTGAAAGTAGAACACCGAAACTGGGAATAGACTCGCAACCGGGAACATGACATGGACACCAACAGTAGCAATAATCAAACAACGACTGAAAGGAAGCAGGGAACAAAAT
This sequence comes from Vanacampus margaritifer, assembly GCF_051991255.1. Lineage (NCBI taxonomy): Eukaryota > Metazoa > Chordata > Actinopteri > Syngnathiformes > Syngnathidae > Vanacampus > Vanacampus margaritifer. The sequence goes on from NC_135451.1 coordinate 6,105,013, forward strand.
ACAAACAAACTGACGAGACAACAAGACATGAGTGGCTGAGGAAGCTGATTGGTAGACACAAGGGAGCGGTCTGACGAGAACAGGTGGAAACCAAAATCAATCAAAATCAAAAATCACATCAACAAAAACACAGGTGGTTTCTTAATATGAAGAACTCGCCAAATACAGTCTTCCTACAAGAACACGGTTCTCCTTGTAAATTAGAACAGCTGTGCACTTGTTAACTCCCCACCGACTCAGATTTATTTCCTCGATAGCATCTTGGGAAATTTTCATAGCCAAGCATTCACAAGCAACAACCAATGCTTCCTTGGTTTAAGCTAGCTGACCAGAGCGACATCCTGGTATTCTGTGCCTTCTTGCCTCTGTGCGTACTTTCAATTAGAACAGTACTTGGGTCACAACTGATGACGTTTCATTAGATCACAAGGATGTAAGAACGGACGAGACTGCAACGCTAATGTCTTGCTATTTGGGAAAAACATTTTTTTTTAATTGGTTCACAGTGGCTCCTACTCGTGAATTTTTTACTAGACGTTCACAACAAATATCAACTATGAATGCCAAATCTAAACTGTGACATTTAATTTATGCATTTATTTACGCAGCGGCTTTTATGCATACTCGGAGCTCATTTGTGCATTTCACCTTAAAATGTTGTTTTGTTGTGCCATTGTATATTCCCATTATATATATATTTTTTTGTACCTGGGGCTGTACAATTAATCAGAATTCAATTACAATTTCAATTATTACACTCCACAATTACAAAATCGGCATAATCGTAAACAAAAATAGAAAATTATTTATACTAATTTTGAGTTGTTTTAATTGATATTTTTGCACCTTTTTTTATTCTAAAAATACAAATTTAATCAATCTTGTTATTGTGTTTCAAAGAAAATTTGTCTTAATAATTGTTTGTTTTTTACAGGTTTAAACATTTTCTTGTTTTGTACCAAAAAAAAAAAAAAAAAAAAGATTGTCCTTTAAGCGTGATTTCAATTATTACCAAATTAATTGTGATTAATATTTTATTCATAATCGAGCAGCCCTACTCTGAGGTTCTATATGCCTCTTGGAAGTTAGTGTATAATTATTGCGCTAAAACACTTGCTGAGGAACACATTTTGTGGCTATAATTTAAGTGTTTAAGGCATATTGTAATCTTCTACACTTCACTGGTACTGTTCTCGTCGTCCTCATCATTCTAGTCACATGTGTATTTCCAAACTGTTTTAGGAGCGAAATGCTGACAGAAGAGTCTTGGCATAGATGGATGGTTTGTTCCACTGGCCAGCGTGGTGACAGCTGACAGGTGCTCCCAGACGAGACAATTTCTCATTTTCACCTTTCATCCTTAAGATGAAGCCACCAGAGGATAAAAGTCACAAACATGCAACTTTCTATTTGGAGCAAAAACAAATTGACTCCGGGGACTTAGAAAGTGCACTTTTCTTTTAAAAGTATGCCATGATGTGGCGAGGGATGGAGAGAGAAGAATAAGCAGGGAAGTCAAACTGCACATTATAACGCTTCAATAAAAGCTTCCTTACTTAAGCCATCAGCACAAAAACCCTCAGTGGTGAATAACAACAAATGATGAGCCCTCGTAATATTTTTTTGACAGCTGGATAGTCAAAGTACTTTTAAGAAAAATCACAGCCAAAAAAAATCTTTTTGACACTTAGAAAGATGGCAATTTTCAATGAATCACTGAATTTAAAGGAAAGAAAGAAAAATATTCTTTTGCACCCACACTTCTCTTTCTGATCTTTTGGATAATAGGTTATGGACAAACAGATGAAAGGAAGTTTTATCAGTCGACCAAGTCACCAATTAAGCCTGAAAAGTAACAGGCAGCAGACACCAGCTGCCATAGAAATCTGAGCTAATCAGCTAGTTTGCAGTGCAATCACACTTCACCTCCCTGTTTATCATGCAAGCCCAAATCCCATTTTGTCTCAATCAAAATGAATCTATTCTATGTCATATTCAAACATTTATATGTGCTCTTTATTATCACACATGAATGATGTAGCTGCTGATCACAAGGTGTGGCTACTGCACGTACTGATGCAGCCAAAGTCTGTGAGTGCAATACATCTCAGGAAACGCAGCGTAACTGAGCTATTCTATTTTACATGTGGACAGGAGACCTCAATAATGTTGCAAGGTGCTCAATAAATATACTTGTGTGCTTTGTGCATTATGCTGTTGCTTAGCATGGTGAGATGTCATGATTAGTTAGCAATTCTCAGGATGGATCGCTGCCCTCTCCCCAAAATGCAAATGATTCACATGAAAACATAAATGACTCAAGGAACGCTGATTTCACTCCATTAAATGTTGTAATGCATTGTGTTATGAACACAAATAAGTCATCACACTCAATCAGCCGCAACCCACACAGTCAGATCAGGTACAAAAGCTTTGTGCACCATGTTTCTAATATTGTAGAGTACTTGCTTCTTTTATGTAGCTGTAACTAGAATCAAAAGTGAAAGATTCATCCAATAGATATACTGTACATGGGCAGGCTGGCAGCATGGTTCAAGGCATAAATGTGACAACAGCCAGTGGAGCGACACTGCCCTCTAGTGGAGCATCTATATAAATGCAATAGTAACTGAGTGGAAAATGTAACAATTAAAATCAGACGTTACTTTTGAATTGTCGTTCAACAGAATTATGACTGGGACTGGAAAAAAAATTACAAAAAAATGATGGTAAGATTTTGAGGGACATACACTCAGGTGTGTCTAACCAGGGTTATGGTTTGGAATTGTCATTATAGCTAGTTGGAATTTCATTTTGAGTTTTTGTTTTAATTAGTTTTCAAGGCGGCTCTGTTAACGTTTATTAGTTTTAGGTTTTTTTTAAAAAAAAAACTTAATTTTAGTTTCCGTTTTTTTTTAAGTTGCGTATTACTTATGTACTTTGTGCAAGATTTCCATGGTAAAATGAAAAAAAGGAACATACTTCTTCTTTACCTAGCGTTGCGTTTCTGTTGAGTTAAAGGAAAAACCAGGGTCTGAATGTGCACCCTACTGCGTATAGTGCCCTACTGAGTGGTCACGCCATTTTGTAGCGGTGTCCAAATGCCCAAGGAGCGAAAATGTCAGGCACTCAAAATGGGCTCTTTGCACAAATCCACTACTTCTTGAACTCAGTACCACTCCTTCATTTCTTGTCTTTCATGATTGGACAAACTGATTAATCCAGGTGTGCCTGACCTCAGTAACCACGACGACAATGGCCAGACACACCTGGATTAATCAGTTTGTCAAAAAAACATGGCACGAGCAACAGCACAAGTGCGGGAATCAAAGTGATGCATTAAATATATACTACAGAAATAATTAATTCGTTTTAGTTGAAAATATGTACAACAAAGGAACTAAAGTACAGTTTTAAAACATTTTCATTCCTGATAAATAGTCGGAGATTTATGCGCCGGTGCATCTTGACAGGTACGGTGGTTGTGTGACGTAATATGTGACGAGGAGAAAGTAGTGAGCTGGCTGTCTGAACCGCCAAACAGAATGAGGGCACGCAAAATTGTCACCTAAGACTAGAGACACGTCATCTGAAGGTGCTTTTCTATTAGCTGCTGCTAGATGACGTAATTTATGTGTGACATCAGGTATATCAAACAAGTACCTTTCAAACATTAAACAAAACGCTAGGGGATAACTAAATACACATTTCAAATAAAATTATACACATATGTTATGCTATACACAAGCAGAAATACTCATCATTACTTCCCATAGCTACAATGGCTAATTGACAAAATATAAAGCCTGAGTTTGTTAATGAAAGCCAAAAAAGATGGCTTCATTCCCATACATTTAGATGTATGAATGTGGGAGAAAGTCTTGGATGCTGTTTTTTTTTCTCTGAAAATGTCAAATTGTTTGTATATTATTTAGAGCTGTCAAATGAATACAATTTTTAATCAGAATAATCACATCTTAGAATTTTGATTAATCACGATTAATTGCTTAATAATAAATTGAGACAATTGTTTTTTTATCAACATTTTTCCCCGCCAAATTTGAAGAGCTGCACCGTGTATGTGTTAATTCTTTTGACATTTAATGTTATGAGGAAGTCTTCAGCATTTTTTGATTCATTGCACACGCTCATCCTTATCTTTTTCTAATCAGTTAATTTCTTTCATAATTTTAAATGGAAAAAAATGACCCCAATATTTTGACATGAACAAAAATTCTAAATGTGATACGCAAACATGTATTAAATACTTTACTTTAATGCATGTAATGATGTTTATTGCGCAAACACAACCTGTGCTACCTTAAACATGGCCATCCGCTGTCACGCTAAAGGATAATCTATGGTCAAAATTAATTGTGCGATTAATCTGCGTTAATTCATGATTAATGCGATAATTTTTTCCATCCATCCATCCTCTACCGCTTATCCTAGGTCGAGTCGCGGGGGCAGCAGCTTTAGGAGGGATGCCTAGACTTCCCTCTCTCCAGCCACTTCAACCAGCTCCTCTGGCAGGATCCCAAGGCGTTCCAGAGCCAGCTGAGAGACATAGTCTCTCTAGCGTGTCCTGGGTCGTCCCCGGGGGCCTTCACCGGTGGGACATGCCCGGAACACCTCTCCGGGGAGGCGTCCAGGAGGCATCCGAACCAGATGCCCGAGCCACCTCAGCTGGCTCCTCTCAACGCGGAGGAGTAGCGGCTCGACCCTGAGTCCCTCCCGGATGACCGAGCTTCTCACCCTATCTCTGAGGGAGAGGAAACTCATTTCGTCCGCTTGTTCTTTCGGTCACGACCCACAGCTCATGACCATAGGTGAGGGCAGGAATGTAGATTGACTGGTAAATCGAGAGCTTTGCCTTTCGACTCAGCTCCTTCTTCACCACAACGGATTGATACAGAGTCCGCATCACTGCAGACGCAGCACCGATCCGCCTTTGACAGCACTAATATTATTCCACTATATCGTCACTGAGTGTTATCCTCAAACTTGTTTTCAATTGCATGTGACGCGTCATTTGTTTACACCTAAATAAAAAGTTAGGAGTACTTAATGGACTATATGCCACGGAGGAGGCGGGACTTCCGACTTCCGGGTTTTCACCCATCAACTTTGGCTCCGTTTCTGGTTTGCGACGTGTGGGCCGCATCCCAGTACTTGCGCTTCCGCCTTTGTGCCCCGCGGTTGCGTGTTCCCGTCGACGGGTGCGAGGCTGCGAGTGTGTAGTGTCTCTCTCAGTGTCAGAAGCATTTCAGATAACCGAGATGCCCTCCGGCCGATTAGCGGGAGCACATGGTTGGGGGGAGCAGGGGTGGGTGTGAGAGTGTTGGAACGCTGCCAGCAGTGGCCGGAAACGGTGCTGGTGTGTAAAACCCGGATGTCGGAAGTCAGTGGCATCTACCCCATGGTGAGTTATTCCTAAATTTTCAAGTAGGGCTTACTTGCATTCGAGCCATAAGTTTTAAAATACTTGAATTTGCAAGAGCGGGTTTTAAAATGGAAAGGTGCTATGCCTGTTAATTACACCGATCTACAAAGATGTTCAATAACAAATAACAGGTGTTGTGAACTAAAAGGAGCTTCTTGCAGAGTACAGAATGACGTACAGTACTTCTTCAGCACCCACCTCAACCGCCGAGGCGAGCCTTTTTGTTATTTAATATTTTCATCACAACATAAATCAGATTCCCTCCGCCTTATTTAATTGTTCAAACCAACGTGAAGCGTATAACACACGATGTACTGCAATTACGCTACATTGCATTTGCCATTTGGTGGCGCTGCGCTACAACTTTGGTGTTCAAATGGGGGTCACGTATCCCGTGGTGACAAAAGCGCTAACAGCCGTCTTAATTAAAACAGCGAACTATACTCAAAATACAAATACTACTACTTAACGTTAGCTTGAGTTAAGATTATGGTTATCTTTAGTTACGTTTAGGCTTAGTAATAAAAAATAAAAAAAAAAGATAGAATTAAAGGTCACGTGTTTCCGGTAAAGCTCCACTCGCCCATGGTCTATTGGTCTGCGCAGCTACTCTTCTCTCGCCATACACGGTGGAACTTCTGCCGTACAGGCAGAAAATAACGTGAAAATGCAATGGAGAAAGCAATGTATTCAAGTTGGGCAACCTGAGCGAATGGCAATATAAGATGGGCACCAGTGGCTTCAATTATTCCAACGGTCAGTAAGCAGCATTGACAGTCCATAAATCGTGTTCTATCTGCTCCAAGTTAACCAAAAAGAACAAGACAAACAGTATTATCAACAAGTTTAATGTCCCCCCCAATAAAAATAAAAAGCCACCCGTCAAAAAGTCACACCTGAAGCGATTCAATTTAATTTTGTTGGGAATGAGCAAGAAGCTAACACAGTAGACGCAGAAATATAAGACACTGATGCTTGGCTATAAATCAGTCATCACAATTTCACCTCTCAAGTCTCCAACACCCTCAAACAAATTAACTGAATTTGTCAACAATGCTTATTAAAAAAAAAAGTTAACAGAAACCTTCAAGCCAAGTTTACTTTGAAATGCAGTGAAATAAAATCCAAAACGCATGGTAATGATAACAGAAAATGAACTGACCAACCCGTGGTACACTCATATGTACATTATAAGAAGCTGCTAAAATAGTTTTGGTTGGTTTTCATTTTGCAGTATTGTATTTCAGGGGGGAGGGGGGTAAGTAGAAGCCCTTGAACACTCAAAACTCAAAAGGTGCCCTCATACACACGTTCAATGATGTTTTTTCATTACAGTCTTGAAAAAAGAAAAAAGTGACAATATTAGTCATCAGAGTATGTTGCTGCAGGGTTTTGAATGTAGAGCCAATCCACAATTCATTGTTTTACCATTGGCACAGAACATTTACAATTAGATATTGCCCACTTCAGTTAATGTGAGGAGGGACAAAATATTATGAACACCCATCAGTGCAACTCGAGACAGCATCACAAATCACAGCCAGCTAATACAACTCAAGCGGATTAATTGGCAGCACCGATGTTGGTTTTAGCTAGCTGTATTGAGTAACTTGACAAAATGCTCCCCAACGTCCCCTAAAAGGACCACCAAGGCACATTAAACAACACTAGAATCCATATAAAAATATTTAGACAAATTGGATTTTTAAAGCAAGTCTACACTTGAATTGACTTGACTGTACCAATAATCCTGGACACTAATTTGGATGTTCTTTGATACAGTAATTTGCCCTAAAATGTAATTGTGACTTCTCTGTGGATTTAATGTTGTTAATGTGCTTAGAAAGAAACCACTGTGAGACAAAAAGACATCTCAGCCAAAAATGGAACTGAAAAATGGGCTTTTGTTTTGCCAATTTCCCCCAAATGCGGTTCAAAGAGGCGTGAGATGTACACTCAGGCTATACTTGAAAAATGTGAACAGTATTTCTCTTCATGTGTCTCGACTCTGCTGGGGTTTTGACATTAGAGCTGTCACGCTCCTGGTTGCTACGGGGAAGGTTTTGAGGCACGCGGGCTTGCAGACGTCATCTGTTATGTCCAAAATCATCAGATGCCTACAAAGTAGAAAAAAGGTGGCGCAACTAAGAGCAAGGCTGAGGTTTGTCTTCTGGAAGGCAGTATTTGGGGAAAAGGCAAACTGGCATTCAACTAGACGGGCATGTTCGCAGAATGCGACTCTGTGCGGCTCGCTACGCCTTCTTGTTGGCGGACTTGAGGTTGGGGAGACCGCGTATAAGGGGGCGGCGCCTCGTTGGCGCTACTGGAGTCCCCTTCCTCAGAGATGAGAGGTGTGAGGTTGGAGGGCCGAGGCGCGTCAGCCTCGTCGTCGTCGTGGGCGCACTCGCTGTACGGAGGCGGTTTTAGATCGTCCTCTGAAAAGGAAAGAGCAAAGAAGAAATTGAGTTGAAAACCAGACAAAAAAGCTATGAAGTCAACAAATATTTGGTAGACTAGTCTGTCTTGAGGACAAACATTCATTTTCCTTCATCTCCACAGCTAAACCGAGAAATTGACATTTGTGACTCAAATCAATTGGACTAATCTTGCCTACAGGCTGTCACCATAATTTCAGTCGAGTAGGGAAACCTCTAAAAACTGCAGAACTCCGACCCTTCAAAGATTCCCACCCGTAGTTGAATCAGTCTTTAGATTTTGAGGCGACAGTGAGTGTGCTACCTCCAGAGACGGCATCATATGGTGGTGGCATGTCCAGGTGCGAGAAGGATACAGCAGGTGGTGGCGGCGCCGTAGAGGGCTCTTCTTGTGACAGGTCATCAGGTACACCATACCAGCTAGGCCAGAGTGAGGTTTGCTGCACAGGGGGTTGAAACGTCAATTACAATTGCACAGGCCTCAAATATGCATGTGTTCAACAATCTATGTACAATGAGAATACCATTAGGGGATTTGCTGAGCTGGTTTTACGGCACACATCCTACATCCTGTTTATTTTCTGCTGCTTAAACTATTAAATGTACTAAGTTGTAACACTTTGCTTCAGGCCTACACATTTGCAAACTTGACAAGCCAGCATATATTACATTCTTGCAGTGGACTACTCACGAATGCTGCACACTTCTGAATCAGTTTTCAATTTATTGGTCAAGTACGTAAAAACACACGACACAGTCGCAACATAATAAAAATGACCAACACAGTAAGCGAACGGGAAGGCTGGAGGTTCACTAATTAGCGCCCCAAGTTTCTCAAATGGGGAAAAAAAGAACATGAGGTAGGAGGGAGGGAAAAAAACAAAGGTCGCCCCCCCCCCCAAAAAAAAATGCATATAGCAACAAAATGATAACATCGATACAAGGGCTATAACAGATATCAGCATTTAATTGAGACCATATTTGATTGACAAGATTTGCATTTCCAAGTTACAGAAAACATAATGCTAAAAAAAGCACTATAGTCATAACTAATGCAATGTGGGCGAAGGCTAAGACAAACAGGAAATGCCTTAAATGAGTCACACACATTTCGGCGTCAATGTTGCTGCTCGCAAGTGTTGATCAGACACAGTGATGTGACGAGAAAAGCAACAGTGTTCTTAAAAACAAAAACAAAAAAAACGACTAAACAGAAGAATGCAATCCATCATGCTGCCAGTTTAGTCCTAACTCTCTTTTTTACTGAGCAGATGTCAGCACTGCTTCGGTTCTAGAAGACGGGAGCTAGCACAAAAAGTGAAATTCACTTAACTGGCGTCGCCAGTGGCTCATTGCTAAGTGACCTTATTTGACTTCCTTCCCCTCCTACAGATTACATTGTGAAAGCTACTTGCGTCATCCATTCCTGACATCTACTGTGATAAAAAACATAGCCCGGAGGTGCAAAAGCACTTGTGCAGGCGACATGGACGCAATGGTTTCAGTTGGGACTTACACTCTGTCTCTCGCACATTTGATGGAGGTACGCCCTCCCTCCAACGATGACTATCTGGGCATTGCGGGGGTTGCTCAGGTACGCGGCCAGCTGCCGCTGTCTCGAGCGGTACCAGCACACGTAGAAGAAGATCTTGATAATGATGAACACAATGACCACTCTGTAATGAGGAGGAGGACAAACAGGCTCATCATTCACGCTTAATTATCTACTGTATGCTGATATGAATAATTATACGTACATATACCAGTACAGCTCCATTTTGGTGGGACTTCAATCACTGGGCAGTGGCTTTCATAGCTGACAAACAATTCAGTCAGTTTCTGAATGGAAATACAACTAATGAGGGCAAATGAAGCAACATCAGTATTAGTTGCCCCCCGTTACTCATCAGAAATGTTCTGGTGGTGTCTATCGTGATACATACACATAATTATTCTTATTGAACTATCACGAGGGGGAATTAATCGATGCCAGATTATTATTTTTGCCTTCAGTATCAGTTTCTGGTAACAGGAGCCCCCACATGTACCCAATACCTTAAAGTCATGCTTGTATTGTATTAGCCAGATACCAGGGTATCGGTACTCGCCCATCCCCACTTAAAATGTATTTTTTTGTTCACTCATTAAATATTATTTCCCTTGATTTATAGTAAATGATAAAATAGAAAAACCTTGGTAAAATGCATGCATTTGATTAAATTAGTGCTGCCAATGTTAAAGTGTTAACTAAATAATTATTCCCCAAAAAATGTCGCAATAATCATGTATTAACGCAGATTAATCACATATAAAAAAATAATTTTTTTGATCGCAGATGATCCTTTAGCGTGACAGCAGATGGTTACGTTAAAGATAGCATGGGTTGTGTTTGAGCAATAAACATAACTACATGCATTAAAGTATTTAATAAATGTTTGTGCATGACATTCAAAATATTTGTTCATGTCAAAATATTGGGGTTATGTTTTTTCATTTTAAATTTGCAAGTCATTAACTGTTTAGAAAAAGGATGAGCGTGTGCAGTGGATAAATTTTTTTGAATACGTCCTCATAACATTAAATGTCGAAAAAATGAACACAAGGGGTGCTCTAAAAATTTGGCGGGCAAAAAATTTTGATAAAAAAGCCTTTTTAATTAAGTGATTAATCAAAATTCTAAGATGTGATTAATTTGATTAAAATATTTAGTCGTTTGTCAGCTCTAGATTAATAAATTGTTAATTTATTAACATTTAAAAATGAAGTACTTTATTATTAAAACATACTATGTTACATACACAATTACTTTTTTTTTTTTACACCCGATTTAAAATCAAATGTTGCCCTTCAGCACAAGTTTTCACACTCAAGCTGAGAGAGGATGAATGTCTTGTCTACATTATGACGGCTTAGAGTGAAATCACCCCAAAAAGTTAAAAGATGTATAGCAGGGGTGTCCAAACTTTTCCTTTCAAGAGCTACACAGAAAAATCCCAGAATGCAAGAGTCAGTTTAACATTTTTCACTAATTTAGATGGCAAAAACAATTGAAATTTTTTAAAGCAAATTTACTGAAAATGCGCAAAACGGACATGCAATTTATGCCTGTTTCCATCTGTTCTTCTTTCGTGAATATTGAGAGGGGACTCTGCCACTGTAGGTGGCGGTATAAACCAGAGATATGATCCACCAGTAATTTAAAAGAAGAACAGAAAGCAACTTTGCCATGCAATGGTATCGTATGAGTTCGCTTTTGTAATTGCTGTTTTCCATCGAAAATTGCATTAATATTTTATTTAATTCTAAAAAGATTTGTCCACCCAAACATAACTTACTTTATCGTCCACCATTGCTTTGTAACTACAAACGTATGTGTGATGTAATATCCGGTCAAAACGTGCACCCGGTCTTGTCAGCGATTATTCGCAAAACCTGTTTCCCATAACCAAAATTCGCATTTTCCTTTTTTCTTTTTTAAACACGCTTCAAAATCCTCCCCCTCCAAGTATGAGAACTTTTTTCGAATTTTGGGCCCTTTTTTGAATTTCTAGCGTTTCTATTCAGTTTTATTTTCGTATTTGTGGATGGACTACATTCACCAAAACAAGAGCATTCTTTACCTAACTAACCTTGAGATGGAGCAAACAATTACGGTTCACATTGCTCTCGCTACTGTAAAATCTGTGCAATATGAAAAGAAATGTTAAGTGTTTAAAATATTTTGGCGAGAAATAGAAAGTGAGAGATGAGAAGGAACTTTTTCACTTCCCCTGCTTACAGCGTGAATAATCTGATCAGTAGTACGATGCACGCCAATGACATGTCCGTGTCAATTGTGAAATCTGGCATATGCCTACGGCCGCTAAAAAAAGGGGACCGTGTGCCTCAAATGGCCCCTGGGCCTTAGTTTGACAACCCACAAAAACACTGATTCATAGCCAATCCTTCTCGAACACACCGCGCATCTGTAGAGGAGCCGAGAAAAACCTCACTGTGTATCCTCATTTTTCAGATTAAAAAATATATATTACTTTTAAATATACACGCGTTAAAAGATTTGACTCTTAAGCAGTAACAAAAACAGCTGTTGGGATCGTCAAATTAGCCTCTTAAGCTAGCTGACCACCAAACTTTTGCCCAAAACAAAGAAGTTGGACTTACTTTAATGCAGCGCCGCGGCATGAAGGCACATCACACGGTTAGTTAAGCCGCCGAGGTGGACCATTGCCTGCGTCTCGTGCGGTATTCTGATGCCAGGGAAGCTCCAGGGAGCAACTGAGGCTACGAAAGCAGGCCACAAGCACTTAACAGTCGCTCCCGTTTACCCAAACATTTCGCCGAAAAGCACCTGAAAATGACCTAATGTACAAGCATTTTCAACGCAGTCCTCGCTACTTACTAGTCAAAATATGTACGTTACAATAACAGGAAGAACTCGTCTTGAAATTTTGCTTAGCATTGTTACCCCAGCATACATCCTAGTGCCCACTTCCAACACCGCCCACTCGGGTGGGCGTGGCTTCAACGGTTGCCTTCAGGAAAAATCGGAAAATGCTCATTTAACCACAGGAATGTGCGTTAATAACTAAGATGAAAACCAAACCATTTTCAAATGATTCGTTTATTTTTGTTGGTATTATTTAAACAAATGATTCGTTTATTTTTGTTGGTATTAACTGCAGTCACGCTAGAGAGGTCGGCCGACATGCCCACTTTGACTTACTTGGGCACGCTTCATTGGGACACTGTGGGTTTCGCTGTTCACAACATTCCAGAATATGTTCCATATTGATTTTAGCAAGTGAAAGATTTCAGTAGGTTCATGGTTGTGCGTTGATGAGCCTAAAACTGACAATAAGACAAATATTCTTTATACTACAACAAGTTTTGGAAACTCAAAAGGAGATACCTCAAGAGGAAACAAGGATTTTACCTCGCAACTGTGATTTATATTAGTAATGCCAAATACAGCTTCATTACCATTTGGGGAAAGCTAGGTTAATACGAAGCGAGGGGCCGCTCGAAGAAAAAAAGCTGTCCCCCGTGAAGACCGTAAAAGCTTGGCATGTATTTTCATTCGTGGAGGCAGCACTTCATCACAAAGCCGGTGAATTACATGCCAAATTAGTGTAGTGAAAATATAAACATAAACACATTACAAGTATAAAAGTAAAATTAAAAAAAATGGAAGAAAAAACAATTTGTCAATATCAGTTTACAGTTCACATGTTGAAAAGGGAGTAGGAAGAAGTTGAAAGCCCCTTATTCTTTGTATGTTTTGACTTGTTTCATTATTGATACAATAGGTTAATATATTTTAATGAAAGAAAAAATATATAAACCTGTTTGTGTATACCACTGCACTTTTGACATGTACATTGGCCAGTAGCATATGTACAGGTAATTCATAGGCATACATCATAATAATTCATCCTCATACAAGTTTAATTTAACTCATACTGATACATTGAAAGAATTAACATTTCTGCAATTTTATCAGCTCATGTCTGATTTAAAAATTTCTTGAACTTTGCGTTTAAACATTTTTTTTTTTACAACTCAGCAAGTGACTTGCATCTTTTCAGGTCTTCGAGTGTTCAAATGTATTTTAATGACAAATATCTACCATGAACAGTTGATATTTTACAGTTTTCATGCAAATCATGAACACAAAAGAAACGGTAACGAATATACTGTAAAACTAACATTTTGATTTTAATTTAAATTAAAAGAATACTGGAGAGATCTATGTTGTCAAATCTATGAACTAGTGCACAAAACCATACTGAACATTTCTTTGGCAGGTCGGATCGATTTTGATGTGCATCAGAGAATAGAATGCCATTTTACATCTTGACCTTGACCACCAGCGCCATTTTCTTGTTACTTCTTTCTGGGCTCAGACAATGGAAGATGGTTTTGTGGTGGATAAGTCACTGTTGGGTGAAAAACACCTTTAGTCTTCCAGGACGAGATATTATGCATTTCTTCCCCACAATTCCAAACAGATCCTAGCTGGTTGAATTTGTCAAAATACGAAGCTCACCCTTCCCTCCTCTCTACTGCAGCCAGCACAGAGTTCAACTTTGGTAAAATGAGGACAGTGAGCAGAAATCGGCGGTTGCTTGCCTTAGCTTGTGAAGCAAACAGCTAATGCCCATAAAGTATTTTCACTCATGCACGTCATCACCGAGGTCTGAATCGAGTCTGAGACACATCGCCAAGTACCAAGTATGTGCCGCTTCTCAGAAGCTAACACTTATCCCACAACATTCTGAATAGTGTGCTTAGACTAGTTTTTGAAAACGTGCAAATAAAACGTTTACTTGAAGAGAGTGGACAGGCACACAACTGTAAATATCTGTATGCAAGCAAATAAAAAGTACAATTTTACATAACTCGTCATCCTGTGAAAGACATATGGCCATTTTTGTCTTTTTTTTTTAAGTTTATGGGATGAAACGGAATGCAGACATCCCAAAAACTTTTTTTTTTTTTTTTTAAATGGACATAAGTGTTTTTCACAGGACAGTAACAATATGTTAAATTTTGTACCTCATCTGCACCGCTCTAGTAGTCAACACCTTCATTCCATTCTGGCCAACTGAATCTGTCGTAAAAGACACGAAAGTAAATTGGTATGAGACAATTACTTGTTGTCATTTCGGCCTCTTTTGGAGAAAGCGGGTCTTCATCCTTACAGAATACTATTTTGACGGCAAATAGGGAGACGGGCGCTGAGACGCAACAGGTTCCAAGTAAGATGTACATCATGATGCTAAGGTTATCTACAGGAGTAGTATCTACAAGAGAAGTACACACACTCTTTAAACATGTCACAGTATATAAATTAATTAATTGCACTAGCCCAACCCCAATGAGATCATCTTTAATGCGCTTATTTATGGACTGACTATCTGCATCCATTTTAATTTTTTTGTTCTGGTTGTAATTTTTTGGAGACCTTATTACATATTGTGAAACAACCTAAGGCACACCTGTGCAATTATCACGCTGTGTAAGTAATCAGCATCTTGACATGGCAAACCTGTGAGAGATTTGTGAACAGTATTTGAGAGATTTTTTTTTATTTTTTAACTTCAGCTCATGAAAAATGGCAGCAAAAAGTCACATTACCACGGGTTTTTTGATTGTTCGGTGTATTTTAGCACAACAATAAACTAATTTGTTACATGCCGAGGCGGCACGGTGTCTGACTGGTTAGCACGTCCACCTCCCAGTGCCGAGGACGTGAGATTGAGTCCGGGCTTCGGCCTTCCTGGGTGGAGTTTGCATGTTCTCCCCATGTTTGTGTGTGTTTTCTCCGGGTGCTCCGGTTTCCTCCCACATTCCAAAAACATGCACGGCAGGCTAATTGAACTCTCCAAATTGTCCATAGGTGTGATTGTGAGTGTGGATGGTTGTTCGTCTCTGTGTGTCCTGCGATTGGCTGGCAACCAGTTCAGGATGTACCCCGCCTACTGCCCGAAGCCAGCTGGGATAGGCTCCAGCACCCCCCGCGACCCTTGTGAGGACAAGCGGTTAAGAAAATGGATGGATGTTACATGCCGCTGTAGTTATCATTACAGAAAGAAACCGGCTAATATTAGATGTTTCAAATGGTAAAAAAAAAAAATTACCTTTTTTTTTTTACGGACTTCTGACTTTTTCTGTTGTTAAGTTAAATATTATAGACCTATTAGTATTATATTCTCAAAAAAAGTTATTTTTATACATTAATCCCGCCATTAATCGGTTATTGGGTTTTATTCTGCCAAATATCACATTGGTAATGTTAAGCACTATGTAATAATTAAGACCCATTTGTGAGACAAACTACTTCTAGAAATACAATATAGTTATAGTAGTAGATCCGGCCTGGCCAACCCCTGGCCCTTCACACTCTTTTACCTGGCAGCGCGTCGTAGTCGGGCCTATTGGGTATGCGGTGTGGGGCGGGTCCCACGGAATGGAGCTTCAATTAAAACCTTCTATTTCGTCCCTCCCGACCGCCAGATGGCGGTGCTTCAAGCACTGAATGTGTCCCTCGGACATGCGCAGGAAACCTTCAGCGCTTGAAGCACCGCCATCTGGCGGTCGTCCGGGACTCATAGAACCGCAGTTACAGTTGTAACTTTCGTTTTAGGGGGGGCGCCATCAGAAAGCGTTTCCAATAGAACAGGGGCTGGCGAGCGATTTACTGCTATTTTGGGGGTCTGAAAGGTAATGAGGGCAATGGAGGAAGCCTTGATAAACACAGTGCGTTTACTTTATTAACAATAAAATATACCATCTTCCTCCTCTTTAAAATGGGCTCTCTTTTGTTACAATGATAAATTTTATTGAGCTGCGGTCTTTAAGCCACTGGGGAAAGCCTTCTTGGTATGTTAGTGGTATCAAATATGGGCATGCGAGTGAAAAAAGACTTATTCATACGTGGAGATGGGATGGATTAAATTCGGCAAGTGAGGGACTTTGCATCTCATCTGCATAAGATTTGACGCCTAAATTCATTCTCAAAATGGGAGGGGAAAAAATGCACTGCAAAAAAAATGAAGATGAACAAAGGGCGTTTTAACAGTTGTTGTTGAATGTATTGCCAACCCTACTTTAAAAAGGAAGTCACCCTTAAAACATATTTTGACAATAGAGTATGTTTTGAGCGACTTCACTAGTCTAAACATGACATTCTGATTAACACATTCACTCCCAGCTATTTTCCCAGTTTTTTGGAGGGTTTCAGCAGTGCTGTCGTATATTAGGGCTCATTTAACTCATTCACTGCCATTGACGGCTATTAAGTCAAAAATTCATTTTAACAATTTCTATTAGTTTAACATTTTTCCCACTTTTGTTAACAAGAGTATGAAAACCTAGATTTTTTTTTATTATTGTTCATTTAGAACAGATATGAAATTTGTGATCAATGGCGAGTTAACTAGTGAAGTCATGCGATTAATTACGATTAAAAACTTTAATCGCCCGACACCCCGAATTTTTGATATATATATTTTTTTATTTATTCACTGCCGTTGATGGCTATAAATGTCAAAAAATCATTTGAACTATTTCTATTAGTTTTAACTTTTTTCCCCACTTTTGTTAACAAGAGTATGAAAACCTAGAAATTTTTTATTGTACATTTAGAGCAGATATAAAATTTTTGATTAATCGTATTAAAAACTTTAATCGCCTGACGCCCCGAATTTTTTATAATCTTTCTTTTTTTTTTTAATTCATTCACTGCCGTTGACGGCTATAAGTGTCAAAAATCCATTTAAACTATTTCTATTGGTTGTAACTTTTTTTCCCACTTTTGTTAACAAGAGTATGAAAACCTATAATTTTTTTTATTGTACATTTAGAGCAGATATAAAATTTGTGATTAATTGTGAGTTAACTAGTGAAGTCATGCCATTAATTACAATTTAAAAAAATAATAATCGCCTCTTGCCCCTAATTTTTAATAATCTTTTTTAAATTGTTTTTATTTATGGCAGTGAATGAGTTAATAGTTGTCTAAAGTGCACACGCAATCACACTTCACTCACGGACGTTCATCAACTGGGAGGGACACTGCGTGTAGCCGGCGTTGTTCTCGGCCAGGCAGTAGTACTCCCCCTCGTCTTCCATCCTCACACCGCAGACTTTCTGAGGGGAAATGGCAAGTCAGGTGAGTGAAATTGTCTTCCTGTTAGGTTGAAGTAGACGTTTGACCAAAGGGGTTGTGGGGGGTCGTACCAGTATTCCGGTGCTGGCGTTTATAGTGTACACGCCATCGCTACGCTCGGGGTATTGGGGAACCTCCTTGTCATTTCGGAACCAGCGATAGACGGGTGCCGGGTTGCTGTCGTTCACCAGACACTTGAGCTCGACTGTCGTGCCAAACGCGACAGATTGGGGGACGCTGCATTGGGGCACCGCGGGTTTCACTGTGCACAACATATAGATTTGTTTTGCAGACTGCTGTACTGTGAGATGGCGGGTGAGATGAGGATGAGGAGCGTATATGAGATGTGGAAAGAGTTCAGACTTGACGCATTTCACACACCTCTCACTTCAAGAAGAATCATAATCTCATCATATTTCTTCTCATCGTCAACGGCGGTCACCTCGCAGCGATACTCGGCCGCATCTTCGCGGGTGACGTTTAAGAGCACAAAGGTGGCCGGCTTTATGAGACGTGCCCTGTTCTTCAAGGCGCCTTTTGAGGAGAGAAAAAATAAATAAAATATTTTGGATTGAAACATCACGATTCGGGTCAGGTCACAAATGGAATTAACACGTTCTCTCAGAGTGCCGTTCATTCTCCTCGGCTTGCCGTGTCAATTTACCGACTATCTTCTTTTCAAAGTAAACAAAGCTTGTGATGCCGTTCTTGATCTTCTTCCACTCAATCCTCGGGTTGTTGGTGGAGGTGGACTCAAATTGACAGGTCAGGTCCACGGCTGCAGAGAGGAAGGGGAAAAGTGCAATGCAAATTAGGAGGGAAAGAAAAGCTACTTTTGCTAATATCGGTTGCAGCAACTTACACTCAGACACACTTGCCCACACGATCTTGTCCGTGGTCTGGAGGATTACTGCAAGCGATGATGGGATGTGGCCTGCGCAAAGACAGAGTTTTCATTAGTAGCTGGGCAACTCGCCTTGCAAACAACAGATTGTCATGATACTGACAATTGTCAATTTATTAGGTACAAACAGAGAGGCACTCACAGGCACAATTAAGGCGCTATATCAAAACTTGGCTACTTTTTATAACCAGAGGAAAGGACCAAAGACTAAAAAAAAATGTATGTGTCACAAAAGCAAACACTTGTCCTATGTCATCTTCGCAAACTCGTTCTTTAAAGTTAGCCTTGAGCGATGCAATAAATAAAACAATGAGCCACGTAACCCCTAACTAAGCCCGCGCTCGTCAATTATTTTCTATTACTTTGCCCCAGGAAGATGCAAATTTGAACCAATTTAGTGAATGAAAAAAAAGAAAGAAAAAAGGATGAAGTGGGAACAAACCTATGGTATCAATTTGTTAATGAAAATATATAGGGTTGTCATCCGACAGCGATTAACATACACATACTATAATGATCAGTATTAGATAAATTCCTATATACAACTCTTTTATCCCCCCCTTCCCTCTATATACAATTCTTGCATTGGCTTTCATCAGATTCCGTCCGAGTCGATCATAACCAGCTCGTGCCAGTGTCAGCCTTTTTCGGTGGTGTGGAGCTTAATTCAATAAATAAAAATAAGTATAAAAATGTACAAATGAATACAAAAATAATTATATAGACTTAAATATCAATAAATAAAAACGCTATGCTCTCACATTTATTTCATGCTGCAGACTAGTGATGGGACGAACAACACTGGTGCGCCAGCACTGTGCCGAGTGCGCAAGTGTGAAACCCCGTATCGGCGCGTGTATCGCTTTAATAAAAAAATCACGTGACCGATACAGGAAGTGTGTCGTTTGGATGTGCCGCACCAAACTGTATTTATAGGTAGACAAACTGTATCAACATGTTGCGTGTTTGTTGGATGGAGATTAAACTGTTTGCTGTTGCTGTAAATTTACCTGTACCTTTGCCTGTTGGATTTTTGTTTGCTTCCACTCATGGATCGTTCTAGAAAATTTTCACAAGTCTGGAATCATTTTGATCTTTTGACGCTACATAAGGTAAATCTTTCCCTACTTTGGGCATTGCTTACTGTTATTTTTTTTAATTAAATGTTTGTCATTAGTGTATTATCACATGACAGATGTTTTTTTTCTAAAACATTTGTTAGGGCACAGTCTCTGGAAACCTCTAGATATGGAGGTTGGGGAGAACAGGATGACTTCAAATGCAACAGCAGATTCCATAGTTGAAGTCCAAAGCTACCTGGCTGAAAGCAACATACCCAGATCACAAGACCTGTTAGAATATTGGAAAAATAACCAGAGAAAGTATCCACACCTTTATCAACTGGCACTTAAATATTTATGCACACCAGCTTCCTCTGTTCCCTGTGAACGAGTGTTCTCTAAGGCAGGGGAACTGGTGTCCAAGAGGAGAAATCGCCTTGGAGCAATCACACTTCAAAAACTTTTGTTTCTCAATAAAAATGTATGACAGAATCTGTTTTTAGTATGTTATTACATATGGTTTAAAACTTTTAACAAAATCCCATACAGAAGTTAAACGTTTTAACTTTTATTATTTATTTTATTACATAACAACTTAACTCAGCAAGCAAATGGACCAACTGAAATTATACAAAGATGAGATCATATTTTAAGTAAAAGACTAGCAAGTGAATAAATAGTGTCAATACAGTTTGTGTAATGTGTCAATACACTTCTTGAGGTATCATCATCCCATCACTACTGCAGACGCTGTCAGGTCGAAATGTTATTCAAATAAGGGGGCGGTCCTAAGCGTGTCTTGGGTTGGGGCAGCTGTTGCGAACTGCCTCGAGCGTGAGCTGGTCGGCGAACAATGAAATCTCGCCGCCAACACCGACTTGAATGGAGAACTCCAGCAAATGGACGACTATCTTATCTTGTCCACTGTCATCACAACTTGCGACTTGAGTTGCTCGACAAGTCAACAAGTCGTGGTGACAGTGGTTTACTCGGTGCACAAGTAGAACACGTCGTGCACTGAGCATTTCAGACGGCAGTTTCACCGCACTCTGTAACAACCCAGTTACGTGGCGATACCTGCCGCATGCAAGACGGGGGCGCTGTTGAGCCATTACCTCTGACAAGTGGAAATTCTAGAGATGGGACAATGAAGCCTTGTGAAGCTTTTGAGGCTTTCGGCTGATCGATTTGGAAAAAGAGTCGACGTTTCAAAGCACCATAAGATAGATCGTACCGGTGACATCTGGTGGTCAGCTGGAGTCATAGCAGCTATAATCTTCAAAGTAATTCGCCTGATTGATTTATATTCCAACATAACACCAGTACATTCAGTCTTACATTTGTGTCTGTCTAATGATCATCAGATACACATGGAAGTGTTGCAATATTTTGACACTGTACCAGTACTTTGGTTCAATGTGATGTCCTGTTACTCATTCGATTTTTATAAACATAATTTGGATATGACACAAGTGCGCTGTGAAGCCAGATGACAAGTATTTCAACATCAGTCTTTGGGAGATGTGACTGAGGGTCTTGGAGAAGCGCTTATAGCAACTCGGTGGAAAATACTTGGGTCAAGCCTGTATCTTCTACACACGTTTTAAAAATAATGCATAATTGGATACTTTAAATGCATCATTGTGGGAGTACTTTTGTTGGAAACATACCGAATAACTAACTTTTCCAGGTGAACATAAAGTGAAGCAAATGTCTACATGAGGGAATTGTGCGCCTGACACCGCGCCAAAGGTTTGAATCAGTTACGTAATTTCCGGTATCTCATTACCGCGCATAAAGCCGCATACGTAATCAGCACGTGATCACGGAGGTTTCATCGACTCGGCTGACACATGCTCCGGAGTCTCAGTGTCAAACGTCCCATCTCTAGATCACTCAAAAACAAAATGAACACCGTTACACCAGCGTCAAACAAACATTTGGTTACTAGTGAAGCAGCACGGACAGTGTACTTACACATGAAGGCGCATATTATACAAAGCGACGCCGCACACAATACATAGGTCCTCATCTCGACCGTCGTGCACTTCACGTGTAATATGGGAAAAACACAACCGCAATCTTATTAGCAGCCGCCTACCGCGAACTAAAGTCGTGGAATGGAGTTACCCGAACTACTAACGTAGACTCCGAGGCATTAAAACGTTGGTAACGTTAAAAGCTACGTCATTGTCCTCTTTGACGAAGTAAAGTACAAACAACACGTATCCGAAACGTGTTTTTCTTTCTCTTTGAACCGGTTTACCTTTGAGTTATCGCCAGCGTAATATATTCTCTGAGCGTCCATATCATAAAGGCCAGGCGCGCAAAGGATAAATAAAGGTTTTACCAAGGCAGGTCTGGAGTTGACGACGCCATCAGTTGCGCAATCGCTGTCCTGCAGCGGCTAGAGTAGAGCGACAGTGACTGAGGACTGGTGGTGGTTGTTGCTACCAGTTTCCAGAGTAAGCCATGCTTAATGTCTCGCAGGCATATGCTGCTGAAATTGGTAGGAGATAGAGATCGATATATTCTGTACGAACGAAGTTGTCAAAATGGCCGCCCCCTGAAATGGATAAAAATGGGTGGATTTTGCTGCTTAATTCATATTTTCACAAACACAATATTAATCCGAATGCCGCGTTAAAACTAGTGGGGGCCATAAAACATGCGGGCTATTTATAAAGTTTTCTTGTTTTCATACTTGAATGATAGCGATGGACTTTTTTGTAATCATAAACGGGTTTATATGGCAGCTGTTTGAGCTGAAGCTGCTCGTTTGATGTCAGATTATTCGCTTAATTTCTTACCCCATGTTCATGTTTGTCTAGACTGGTCCTCATATCGTTACCTCGACCTTGTCTTCATTTTTGGATTTTTGTAAGTACCTTGTAGATTCGTTTCCTGTTTTTTTTTTGTTCTGCGTTTTTGCGTGAGCTTTCTGTTCACATTTTTGCCCCTTACCCTTTGGTAAAGATTTCTAATTATACTTTTCTGTTGTGTACAGTTTGTGATTTTTTTGTAAATACATTTTCTTAAACCTTTATGTGTACCTTATGTGTCTGTGTTTTGGGATCCGCACACCACATGACAGTGGGATTTTTTTTTGCCATGTATTATACGACCATTAACATTCACAATGGCCCCAGAATTCTGCATATAGGGTCGCAGCGCGCTGAATAATAATAAAAAAAAATGTAGAGAAGTCAATAATAAATTATATAAAACGTTTTTGATTATTTTATAATAAATTATATGAAACGTTTTTGATTACTTTATAACAATCTTGACACTATTGCGCTATTGATTCCCAAACATAGGAGTTGACAATTCTTCACAAGGGACCATTCAGGTTTTTATAGCAGTCGACTCTTTGTCGCCATCAAAGTGGTCATTATTTGAAAATAATTTCACACTTCAGTGACATTGTCATTGTGGACCACAAATAATAAGCCAACTAAGAACTGAAATGTTACTTTAAAACGGAGATATTAGAAACAGCAGAAAAATAACAAAAACAAATAAAATGATCATGAGTGTTTTGTATCCAGCTATGTCAATTTCTTTATTTTTGCTTAACTTTTGTGTTTTATGTTATTTGCCTGATTTTGAGGTTACTGTATTTACAATCTTAAATTATTTGTTACAAACTGAACAGGGTTTAAGTGGGAATTTAAGTGGTACATTTTTGACTAGGAATAAAGGGTGGGACTAGATAAGTCATTTTACTTCTTCCTACACCCTTTTTGAACATAATCTTGTTTTTTTTTAATTGAATACTGGTAGAACAATGTCATAGCAAAAAAAAATGTTTATGTACCATTGTTGACATATATAGGTATGCATGTATTTATTTTCCGATAAAAAGCATTGATAAAATATTAAAAATACAAATTTACATTAAAGAAAGATATGACTTATCTTTAAGTTTAAACAGGGTACCTTTTTGATGTTCAATGCAAACACTTTTATTTACCACAGTAATGTTACAAGTCATACAAAGATCGATTCCATTCCTATCCTCACATTTACTACACATACAGAATACTGTACACATAAACACTTCTCAATTATTAGCCAGTGAAATATATTTGCTGAGTAGTCCTCTCATTTTGTTGTTTGATGTTGTTTTTATCGGTTATCTTCTACAATGATGGTCCGCTTTGGGTAGGTGTCTATGTCCACGAATATGTAGCGGAATTCATATTGTCCAGTTTCAGGATTCTGTAAAATACGTGTTTTTTAATTGACAAAATTGATTACAAAACTTGAATACAATCTGTGCTACAAAGTAAATAACCTAAATAGTAGGGTGTATTAAGATGGGTTAGCTACTGTACGGTAAATAACAGTATGCTGTACAGGTAAATCTAAAAAAAACAAACACATTTAATACACAGTGAAATATTTCATGATTTTAAATAAAATCTAATTTTGATGATAGTCAATAGAAATAATATGGAAATTATTATTTGGCCTCCTGAAAAGTATTTTACAAATGTATTTAAGTTTAAGTTCAAGAGATCTTTATTATCCCCGAGAAGCAATTTGTGCTGCAGTCAGCAAGTCAAAGACAGGAAAACAAACCACAAATGCAATCATAATAAATACGGGCAATGCATGATTCACTTTTTGAACTACTGAAATAAATGAACTTTTGCATGATGGTTAAATGTATTGTTTTTATTGTTGAACACCAAATGAGTAATACAAACCTCTTTTGACTCAGAGTGCACTGTGCCTTTAAGCCCTGGTTCGGATCCCTCAATGTAAAACTTCAGTCTCATGTGCTTCAGTCCATTCTTTAGATACTCCCTATGACTAGGGAGTAAACATTATCTGGCATTACTGAACATTACAAAAACAAAATAACAATATTGACCGTTTGACATTTCATGACGTTTTATCAGAAAACCATCAACTATTCCATCCCTAATCGACAACTGACAGCAACTAGATTCTATTTGGTTAGTGAATACAATAAATCATGCTTTCATATTCCCAACCTGATTTGCTGTCTTCTTCCCCGACGAGTCGTCTCACCATAACACTTAATCGGTTCTCCGAATGCTCCAATTACCTACATTTAAAAAACAGAAAAAGTGATTATGTTGTATCAAACCTCTAAATAGGAAATCACGCAAACTTTCACATATAAATTCTAGGGCTGTCAGTTTAACACGTTAATTAAATTAACTAATTATGCTGCAAATTGGTGTTAACAAAAAATAACGCAATTGATCGTGAGTGGCAAGTCAATGCGCAAGCATTTTAAATTTGGCCCATTGAGAGGCTGTAGTAGCATACCACTACGAGCAGTGACAACAGCAGACATGGGCCCGAGTGCAGCACTGCGAGGCAAACTTATTTGGATCTAGATTTCCCAGAACCGTCATTTTGACGGTTGTATTCATTTCAATGTACATCTTTCAGGTTGCCGCGGGGTTGTGCCGCGGGGTTGTGCCGCGGGGTTGTGCCACTGGGCTTCCGTAGTTGGCGCCGCTGGGCAACTGCCATTCAGCATGGAGGCTTTGGGCACAAGCTAGATCACCATGGCGAATAAAAAACTATACTACAGAGGAGACTTTACAGCTATATTCTGAGACGAAGCTGACAGGGAGTCTGACGAATCACGATGAGTGGTTGCTGGAGCGCACAGGGGTCTCAGACAGCAAATCCGAATGAGACCAGCCCACCCTGGTTAAAAGGAGCCATATCCGCTCCAGTGGAAGTTGGGACGCAGTTCAAGGTATAGTAAAAGCTTATAGTTAAATTTTTTTAAATAAAATAAAAAGGCTGTGCTAGATGTGGTGGAACCAGTTCAGGGTGTACCCCGCCTACTGCCCGAAGCCAGCTGGGATAGGCTCCAGCACCCCCGCGACCCTAGTGAGGAAAAGCGGCCAAGAAAATGGATGGATGGATGGATAGATGTGGTGGAGTCATGACGTTTTGGTCAGTACAAGCCTGATAAGCAAAATCAATAAAGATGCACCACCTGCCTGAGAAAAAGCATGAGACTGGCTTTATTAGCTACTCAAAACAGCGAGTAATAACCATATTAGGCTCAAAATGACAGCTTTGGGAGCTCTAATTAGACGGCAAGTTTACTTATGATAATAATAAAGACGGGACTATTAACAAGAACACAGTGATTTGTACTTTTTGTAAAAAAAAAAAATAATAATTCGTATCACGGAAGTAGCTTCAACCTGATTTATCATTTAAGACTAAACAAGCTTGTTTGTCTGAGGAACTCGCTCAAGGACACATAGCATCAGTTGTCTGTTATCAGATCTTGTAACCTTGCTTGGGGTAGGTTTTTGATTTGAGGAGTTGATACTGTAGCCCCAGTTTCTGTTTTGGGTTTGAGTTGTTATGACCCAGATTTTGTAGCTTTAGATTTTTGTTAAAATCTTCTTCTAACCTCTAACTTTTTCTGATTACCAGTTTGTTAGTTTAGCTCAAAAACCACCACAGCTATTATCAGTTCCTCAGCTATTATCTGTTCCTCTCATGCCCTCCATACACCGAACCTCATCTTGTGGAAGTTAAGATTTAATTTTGTTCAAATTATTTTGGAAACAAAACAAAAATTAATCAAATCGCTCTATATTAAAACAAAAAAAAATTGAAGTTTAGATTATCTTTTAAAATAAAGCCTGGCCTAAGTGGTTTGTTGATGTGGCTAAACTTTTTCTTTTGAATTTCATTTATAAAGCACACTTCAATAAAATGCGGATTTCAAATCTTCTCTTCTTGGTGTATTCAATTGATTAGTCATGCACTACAATTTTCTAATGTCCTATAATTTAAATTCCTTATTTGGGGACCTTTATTAGATATGAGATTAAAATAGATTAAGTGGATTATTAAAATTAATTAATTAAAAATCATGTAATTTGATTTTTTTTAAAGCACTAATAAATACCAAACATGGCAACCGTCTTTCTAAAATGGCAAAGTGGTTGGTACCTCTGGGTCTAATTTGACTTTGTTGAAAGCTTTCCCATATACTTTATTTGGACTGGAGGAAGAAAAGAGTTCCTGGAAGACTACATACAAAAGTCCTCCTGAAACACACGTAAAAAAGGCTTCATAAAATATGACTGAACAACAACAAGAGTTGCTAAGTATTGACAGAATCGATTATTTGATGGTTAATTTGTTACCTGTCACTCCAAGCCCGATGAGTACAATAATCAAGTACGTGAAATCTCGGCCAGCTTCTTTCACTGTAAAACATTTTAAACAAATGCGCCTTTGAAAGGATAATTTAGAGTTCTAACAAAGTCTAGACTTCACTCAAGCGTGTTAAAAAAAGAAAGAAAAAAGAAGTGTGGTTTACCTTTGCGTGTAGCTGATGGCTTTGGGCTCTCGCCCTGATATTTGTAGACTGATTTGTGCCCACCGTCTCGCTCATCGTTTTTATTTCTTGCTCTAAAATCAAGCGTAATCCCCCTGCGTGATTGAAGGAAACTGTACAGAGCGTGACAATTACACGCAGGAGGTTCGAGTCTCCCGTGGAAGGTCAGTCGCGAAACGGCTGACTCTGCTCTGTGTACGTGGATGAACAAATTGCCCCCTGTCAACCTGCACGTCTGCATCGATGTTGTCTTTAAATTCCGATACAGGACTTTTAATATCTGCATATACGCCATTATTAGAATTCAGTATCTTAATATAAGCGAAATACAAAAACGCTATTTTGTCAAACAATCGTATTAACAAACTAACCTACTATTTAGGCCAAATGTGTGCCACGGAAAGTGTGTCAAACCAACCTTGTCTCATACATTAGACGTCACACCGCACGCTAGGAATCATGGGTGACTGAGTCTTGACGAGAAACTGGTGCCTTAGACTTCCGCAGCTGTTAAAAATACGCTGTAAATTCTTCTCGAATTATATATATATATATATAATATATATATATATATATATATATATATATATATATATATATATATATATATATATATTTAAATGAATGAAAACCCAATCTCCCTCTTTCTCTGAATTGAAGACTCATCACAATAAATCAGTAAACATTTGTTTATTGAAATATTCTGTCCAGCATTTTCTTTATATTATCAAATCAATATGCAAATGTCTCTTAAATAAAAACACGATGTACTGATAAAGAATGACAAACTAAGAAATTATAATGCTCAGACATAGGCCTGTGCCAAGTTAAAAAAAAAAAAGGTCATTAATGAAATTCATCGCTTCATATACATACATCAACCTCAAGACATTAAGACATGAAACAGCACCCAACATGAAACGTTTAACTGAAGCATGGAAATGATTTTTTAAAAACCTGATTATTATTTTTTTCTTAATTAACAACTTTACATTAAAGGTATTCTCTGGTTTCAGTCATTGATCTGTTCCATGGCTGGTTCATCCTTGCCAGATGTGGTCCACAGGTACAGGATCAATACACCTGTGCGGTCTGAGGCAAAGAAAACATTTGATGCGTACATCACAGACTCACGCCTCGTCATCACATCGCTCTAGATTACTCAGGCATATTAGTTCACTGAAGCCACAAGGGAGAGAGACCTCCAAATGCTGTCAAACTTGGCAAGATGCAGAAGAATGATGCATCAGTCTGATGTATCTGTAGAGAAATGAAAACACCATTACTTTGACTCTCTTCTTTTCTGGGCCTTGCGTTGTTTAGTTTTTTTTCTTTATCATTTTATTTATTTTTAATCTGCTGCCAGGCCTGTTTGTGATAAATTTGTCCAGACTTACTTATTTGAACCGAGATGTCTGCTTCCATCTGTTTACTGGCAGACGAACCAGTGTTTGACTTTGTGTGTTAGAGCGTCAAAGAAAGAAAGTGAAACAGAGTGGAAAAGAGAGTAAGTGTGTGCATACAATAAAAAAAAGTCAAAAGGCAGTAAAAAAGAAAATAGCGCACAAAGAGCACTAGATATTTAGTTACTCTAGTAATTTTGCCCTGAGAAGGGATCCCCCCCAATTATATTATAAAATAACCAGTTTGACAATAATAATAATAATAATAATAATAATAATAATAAAAGCAAATAGTTCCATAACTGGGGCACAACTCCTATGCTTGTGTAGGTTAACATCGATCCATTTTCCTGACCCTGGATGAGCTGGAAGTGATTTAGGTTCACGAGGTGGGGTGCACCCTGGAGCAGTCGCCAGCCAATTTCAGGAGTGAAGGCCACTTATTAATGAGCTACATTGAGTATGTAATTATGGACTTTAATTTGGACAAATGAAGCTTCTTGAAGCACCGGTGATATTTTTTGACTTCGTGAGATGGCATTCTTTGTTTAAAGATACAGTAAAGATTTAATCAATTTCCATTGCACTAGCATTTATCTTTAAACCAAGAGCGCCCTCTAGAGGAGGAAATATCGCAAGTGCTTCATCAACCTTCATTTCCCCATCACTAGTAAAAATTCATAAGCAAAATCTTATGTGCATGTAAACTTGCTTTGCGTGTGTTCAATTCATTATGTACGTTGCAGGTTTTAACTCCAAATACAATTTTACAATAGACGATCCCGCCCCTTGGCTGTTTTAACTTCATGATCCCAACAACACACAGGTTAAACTTTTCATTAAAGCCAATGTGACTTTCCGGTGGATAAAATAAATAAATAAATAAAATGAATAAATTGATTTGGTGCATATTCCACAAAGCAAACAAGAATTTTAAAAGCAATAATAATGTATGCGAGACATGGACGGCATGCGTGACAGATTTACTAAGGAGACAAGTTGAACAAAACAACATAAAGAAGGTGCTTTATTGTTATTTAATATTAATACTGTCACAAAGCATCAATAAAACCAGCCCTGAAGGATTGTTTGAATAAGGTTAAAAAACATTCTTATTTTGCTCAGGTAGAAAAGTCTAGCTTGATACAAAGAGCTTCCTATGGCCATCGGTAGACAAACAAACTGGAGTCAAAGGAAGAAATAAATGAATTAGTTTGCTGGTTTTATCTAATTATTTTCAGCTATTGGCATGCGATGTATTTCATTTCGGACAGTCTGATGCAGGGGTGGCCAAGTTCACTCCTCGAGAGCCACTATCCAAACTGTTTTCCATGTTTCTCTTCACTAACACACCTGATTCATGATCAGAATCGTTATCAGGCTACTGCAAAGCTTGCTGATGAGCTGATCATTAGATTCAGCTGCGCTGAAGAAGGGAGACATGAAAAACTGGCTGGATAGGGGCTCTCGAGGACTGAACTTGGCCACCCCTGGTCTAATGTATTAGTATAAGTGGGGCTTGGGGATGGTCTGATAGTTTCACGTTCTAGTTCTATTTCGCTGGATATTAAAGAAGCATGCAAAATTGCAGCCTTGCATTGATGTATTACTGTCCAAATAACTGCACTACTTTGATGTGTGTTAGTAAAATTCCAATTTTTATTAAGAAAACTGTAAATCTATAAATCTACTCATGTGGATAATGCATGCTTAATTTTGGATCATCAAGTTGTTTAAAGAAATATCATATACCTAAAATCAAATACCTAAATTTAGCCTGAAGTCTTTTCTATGGCGACAGTAGCAAAATGAACATCAAACTTCCTTTAAAGAATTACAACATGAAGTATATTCATCTAGTCCTTTGTGCTCATCTTTGCACACGATCACACCATTTGGATATCTTTGCATCAAAGTGTCCGTTCGGCCTCAGCATGGTGCTGGTGTAAATGTCCGTTCCGCTTTGTCGCATGTCAGGGATGCCGCTCGCGCACTCATCCCGGATTGCACTACTCTCAAGAAGTCTACATGATGGAGACAACGTGACACAATGTAGAACATACACACACAGATACACGTAGACACACGCTCTCTTACATATATTTGAAACACAACATTGTTTTCATGCTAAAAGAAAGCAGGCTCACATGAAGGACTGCTGCATAGAAAGCAGCATTGATTAAAAGCACACACATCAATAGGCACACATGCACATTCCGATAGAAAACAATATACAAGAAAAATTTTGGTCCCCGTATTTACTTATACTTTAACCAGTAATAAACATACGTACCTCTATAACAGGGCCAAACAAAACTAATCTGTATTATTTTGGAAAGGTAAAATACGGTACTTCATAGAACTTTTTCATTGGCTCTCTTTAGATTGTGCTGGTTTACTTTATGAAATGTCAAGTGAGTATAAAACATTAAATATTACACGCGTAAAATACGTTACACTTGATGGCACAACTAAAAACATGCAAAGCTACGCAATAATTGTCTGCATGTGTATATAAAGTTAAGACCAACAATATTCTGGCTGGAAATGACACAAAAAAGTTGAAAACGACTGTTCTAAGTTGAGTTAGATAGTAATAATACTACTACTACTACTACTACTACTACTACTACTACTAATAATAATAATAATAATGGCATTTGCATAGTGTTTTTACAATATGAAAATTATTCAAATTCTGAAAATTTTTCAGAAAATACATTATTTTGTTTTGAGAGCAACCAAGAGTGGTGAACATCAAAGTGTGGTGTGCAAAATAACCACACCATATTGTGGCTTAAAATGAACTATTGCACTTAAGTGCAATGTCAATGTTCAAACTATGCATAATGTTACAGTGACTTACAATAATATTAAATATACGCATTGTGTGTATTTTAGAAGGGTGAGAACCACACATCCAGAGCATTCTAAGGAACTATATTTTGAGAACATTAGATGTTTTTGTATACATGTATTGATAAAATTGTCTATATATATATATATATATATATATATATATATATATATATATATTATATATATATAAACCTATTGATATCCTATACTTTTGCACGGGATATCACCGCCCTCATGGGAACGCCCCCTCCGGGACGCTGGACGGCTAAAGAACCACTTGCCTGTATTATAACCATTGAATCTCATACAGCGTAATGTCCATCTAATCAATGTTTTCATAAAATGGTCATATCTTGATGTGCGGTCGGTTGTACAGATAGACAAGGGAGTAAACCAAATATTGCTTTTTTTTTATCGCATACCTACTTATAAAGACAAAAGACGTCGATGGATAGCAGCAATGAACAGAAAGGACTGGCAGCCCACAATTCACGGATTTGTAGCGATCATTTTTCGCGAGGTTAGTAGATAAATAGTCATACATTTTACTAGTAAACGTACACTCTCATAAAAGAGGTGTCGAATTACGTGTTTCAAATCACATTAAGGAACTAAATAGTTAGCGTCCACTTCAACTGCACGAACACACAGCTTTGTTTTAAAATGCACCTTCTTCAAAACTATTAAGTGCATTTGACTGTTTAATAATGGGGGATTTCGTCTTAGTGTTTGGAGTTTTTCCACTCTGGAGCCGGCCGGAATCATATTTATGAAATGACTGCATAGCTTGCCCCTATGATTTTTTTCCCATGCTGGTCAACATAACACTGTCACAGCGTTTCAATACAGAACGGAATGTGTTAAAATAAGTCAGTTAGCGTGATCAACAAGTTTTACTTTTGCATTACGAGGTATATTCTCTCCCGGTGTGAGCGTAGCATCTCGTCCCAGAGACTCAGCCAGCGACAAGCATTTAAATCACTCCGGTGTAAGGAGGAGAGCTGGTTAGACACCGGCATTACTACATAATGATATAGGTCGTGCGCTGTGAATTTCGGAAAAGTCGGCGATTTGATTAACTTGGTAAAAACTGCATGCAACAGAAGGTAAGGGGCTGTTTTCAAACTAACGATCTCCAACTTAAGTAAATATCGCGCTCTGTAAGTCCCGACTAAATGTGCAACTTCGACTGACAGGCGAACTTCGGTTGAAGTAATAGATTCCATAACTCTATGAGCAATAATAACTTTTAATTTGTAAAATAGCAGTCGCTAAGTCACTAAGTCGCTCCGGGTCACGTCCACTTCCATTCAACAATCATTTCCTTCCGTCGTCCGTCATAGGGCAATCACATGATCACGTGATGTCGGTGCAAATGGTCAATACAGTGATGGTGGTAATGTAAAAAATAATGGTTAAAATGTATTTTTCCAATTTCTGGTGTCATTTCAAGCAAAAATATACCCATTCTCAGAGATGGCTACATTAGGCTTAACTAATATACCGTCAACGACAAGGAAGGACATAATTTCACTGGAACATGATTTGTCTTAAATCTTCACATCTTGTCACTTTTTACAATATGCTGCTTATTTTTGCTGTTGGGGGAGATGAAAAGATTAACACATATTGACCGGTAACAAATAGAACTCGAGCTTGAAAATTAAAAAAGTCCATGCAATCAAACATCCACTGAGTTTGCAGTTTGTCCACCACAAAAGAAAAAAAACATGCAGTAAAGTTGAGCATCCTACGTTCAAACAAACACACTAAAATGGCAATATGGCTGCAAGCACCATCTTAGTAAAAATAAACTGTAAAAAAAAAAAAAAAGGAAAAAAAACATTTATCAAAGCAAATGACAACACAACAAAATACACAATAATAAAAACGGTCAGATTAAAGGGGTCTTACCTTGAGATTGTCTCTTAGACCCTAGTTGTGTTGTACTCTGATTCATGTTTGCTCAAAGAGCCAATGAGGCAGAACCTGAAATGTCATCATGCCTCCGTACTTTAATATCCCTTTGAATAGACACGTCACAATGCAACATGTGCTGCTGTGTAAAAAAAAAAATCCACATGCAATGTTGTCTAGTAATAATATGAAGTGTCAGGAGCAGTGAGGAAAAGTGCAAGCAGGAACAAAGATATTTGTGTTTTTCTTTCGGAAATGTCAAACACTATCGGAATCTTTATTGTTAGAAAAATAACCTAAATTTGATTTTGACACAAGGCACTGATTCTATTAACTCATTCACTCCCAGCCATTTTCACTACGCTCCCGGCTGTTTTATTGGATTTTGACTGATTTTGCAAGGCCCACAGAATATTGTGTTCTATTGCTATAAAAACAAGGAACCTACCAAAAGAAAAAAATGGGTCTCTTCTTTTATCAGGAAAAAAATCAGGTATATTTTTATCTGTTTCAGTTTTGCAGCAATTAGCATTAGAATATAGCTAAGTTTCATCATTATTCACAAATCTGTTTAAAACAGTGGGGGAAAGAGCTTTTTGCAACGTGGCTCTGGTTGGTCTCTTATACTCTGCTGCTACCTGCTGGCCGTTTTTGCAATAACTACCATTGCTTCAAGCATTCTCTTCAGTTCAGAGGCTGCATCAAAGCCTTCTGTATGCTCTAGCATAAAAACACACACACATAAAAATGTATAAATACGTCTTTGGGAGCATGGTTAAAATAGAACATATTTAGATGTTTTTGGGAGCAAATGAGTTAAACATATTTGGGTTCTTATACTCAAAAGTACCTGCGAATATATTCGAATGCATGTATTTGAACGTATTTGCAATGTTTGAACTTATTTTACTCCACATTGGCAGTTCCATGCTTACGTATAGTGTGTTTTAGGGTCATCCTGAAATTTTACCCTAAAGTTTAATATCCTTATTGTGTATGACAAGCATGCAAGAGCAAGAAAACGGTTTTAAATATCGTATAGAGGGGTTTAAAAAAAGAAAGAAAAAGAAAATACTGTTTGAGGCGTAGAGGAAGAACAAAGATGAACAAAAGAGGATTATCCAAAATAAAATGAGAATATTCCACAGTTAAATTAGGGCTGGTGCACTTCCCTCATCAAAAATCTATGGATACTGACCGCTGTACTGCCTTTTCGTGGCGTGAAAGCCGGTGGCTGGTGGTTGGAACTTCATCCAGGTCGTCGTCCAGGTCGCATCCATTGTCCGCTCCCTCTTGCGAGTAGCTGTGCTTCATGACCAAGATGCTCCTGCGGTTGGCCGCGCTAGGCAGCAGGGGCCGCACGGACATGGGAGGCTGCGGGAGGTCAGCAAGGAGGCCGGCCGCCGCCGCCGCGTCTCGCGCACTCAGGTTGCCGCGGCTCCCTCGCCCGCTGAGGGACAGCTGGGATATGTGGGCCGAGCCCGGGTTGGAGGACGAGCCACAGTGGTGGTCGTGGATGCAGCGTGAGGAGGCACGGCGGAGGGCGTGGTAATTCTCAAAATCTTCCGCAAGGTCCACTAGGTCCGCTGATGCGGCGGCGGTGGCGGCGCTGCGTAAAGTGCACAGCTCGTAGTGAGGCGGCTCGAAGACCTCTTGGAACATGGTGGGGTCAAAGTCCTCACGCCGAAGGATATACTTTTTGCGAGGCTGCTTGATTTGGACGATGACGGAGATGATGAGGAGGAGAAGGACGATGCAGCAGGTGACGCCAATGATGGTCCCGTTTGTGTTGTTCAGGTTGTCCAGGATGTTGGCTTTCGTCTTCTCTGTGCACGAGCAGAGATATTGTTTGTAAGTGTGATTCCCACTTCCGTGTAGCCTTACGACACGCCACACAATTTATTAGTTAGTTTATGCTACAGTCAGAAAACAAATGTACCAACATTTGATCAGCAACACCCTTAACTTTTCATTGGTAAGTTTACATAACAATCATAACCAGGGGTGAAAGTGGGCCGGAACGGTCCGGAACTGTGTTCCGGTAAAAAAAATTGTTCCAGTCTGAAAATATGATGGCAATGCAAAACCCCATGTTAAAGCTACTGAATGTAGAATATTCCATTTCGAATCGCTACTGCCACCTGCTGATTAAAAATGAAACTGCATACACCTTTCTTCACATACACACCACGCACATTACGTCACATCCGCAGACAGGGCGCGGGAAATTCTAACCCGAATCCAGTCTGAAAACTATTGGCCAGAGTACCCATTGTGAACACCTAAGGTGTTAATCTACTAATTAGAAGGCATTTCAGTCATAAATGGTCAAATAAAAAGCTTATTGTTAAGTAATTTTTGGGGGAAAACGTTTCATATTGCAGCTTTAAACAACCTGCCAGGCTGCCACCCAAGAAGAAAAAAAATCTACTAACGTCAGATTTACATACACAAGAACTCACTAAAAGCGGGGGGAGCGTGAGGCGGCGCGATTGCATATCACGCGGACGGGCGGGTGCGTGGGGCGGCGCGAAGGACGCGTTTGGAGACACGGTACGGTGCGGTGAAAATTCGCATATTCGCCAATGTTGAAAAATTTGAACTTTCTTTGGATTTCGCCTCGCGGCCTCATCGGCTGAAATAGTTTTTTTGTACCCACTCACACAAACAGGCACACATACAAACATGGCCTCCCAGGCGGGGAAGCAAACCCACGCCAACTTGCATCGTAGGCAAGTGACGGTACCACTCCGCCACCTAGAGCCCAGGCTGAAATTTATGCCTCATTGGCTTTGGGGATGGACTCCGTCACACACAGCATCCTGTCTTATCACCTGTGTGCAACAACACGGGCAGCCACTTAATACCCCCCGCAAAAAATGTATCCTATCCTGCGGGTACAACGCATGTTTTTCAATAAATACATAAAAACACACGTAGGCTTTGTTTTGAAACAAGAAAAAAGTTTTTATCTCGGAGAAGCTAAAGAAAAGCAAGCTGCATTCAATGACCACACACACAGTAGGAAATCTCAGATATCATAGAAAAAGCTCAGATGACTGAATGTTACTGTTTTTCTGTTTTGTTTCAGATGTTTGAAGTTTAAATATCTGTTTAATCTCCACATTTCTGTGATAAAAGTTATAATTTCCCACAGCAGGGGATGCAATTTTTGTACGGGGGTAAATACTTTTGGCACAAAAGCGGAACGCTTCCACCTATTTTGGTGTGAACATAGCATAAAGTGCTTCTGAATTGTTCCAGTGTGCTTGTGTAGCATAATCCGTTTCCAACCATATCTATTTTCTATTTATCCCACGGAGTTTTGTCCACCGGCTCCGTTCTCTGTGTATCTGACGAGTCACGTCGATCTGTTCACGTGTTTTTGTTATCTGCTATTTTGCACATCATTAAAGAAAAAAAAAACATTCTGGCTGCGCAGCGACCTTTATGTCAGGGAGTTCCGGCAAGAAATTCTAGACACTTTCACCCCTGATTATAACTCATTCAGTACCATATAGACGTCAAAAATCCATTTTAACTGAGCTGGCAGGGATAGAACATGGGCTTCGTTCTGTACTAGTTTACATGTTTGAAGAAGACGGCGTATTAGGGCCCCAAACGAGGACGTAGTAATTGCTTTAGCGTTGGGTACTGCCAGCGACTAAGACGCCTCGCCTTGCGAAGGGCCACACCCTGTGGATCAAGCATGGAAGTTAATTTGTTAAAATATACATTTACTTGTATATTTATGTTTTCAGAATTATTATTTACACATTCATACATTTTGGTATTTTTTTGTACAAGTAGCT
Source organism: Vanacampus margaritifer (assembly GCF_051991255.1). Classification (NCBI taxonomy): domain Eukaryota; kingdom Metazoa; phylum Chordata; class Actinopteri; order Syngnathiformes; family Syngnathidae; genus Vanacampus; species Vanacampus margaritifer. The sequence goes on from NC_135451.1 coordinate 6,141,880, forward strand.
AAGTTGATGCGAATCCGCTGTTCTCAGTCTTTCACTTGCATTTACCTAAAGTACACTAGCTTCTGATTGGTTAGTGTTAGTCAGCTGATAGGGGGTCAGGAAGTGTTTGTCGCTGTAGCTGCCGTGTATGACGACTAAAGTTTAAGAAAGGAATCCGTCTCCATCCTGCCTTTTCATTTTATAAAGAGTGTTCCATCAACCACCAACGAATCCTCACGTTAACTGAGCTCCTGGTGGACAAAAGCCAGCACCTCATCCAGACTATAGCTACGCTACTTATTTCTTGCAAGTTTCTGAGTTTTTTTCTCACAAATCTGCAAGTTTATTTCTCGTAAATTTGTGAGTTTTCTTCTCTGAATATTACTACCCCTCTCTAAAAAAATATTTATACATGACTCTAAAATGCCATCATAAAGAACTTTAAACAAAATAAATTTTTTAAATTGTGTTTTGGTGTCAACCACTGAAAAGAAAGATGTACAATTGCTTGCGCAAAATAGGCCCACATCTAAAACAATTAATACAAAAAGATGGATACAAATTTAAACATGTTGCATTAACATATCTCACCTTTACACTGATTCTCATCCCAGGGGTACACACAGTTCTGCTGGCCATTGCACACCAGTGTGTTGTTTATGCACATGTTACTGTGACAGAAGAAGGCATCTGGATCACATGGAGCTGTAAATAGAGAGGAAACACAAATTTTTTTGTCATGGAAGTGAAGAGATTAAAAAGCTAAAATGAAACAATGTCATTCCCTCGCTTACTCAATCAAAAAAATAATACATTTTCACTTCAGTCCAATCGTTATTAACAGCACCAAATCTGTAAGCTGCTTAAAAATGTGCAAATCATTTCAGGGGAAGTCATTTAAATTTTTTAAGTAAGTCTGTTCCCCCAAAACCCATCTGTTGTTGGGTTTTTTCCCCTCCCCTCATCTTCAAAATCACTTTCACTTGATGTATGTGGATTGTGTCCATTACACAACTCAAATGAAACCTTTTGTCGTCATCCAATTTTTATTTTTCCTCTCTCATCACCACCCATCATATTCTCAGCAAATCTGTCACCCTTGCCCCCCCTTTAGCATGGCCTTGCCGCAATCATTAAGCCCGTCATCCCACGACTGTGCCCGTCTATGATGTCAGCGCAAGGGCGGAGCAACCCATCAAGTAGACGTGGTCATAAAATCAGTGTGCTAATGTGACAGGCGACATCATCATGAAACACCCGAATATAAAGCCAAGGTGACCTCATTCTCATTTTGTATCAACATGGCAAAAATATCAAATAAATTGCCCTTCTGTGTGTTTTTATCCCGATTTGAACCAGCATTTAATAGGTTCTTGTTGTCAGTTGGCATAAATTCCTCTCCAGTATGGAGTTTAATTGAAAATGGATTGCTTAGTTTTTACTAACTAACAAACCAACCAACAAAGAAATAGCACCCCACCAACATTTCACTCATGTATACTTTTTTTTTTTTTTACAAGCTATTATATCTCAGTATAAATAGCCCTGTGTCTTGAGCAAAAAGCCAGCTAGCTCACTATTAACTTAATATCCAGTAGAGGGGGTCCAGTCTCTTTGCTTTTTACAACAGAAGGCTCCTCTCATAAAACAGATCAGGGTGAGAGACCAGTGAGTAAACCTCACAGTCACAGATCTTCTAAAAAATTTATACCAACACGTCCAATAATAAAAGTGTCCCAGAGGTAAAAATTATGACTAAATTAGTTGCTGGAGAAAATAAGAAAAATAAGAGCTAGTGGGAATAAAAACAAGGTTTATGCAGCAAAGTCAACTGATGTTGCTTTGTGGTTTAAATTCTCATTTTGATGAAAGGGGACGTCAACCCCAAAATTTTCTTGACAATAAAATGTTCTATGGTCCCCCACTAGTGTACACATATTGTGATTAATATTGTGTTGGTGGAATATGAATTAAGCAGCAAAATCCAGCCATTTTTATCCATCCAAGGAGGCTGCCATTTTGCCACTTGCTGTCAACTGAAAATGACATCACAGTTGCTCAGGGCTCAACTTGCAAAGGTCACATGACCAAACTCAGACAACAGGTGAGTCGTGATTAGCAGTTACCTGCACCCTGCAAAAGTGTGATTGATTCAATTTTCAGTCGACAGTAAGTGGCAAAATGGCCGCCCCCTGAGACGGACAAAAATGAATTGATTTTACTGCTAGCAAATTACTGCGGTGGTTCCCGGAATAAAGTGCAAATGTACCATATATTGTGGACAAGAAGAATACAGATCGTCCTGAGACCAATACATTGTATCCAAGATTTTTCAAGCATGAAATAGATGATGACATGATACCTCACATAGATGTGTCACTTTTTACAGACTGTGACTGAGTGTGTCTGTGTGTGTCTCTCAACCTGAAAAACATCAGATGTAGTAGCAGTTGGGAGCATGCGGAGATGATAATGGTTTCATGTTTGCCCGTAGGAATACTGCGCATCCCACAGAATCATCTCAATGGAGTCTGCAGCTCTCTAAAAGCTGATGGTCCCTTTGGGAAAACGCAGCAGCGAACAGTCATAAGGCATGACAGAACTTTTTCTGATATTTTTTGTCATTTAAACTGAACTAGATGGTGATGTATCAACTCATCTAAATGTGCCCACTTATTATTCATGAATCACTGTCATATCTGTATGAACATATTCACACCTACATCATATTATTATACATTGAAGACAAACCACTGAATAAATGAAAAAAAAAAGCTGCTCCACATAAATTTGACCCTACACAATCCATATTGCAATGAAGTGTTTGCTGGTTTAAAATGTGTGAAACAAGCAGAAGACTAAATTGTGTCACTTTATGCATCCTGGAACTGCTTGATGGAAATGTCTAAAAAATGGTGACATTGACTTCAAAACACAGCACAACTTAGTCCGTTAATAATCTCATGAGCAAGTTCATATGCAGTAAGTCCACTATTAAGCTTCAGAGACATTTTGTTCCTGCAGAATGCAACCACCATGAAACCTCTGCCAAGCTACTCGCAGTTCACTGGTGATATGATGCAAAGAAATCAAACTGTGTGTTAGAATCTCTCACAGGTGTTCAGCTCAAAAACACAAATACAAAAATAAAAACTTACGTTTTTTTTCTCTTCTTTAACAAGAAGACAGTTGCCATCACTCAATTATGTCAATGCCATATTCTCAATCACCCACAGGCACCATTCTGTATGCGGTATCACATTTAAAACATTTTTGATGGCCATTCGAATAGCACTAAACACTAAATGAAAAGTAGCAGTTTTTGATAGTAGCGTCAGGCATAACCCGTAAAAGTCAGTTGCTACTTTCATATTACAATTTCCAGTTGAATGCCTAGTTTGAGGTGGTACAATAAGAAATACTGTCATTTTTAACTTGAAAGATGCTGTTAAGAGTTTGAATTGGCTTCATGTATGATGAGATGTCTGCCAATGCCGACCTCACGGGAGCTCTGTTAAGTAAGCCACATTTTTTATTCCAAAACAAAAGAATATAAGAAATAAACTAACTTAATGGTAACTTATATATTCCACTATACAGGGATATTGAACTCATTCACTCCCAGACATTTTTACTGAAGCAACTCCCTTCGCTCCCGGCTGTTGCTGGATTTTGACTCATTTTGCAAGGCCCACAGAATAATGTGTTCTATTGCTATAAAAACATAGACCCTACAAAAAGAAAGATTAGAGTCTCTTCTTTCATCAGGAAAAAAAGTATATTTCTAAAACAGTAAGGGAAAGAACTTTTTTGCAACATGGCCATGGTTGATCTCTTATACTCTGCTGCCACCTGCTGGCAGTTTTTGTAATAACTACCATTGCTTTAAGTCATCTCTTCAGTTCAGAGGCTGCATCAAAGCCTTCTGTATGCTCTAGCATAAAAAAACATAAACAAACATATAAATACGTATTATTTATTTGTAATATTTACAATAGAACATATTTATACGTTTTTTGGGGCGCAAATTAGTTAAGAATGAACAAATGATTAAAAAAAAAAGAATAATGTTCTTCTTACGTTCTTGGTAGGTCGTGAAAAGGATGCGGAAGCGGCTTTTCCGACTGGCCTCATCCGCCCACATCCGGATGACGCCCAGGGTCGATACCAACATGAGGTCATTGGCCACCGTGGAACAGAACTTGCTCTTCAGGTCCTCCACCGAACTTGGGCGGGATAAAAATTTCAGGATTTAAAACAAAACATACGTTTCCATACTTTCTGGGTGAATAATGTGTGAATATCAATGACAAAATTCAGCCTTGGTGGAAGTTTGCACTGTGAGTAACATTCTAATTTGTTATCTCATAATCACAGCAGAATATTGCGGATCTGTCGATAAAACACAACTCATTATAGTTTTCAAGCCCACACACTTTAATCATTCTTTATCAGATTCGAACATGTATTATCTTGAGAAGAGGTTATTGATTTGCAATTAAAGCTGATTGAAGATTAAGGGAAATGCTAAACTGAGCAAAAAAGCGTTAAAGCTGAAAATGAAGACGTTACATATTAATAGTTGCTGAAGAAATTGACAACAGACAACTAATTCAAATTACATTAAATTGCCTATTTCCCATGGACGTTTGTACTTTTTCACAAAAAGTTTGTTTTTGATATGTTTATGATGAAAATACAAAAAAACATTTGCTCTCATTTCTGAAGTTACACATTATTATTATTATTATTATTATTATTATTAATTACTACTACTACTACTGCTACTATTACTACGGCTAATAATAATAAATAGCATGATTACATAATCCCTATGGCAATTAAAGGCGGGTGGTGCAGTGTTTTGAAAGTCATTGAACAATAAAAGTAAGTTTTATCAGTGGTTGCAGTTAAAGATAAGAGCAACTTATCTTATCTTGGCATCAAATAATATTACATTCTTCTCACTATGGCGCACACATACTGAGCTTTTATATCAAGATAAGAATTGGATTAGTCACCAATTACAAAGGCCATTTGTAACCATATTGTCAAAAAGTCCTACCTGCCGCCGTCATACACCGCTACAAAGTTGCGCTTGCACTCATTGGAGTTGGCCATCTCATAGTCGAGGAAACGTAGGTAGATCTAGATTCAGAAACAACGAACAAAGGGGAAAACACAATCAACCAAGCAAGCAAGGAAAACAAAACAAATATCTCTCACTTTCTCAGCAATACTGCATGGACTTAAAATATAAAACCTGATCACATCTGCGGTTCCACTTGGCTGCACACCGAACTGGCCATCATTACGGTTAATGAGTAGGGCCGCTCACCAAGTGTGACAGGAGAATGTGACACTTTAAATGCCCAAAGACGAACGCTGCAGATGGGGATGGATAATGGAGCCTGCGCTATCAGCAAGATGGCTAACAAACAAGAAAATATACAGTATATACTACAATCCCAGCACGTCCGCCTCCCAGTGCAGAGGATGTGAGATCGAGTCCGGGCTTCGGCCTTCCTGGGTGGAGTTTGCATGTTCTCCCCGTGCTTGCGTGGGTTTTCACCGGGTACTCCGGTTTCCTCCCACATTCCAAAAACATGCATGGCAGGTTAATTGAACACTCCAAATTGTCCCTAGGTGTGAATGTGAGTGTGGTTGTTCGTCTCTGTGTGCCCTGCGATTGGCTGGCAACCAGTTCAGGGTGTACCCCGCCTACTGCCCGAAGCCAGCTGGGATAGGCTCCAGCACCCCCGCGACCCTAGTGAGGAAAAGCGGCCAAGAAAATGGATGGATGGATGGACTACAATCCCGACCCAATGCAACAGTTGCGCTTTTTGAAAATTATGCCTACATGTTGTAAAATTATACCTCTCTGATGGTGTCAATCAAAACTTTGCATTATAGCTCTTATTCTGAAAACCTTTAGTTTCTACAGGCCAATCTAATATCAGCTAGTTTTCAATGCAAAGTTGCATCCATCCATGCACAATATGTCTTGCCTATGGCGTGTACATTCCTAAAACAACGACACTGAGTATAGGGAATTAAATCACTATTAGTCCTTGAAGGCAGGAGTGGATGATGGAAGAGCTTCAAAATACATTTTTTCTCCCCTTTGGCAAAGATGCGGCGTGGATTATTAAAGATATCACATTTTAATGTTTTTGAATTTTGACCATTATGGATCAAGGAGTCTGAGTATGTTAGTTTCTCGGCAGGGTGGTCAAGCCCCTCAGACAAAAAAATGCCAGTAATAGTTACAGAATAGAACATACATACATACATATATGTACATACATATATATATATACATATACATACATACATATAGCCCTGCGATTGGCTGGCAACCAGTTCAGGGTGTACCCCGCCTACTGCCCGAAGCCAGCTGGGATAGGCTCCAGCACCCCCGCGACCCTTGTGAGGAAAAGCGGTCAAGAAAATGGATGGATGGATGGATACATACATATATATATATATATATATATATATATATATATATATATATATATATATATATATATATATATATATATATACTCATACATATATATATATATATATATACACATACATATATATATATATATATATATTTATATATATATATATATATATATATATATGCATGTGTATATATATATATATATATATATATATATACACATACATATACACACATACATACATATATATATATATATATATATACATATATATATATACATACACATACATATATATATATATATATATATATATATATATATATATACATATATATATATATATATATATATACATATATATATATACATATACATACATATATATATATGTGTGTATATATATATATATATATATATATATACACATACATATATACACATACATATATATATATATATACACACATATATATATATATATATATATATATATATATATATATATATATATGTATGTGTATATATATATATATATATATATATACATATATACATACATATATATATATACATATATACATACATATATACCTACATATATATATATATATACATATATACATACATATATATATATATACATATATACATACATACATACATACATATATATAAGCCATAAGTTTGGTCACACTTACTTATTCAATGCATTGACTTTATTCTCATGACTGGTTACTTTGGAGATTCTCACTGAAGGCATCAAAACCATGTATGAATGTTGAGTTATGTATTTAACAAAAAATGACTGAAAACATGTTTTATATTATAAAATAGGCATCATTTGCTCTGGTTACTTTTTTGAATACTTTTGACATTCTTACATTCTTTCAGGTGACTACCTTTTGAAGCTCATCGAGTGAATGCCAAGAATGTGCAAAAAAGTAATCAGCGAAAAGGGTGGCTATTTATTTATATATTTATTTTATTATTTTCAAGTTTTTTTTGTTTGTTAAGTACATAACTCCAAATGTTTTCGTTAGTTGTCATAGTTGTCATAGATTTGATGCCTTCAGTGAGAATCTACAATGTACATAGTCATGAAAATAAAGCATAGTATTGTATGAGAAGGTGTGTCCAAACTTTTGGCCATAACTTGTTATGACACCACCATCAATCTATGGCTTAAAATGTTTCTTATGAGCATTTTATACATGCAATGTTAGCGCCAAAGCTACAACACAACATGAACACTGTTATACCACTATGGTGGGTGATCCAATGTCGCCATGGTAACGACAGAGATGCTATTACTCCAATGATTGTCAGGCTGTTGTCAGGAGATTGACAGATCATTTCTGTGTTTTTTATATACTGTACTGATATGGCTTACTAACTAACTAAATAAATAAAGCTGTTATTTTTCAAAATGGAGCTGGCCAAGGGACAAAAAGGATCATGGATGAGTAAAAATTCGGTTCAGATTGCATTATGAACCCAAACGACGGCAATGGATCAAACAGATACAATCACCAATTTGTAAGGCGAGAGATTGGTTCCAGCAGGAAAATAGGCTGCCTGCTTATTGATTCCGCTGCAGCCAGTAATGAAGCAGAATCCATCACTGACTGGTGGAAGAATATGTTCACGCTTTTGCTAAAAGCCCCCAATAATGGTGAGTTCCCGCTCTTCATTGCAGTCACAGCCAACATCTATATTTCTGATGAATGACATGCATGTAAAGATGCACAACGTGTCAGGGAGCGAAGGGCAAAAGGAGGCGATCATGACAGCTCAAGCTAGTTGGAGAAAAAGCAACCAGTATTTTCTATATTGCTTGTCCACAGGTGAGTGAGTGTTAAATTTCAACGGTGATCAACTCAAGCAGATTTACAATCGTAAAGTACAATATTGTCCCTTTAGGGGTGCAATACAACAAGCATGTGACTCTACCTTTCCCTTTTAGGTTCTGCAAACTGGCAAATACACATTTAATCGGTCCTATGGGGTAAATTTATCTTTTTTAATAAATGTGCAATAATTTAAGCAGCTAGATTTATTTGACAACTGCATATTGCATCATTTCAGAAGAAGCCCCCAATAAATCCCTTTGCCTCACCCATTGTGTGTCTTTGAAAAAATGCTTCATTAAATCTTATATATTTTTCTCATCCCTTCTATTCCCACTTTGACTTTGGCGGCCCCCTTGTTCTCTCTGGAGCACTTCGATGCAGTTAATTAGAGCCTCTAGTATAGGATGTCATTATCTACCGTAGCTGTTCTTTCTGGCACACTGTGGTAGTATATCAGTGTAATATGAGCAACATGAGAGGAGAAAATATAAACATCTCTCGGTGTAGTAGATCACTAAAAACTAAAATCACAGTTTTTTTTTTGTTTGTTTCTGTTTTCTTCTTTATTTCATTTTATTTAAGACCACTAAGCTCCACCCATAGGGTGCCGTGATACCACAAGCTGTATGGCATTGTATAGTATAGTAAACAATATAAAAGGACATTTGTGTGAGGAAAAAAGGTCGTTGGGCAGATATGTGCCCTGGAGAACAAGTCAGATAAGAGCTAAGTAGTGGATGTAGCCATACATCACAGTGGCAACGACACACTCAAGCAATGTGTGCACAATAGAAATGAGGCTGTAACACAGTAAAGTTGTTGTTATTTTAATGTATTTACACTACTCACAAAAAGTTAGGGATATTTGGCTTTCAGGTGAAATTTCAGGACGAGCCTAAAATGCATTCAAACCTTTAGGTGAGCTTAATGTGACTGTTGAAATCAGATCACTTCCTGTTGAAATTAGGTCACTTCTGGGTCACTTCCTGTTGAAATTAAGTCTCTTCCTGTTCAGGTCTGGGCATTTCCTGGGGAGAATCCCGGGCATACCCAATCAAGTGGCCAAGATGGCCGCCGCCCCCGGTTGGTGAGGGGACGAGAATCCCAGGCGTACCTAATCAATTGGGCAAGATGGCCGACGCCCTGGGTGGGCGGAGGTAAACTTAATGTGACCTTCTCTAAGCTTTTGAATGCACATGTCCAACTGTTAAACGTTTCAGTACTTGTTGCACAAGAGCTTAACGGCAAAATTCACAAACAATGCTCCAGCTCATGGAGGTGGCATCATCAGGGAACGGCTGTAGGGGACTGGTGTACGTCAAATGGAATGGCCTGCACTTTCTCCAGACCTGAATCCTATTGAAAACATGTGGGATCAGCTGATTTGCCGTGTAGAGGCTGGAAACTCGGCAACCCAGAACCTCAAGGGCTGCCCTTCAAGAAGAGTGGGATGTGATGCCTCAGCAGACAATGAGTTGACTTGTGAACAGAATGAGATGTCGTTGTCAAGCTGTAATTGATGCTCAAGGGCACATGACGAGTTATTGAGATGTTGAATTTTTTTGTTGCGGTGTACCCACCATCGTTTTTAATTTTTGTTTCAATCAATTGTTTGAAGTGAGGAAATCACCAGTGCATCCTTCTACTTAAATGTCCTACTTTCATGCTATAATATCACTGTAGCGTCAACAAAGCCAAATATTCCTAACTTTTTTGTGAGTAGTGTATTTTAAACCCAGTCGGCCATATGGTCATGTAGTTTTGTTGTGCAATGGGAGTTACGATATACATACATATTAGACGTTACATCGATCTGATTGGCTGCATCAGGATCAGCCGATATTTCGCATTTTATGCAAAATCGTTGCAGTAATACCTTAATTTGCCTGATCGATCAATGACGTCATGATCGGCTCCACAAAATAAGACATGACATGTTATATTCAGTGTTTATTGAAGAATTTTTGGTGTTTAAATATTTTTTTCCCATGCACTTCAATTGGTGTCAATCATACGTGGGTTTTCGCTATTCATGGGCTGGGTCAGCCAATGGCGGCGGTCGACTGTAGAGTAAATATAAAGCTCCGCGTGTTAATGCTTTTAAATCCAGGTTAAAAACATTGCTATTTTCGCATACCTTTGATTAAGGTCTTTTAAACATTTTTAAATCATGTTTTGTATTATTATTATTTAAAATAAACTTCCTTACGCTAAATGTTTTTAGTTTGCTGTCTGTTTTAGCATTGTCACTGTATGTTTAGTAAATTTTGTAACCCACTTTTGTTTTCTCTTCTTTGCTTTTGAATGTTGTTAACTGCTGTGTTTGTTGATGCTTATAGGTGTCGTCTTTCCTTGTGTAAAGTACATTGAGTTGCCTTGTGTACGGAGATGGGAAAAGTACTGAAATTCTGTACTTGAGTAAAAGTTCTCTTGTAAACTTGTAAATTACTTTGGTAAAAGTAAAAGTACTCATTCAAAAAATTCTCAATTAAAGGAAAAAAGTACAGGCTCTAAAATGTACTTCACGAGTAAAAGTTAAAAAAAAAAAACATTTTTACCGGATGTTTCCTCTTTGTTTCAAATAATTTGAAAACCACTAAATTTAAAAGATCACTGAAACTCTTAAAACTGACTAGATCGCTTCATGAAGCCCTTGCAATATTTTTTTACTCTTGGTTTAAAGATGCAACAGATATTAATTAAGTTTTCAACTGCATCAACTAAGAATGCAATTTAGAGGAGTTAAATAATATCACAAGTGCTTGTCATTTAGGTAAGCGTCGCGTCTTCTTGCGTCATTTCATAGCTTGAGATCGAGCCTATCACAAGCGGGGATGGATGTCAGGGACCGTGTGTAACGCATCATATGATTGGCCGAGCCAGGAACATTGACGACAGCTTTTCCACTAGGTCTAATCTATTTCTTAATCGTTGTCAAGCATGTAAAACAAAAGTAACGAGTAAATGACCCTCTGTTTTGAAAATGTATTGAGTAAAAAGTACAGATACTGTTTTTAAAATGGAACAGAGAAAAAGTAAAAAGTATTAAAAAAAAATTACAAAGTAATGGAAAAAACTACGTAAATACAGTAACCAAGTTACTTCCTATCTCTGCCTGCATTAAGAAATGTGCTTTACAAATAATTTTGCAGTGCCCTGCCTTGCCTAATGTACTTGGATATTATGTGAATTAGGACAAAACGCAATGAGTATAGAAAACAGTACAGTACAGGACAGGAAAGAAGCCAAACATTGTTACCCGTGTGTGTTGAGAGTGGCCGTGCAGTGGAAAGAACGAGTGCAAATGAGATTGGGGTTCAACTTCATCATCAAGGCTTTGAATAGCAATTACAAAATAGTCCCTGAAAAAGCTAATAAATCCCACAGGTGTGTGCCTATGGAGATTTTCTTCTGAATGAACACTGAATGAACATACATATACATGCATGTAGGTTGGGAGCAGAGATCAGAAACACAATTGAATAAGCCCTAATGCTGAACTAACCCTACATGAACCCCGTCAAGCAAACTGTCTGACCCTGAATGAGGCAAGGCCTCTCCCTCCTGCAGAAATGAATACACACTTTGGGATACTGCTGACAGTTGCAGACAGCCCTCATGTAATATCAAGGTTTCCTGATGCAACCCTCTGACCCTTTTTTTTTTTTTGCGCATGCGGTGGGAGGCTGAAGGGAAATGATAAGGACAAAAAAAAATTGTAGTTGACCTATTTTAACTCTCAATTTCACTGCAAGACATACAGGTATAGAAAATGGATGCACTGTTCAACTTGCACTATGTATCTTGGTTACAACTGTGCAGGTGTACCTCATAAAGTGCGGGGCGAGTGTACTGTATGTCGGTGAAGTAAAGTTATCAGGGAGGGCAAATGACTCACCTTGGAGCGTGGTGGCGCCCGGATGTACCATTTGCAGTCGACGGCCTCGTTGGCGCCAGCCTTCCCGTCTCTGGTGATCTGATGAGACTCCACGATACCTTCCGGACCGACCATGTTGTACTGACACGCTGAAACACACACAAACAAACAGCAAACACAGCCTTGTCAGGTCAAACTGAATAAAACACTAAACTATTGGTATGAAAATATCAGCAGCCTTGAAAAAGCAACAATTACTTTACTGATTACATGATTAGTAAGTAATTAGTTACTTTACTGATTACTTAATTTTAAATGTAATTACTTAACTGATTACTTGATTTAGTTACTAAATTAGATTACAAGTTGCTTACATTCAGCAAATGCCGACAACTCTTCAACGTAAAAATTATATTCGGTTTTGCCAATACTTTACTGGAAGTGCATTTTTAACAGTAATGTTCAAGAATTCATTTTTTAATTAAAATAAAGCCAGCCTCTTTTGACTTAACATAAATACTCGGTTTGAGAGAGCGAGAAAGGGGTTGGGGAGGGGGAGGGGGGGGGGCTACCTACAGGGTAGAGGTGGTGGTACTCCCAAGTCTGCAAAGTCTGGATCTGAGGAGAGAGCAGAGCAGGGATTCAAATGGAATGCAAGATCACAAAAGTAGAATTTTAGGAATCACACGCAGGCGATAAAAAAAACCCTCTGACATTACAGGGCTTATCAAAATCAATTGTTCAATTATGTAAAAGAAACACTAACATTCGGGACAATGAGAATATAATCATATTAATTTTAAGTTTTCTCAGTTGGCCCCATAAAATAAGGAAAAATTAATAAAGTATGGAATGAATTAAATTATGAAAATCATTGTTTTTAGATATTAAGTATTGAAAAAAACAACTGAACCCAAGATTTATTTTATTGTTTAAAAAAAAAGGTTAAAAACCGAGTAAAGTTCAAAGTTCGTACAATTGCATTTTAAAAATGTACATACACACAAAATGTGAGCAATTATTGAGCCCATGCAACGTGTAGTTCTCAGAAATTGTGGTTCATACCGCTAAATACCAGTTTAATTAGAAAACTTTTTTTTCTTTTAAAGCATGCAAACATGCATTTCCCTTCACATCCTGTGAATAAATAACTAAATTGTAGTGTTGGATAAATGAAGCTTCATGAAGCACTGATGATGTTTTTTTTAATCCTCTAGATGGCACTCTTGGTTTAAAGATGAAGTGGAAATTTAATCAATTTTCATTGCACTAGCCTTCATCTTTAAGCCAAGAGCACCATCTAGAGGAGCAAATAAATATTTCAAGTGCTTCATGAAGCTTCTTTTTCCAACCACTACCAATTTGATTACATTTGTCCTTGTGCTTCTATGTAGAATTGAATGTGCATGGAAATAAAAGCTATTATAACCATTTTTTTCATTTAAACACTACAATTATGGAACACATTCGAGTACACTTGTTGATATAAATATAGAGTAGGTTCTACCTTTGCAACAATAAAAGCTGCCACTCTTTTGTAAAGACTTCCTATATGATTGTGATGCATGGGAAGTTTTCACCGTTTAGAACACTTGCTAGGTTATTGATTTTGGACCTGAGAGAAGGTCCGGTTCACAATCTCTGTTCTAATGCAAACTGCTCCTCATTACAAATTCATACCTCTGTTTGCTACATTCTAAGTTAATAAATGAAAAACAATAAGACCTATTACAGAAAAATATAGAGGTCATTTAAAAAGGATACATTTAATCCATGATGAAGTTCCTCACATTGGGAGTGTGCCAAACCCATACATTTTATCCGCCTGAGATAAGAGAAGCATCTGGTGAAGTTTTGAAAGTCACCCAGACGTGGACCTTTTTTATATAATGCAATCAATTAAATCTTGGCTGTCTTGGACCATTACCACCCGATGTCTCAACAAGTCTTCGCCTGGCACAAACTTCAACCCTTGAGCCCCTGCCACTGTGCATCCTCTATGTATACAGTATCCATCAATCCATCTATTTTCTATAGCTCTTATCCTCATTAGGGTTGGGATGAGTTGGAGCCAATCCCAGAATCCTCCAATGTAATCCCCATGCCTCACATCCACTAGGGTGCACACTTGTCTGCTGTCCGGGAATGACATTTTATGTAAATAATCCCAGTTATGAATATGAAACTTTACAACAGATGCACTTTATCACACTAGAACCTTCTATCTGGAGAAATAAAAACAGAGCGGCGCTGTTAGCTATGACATCACAGAAACAACACGCACACACAAGCGTTAAACGTGGCTGTTCCTTGTCGTAACCACCGACTGAGCCTACTGTGAAAGAAAGCATTGATTGCACAGCAGGAGCGACTTGCCTAAATATCATGGGCTTTGTCTGTGTATGCTGAACTTTTTTTCAAGACATGAGTCACAATGTCTGTGTGTGTGTGTGTGTGTTTGTGCGTGCATGTGTGTGTGCCGGACATAAGCTAATTTAAAACAATTGTGACACTGTGAGGCAAGTTGGCAAAAGCTATAATCAAAGTAGATATCTTTGGCCTGATTTCTGCTCTGTTCCATCCTGGGGTGCCTAAACCTCCTCCCACCTTCGGGATGTAGAAAATAATTGGACACAACCACTGTGATGTTGCTTGTTTGTAAAAGATATTAATCTGTACCATACCAAATTGGGCTGATAGTTGTATCGGAAGACTCCTACAGTTACTAATGCGCAGGAAGTAATTTCACAAAACGCTTGTTTTTCTGGTTGCAGTTTAGAGTGTGATGAACCTAGTACAGGGGTGGGCAAACTTTTTGAGTTGCGGGCCACAATGGGTTTGAAATTTTGACAGATGGGCCGGACCAGGAGCATTTGGACCTCATAGCACAGTAAAAACACACAGATAAATGTACAACCCGATTTACTTATAGTGTGCACTAAGGACTGCGTTTTTCAAATGTGCAAAATCCACTTATTTAAAACAGCTTTTCCAATAGCTTCATTTTTATTGTTTTAGCTCAACTTTTGCTGTGTTTTTATGCTTTGTAAAGTGACCTTGGGTGTTCTGAAAGGTGCTGTTTTTAAATGAAATGTATTATTATTATTATTATGTTTATTATAAAACAGCCCTAATCCAGGTAGTACGTTTGCCTCAATGAATACGCAAGATGCGGCATTTACACACTATTTGGCAAAGTGGGAGGAGAAATGTAAATAGATTAGAATAGCACATACACTGTGATCTGTCAAACCTGGTGACTGCATCTATTATTAATAGATTTCAATTCAAGGCGTAAAGTTAAAGAATTTTTTTCCATTGGCCCACACATTTTTAACCTGGGCCCACAGTACGTGTGACACATGCGGCTGCATGATAGCCGCTGCTACCTGTCACGCGCTGAGGACAAAGCTCGTACATCCGTCTCTGACCACTTTTCCATCTCCGTGGGGGACGCATAGCACACGGTGTTTGTGCAACAGCTCAAAAAGAAGCCAAAAGCCAACGAGGAAACGCTCATAGAAGTGCTCGACGCACGCCCCGGGGATGTATTCACCAATATCAACAGTCTCCGCGCTCCTCACCTCACCCATGACAACATGTAGAAAGACTATCTTCAGCTGTCAAAAGGATCAAAACACGCAACAGTGCCACAATGTTGACTGATAGACTGAACTCTTTGTCCCTGCTTTCTTTCAAAAAAGAATTGACCAATTCTCTGGACTATCAGGACATTATTGCTGTGTTCAACACAAAACCGTGCCGTCTCCTGCTGTAAATGTCCAAATCCAGGAAGAATTATATTTTTTGAATCAGTTATCTTGAGTTAAGCTTACTGCCATTCTACCTTTTATTTTAATAAATTGCAAACGTTGTTATGAATGTACCCTGCGTATCTTTCTGTCCCCTTTCTGTGCGTAAACGAGCTTATCAGTGGGACCCCGACCCAGTGATCATATTTTCCGGGTGTGTAGAAGTTATATAATCTAGTATAATCTTTGGTATGACCCGGCCGGGAATTGAACCCAGGCCCTCCCAGTCTCAGGGCGGACACTCTAACCACTCGCCCACTGAGCTGAAAAAAAATAAATAAATAAAAAATCTTCAGGTTTAGGCCCACAATTATAATAGTTTCGGAACTTTCATTATAGCTAGATTTTTTTTATTTTTTTTTAGTTTAGTTTTTTATTTATTCTTTTGATTGTGGGAATACTTAGAACAATTTAACGTTAAATATCAACTTTTCCCCATTCATTTTTAATGGGTCACTTTCCACACCCATACAACTTGTCATTATTACCACCTGTCGAATACTGCTCAGTGGTGCAGTAAAGTGCATTGTCCAGTAACCAGGAGGTTGCAGGTTCAAATCCCACCTTCCACTGTACATTGCAAATATATCCATGGCCATTATGCTAAGTGATATACATGTATACTAACTGACTACCATATCAAGAAATGCATTATAATTTCACAAAAAATATTAAATGCATGCTTAGCTTTCAGCATCAATTGACACTTTTAAAAATAAATACGCCATTAGCCATGATTTCAAACAAGTATTCTTTTTTTTCAAAAATGTTTTACATTAGTTTAGCTTTTTATTAGTTAGTGTTAGTTTTCCGTTTTTAAAAAATAATAATTTTATGTATTTCTTGTGTAAAAGATAAAAAAAATATCACTGTAAGTTGGCTTTACATGATCAGGATTTTTCGGCCAATCACCAATCAGTAGTTAACAAGTTTGAAAAAAAAAAACGATAACCAATCACAGATTCGATCAGAAGTTGGAGCAATATATTTACTCTATAGCCCCCATTCGTGGAGAATAGAGACAGGCCCGGCCCACGGATTGCCCATGTATAACTGTCGTCAATTGAAAACCACATAAAAAAAAAAATCTTAAATATAAAGTTATATCTTATTTCATGGAGCTGTTAAATGAGGTCAGTGATCAATTGGGCAAATTAAGACATTACAGTCGATCACCGATTTTGCATAAAATGAATATCCTCCGATCGCGACCCAGTCGATCAGATCGGTCTAACCGTAAATAGTGTGTAATAAAAATTCAAGGTTGGGAAGTGCAGTTTTAGATCATCTTAATGAAGTGACCTGAGGCATTATATGCAAAATGATGAGTTTGATGCCCTTTTTCTATTTGTATTTGCGATCATGCTCTTCTCAAAGTCTATTAGCCTCCTCCAAGATACAGTATGTGGGTGTGTGCAGCAGGGAGGAAGACGTGCATGAATGCTGAGAAAATCAAAGAGGAAGACAGTTAATGAAACAGCGACCTTCAGGTCATGTGTGCAGCTTGCGCCGGAGATTTATGATTGGTCGCTGGCATCACTTAACCCTCCGCCGTCACAAGGCCAAGTCACCTCGGCGGAATACATGCATGTGAACCAGCGCACCTCTATTCTGACATGACAACAGGAGAGGCCCCTAAAGAGGCTACTGTGTTTATAAATGTCTCTCGTACGACCCTTGACCTTTTAAGACGAGGGCTGCTGAATTTCAATCAGGAGGCAATCATTTTACCATCAATCCCTTCCTTTGCCTCTCTTCCCGCTTTGATTGATTCTATGAATTCTAAATCTATTATTTCAGTTTTACCTTTGATGGTTTGCACTGGCAGTTTTTGACATGTGCATTATGTGCGGCCGAACCGTGGTTCATATTTTCCTGTCAAAAAAGCCATTCTGGGCCAATAAATAACCAAAAATGTGTCTGGAGCCGCAAAACATTTGACGATTGTGACATAGGAATCCGTGTGTTAGTGTTAGTCTAACGTACTAGGGGCCCTAATAAGAGCTGCACCACAGCACAAAAATACGAGAGCAGCATTCATTAAGTACAGATTCATTTCTTTCCTCTTTTTTTGTCATAACTTCATTTTTTATACATTTTTCATGCAATTTTATGGACATATTATGGTAATTTTCTGCCTCTCTGCCTTTTTTTCCTACTTTTTTTGCTATCGATTTTCTGATATTTTTGGCAATTTTGTGGACATTTTATGGTAATTTTCTGGATTTCTTCTTTTGTTTTTGGACATTTTATGGTTACTTTTTCAATGTTTTCTTTTCTGCCTTTTTATTCCATTCTCTGACATTTTTGGCAATTTCATGGTCATTTAATGGTAATTTTCTGGTTTTCCTCTTCGTTTTTGGACCTTTAATGGTTTATTTTTGGACATTTTAAAGTTAAATTATTATTATTATTTTTTTTTTACTTTTTCGTCTATCTTTCCTTACCTTTCCTTACCTCTCTTGTTTTCTGACAAATTAAAAATTTGAATTCTGACATTTAAAAAAATATTTTTAATTATTAATTTCTCATGTAATTATTAATTCATTTGAACAATATTTTATCAAAAAATAATAAAAATAATTGAAACTTTTTTTTTTTTTGAGATCCACAGGAGAGGGACTAAAGTGCCACATTTGGCTCCAGAGTCGCAAGTTGCTGATCCAGGATATATAACAATATATTATGTTTTGTAACAAAGTCTAGCCAGGTGTGTGTGTCTTTGAGTTGGTAGTGGGCTAGAGGAACGTACCCCATTTAACCATTTTTTAAATTATCTTTTTTAATTTTTTCCCTTTCAGACATGTTATTACTACAGACTTCACCGACCACAACTCATTTGCAACATCAACAACATGCCACACTGAATATGATAGATACGAAGTACACATTAAACTTCAAAACGTGCATCTAAAGGAATAACTTTTGTGGTACAAAAAGAGCAAAGTGAGATGTTTCTTTTTCAGTCTACGTACTGCATGTGCTGACATCTGGACTATGCGTGTCCATGTGCTATACAATTCTATTCATGCTCCCCTGCATGCAGCTCCCTCCTTCCACTTGTGCGGAATTCAGAGCACATCCACGCGTTGCCACACCCTCTGCTCTCTTCATAAAGCTCAGCTAAGAGTGTAATCTTCTGGAGCTTAATGTATTTACCCTTTGCAACAGTGAATATGCTCTCTTTATCGCCGTCGACACGGATTGCCATGTTGCCATACAAGCACCGTTTCAGACAGGCACATATAAGTAGAGGCTATAACGTGCACTTGCAGGAAAATACAGCAAGTACAGAACTATTCAAAGGCATCGTGCAAAAAGGCTCCAGATGAAAACAAACTGCCTGCAGCTCGACATCATGTTTACAACGCTCGCATCATCTCAGAGTTTGTTCACGTTAGAAGCCAGACATTCAAATTATTATTAGGCGCTGATGAACTTGCCATGCGACGTGTTCATATTTTTAAGTAAGCAGGCGGAAAAGTAAATTCCTAATAAGCACGCCTTCCCAGCGGTGTTGTGGTATCACAGGCAAAACACAATGTTTTATTAATGAGGCACTCTAACTGGGAATTGAAAAGTCAGCGCCGACGCTCCACATCTCAATGAATGAAAGCAAAAAATAAAAAATGTGAATGAGTCTCAGAGTTGGCGGTGTGTTGTAATATCCCAGCAATCTCTCTCATACACACACAACTCAATTTCCCAGTGGCCCCATTTTCGCTCAGCGGCTTCGCTGTGACATTTAAATAAGCATCTGATTAATAATGTCTGCTTAAGTGGTTGATCAAGCTAATAAAGTGCTGTCATTAATCACGGCAGGTAGAACTGCCAGTGAAGTTCAACACACGTCAAGGGAACATGAGACACTGAGGAAGAAAAGGAAGGGGCGGAGTAAGAAAGCTCTTAAACATCCACAGTACTGTACAATGTAATGACATCCATTATAAGAAGGTATTAAAATTTGAGCATTTATAGACAAAATAATGCTGAGGAGTTGTAGTTTACAGTGGTGTAGATCCGAACTCCATCATACTGGAAAGTACATGTACTTTGAATATTTTGTTACGACCGTCCCAAAGTGCAAAATGTGACTGAACAATCAGCACAACCACGACAACTAAATATTAGGAAAGATGATACAGTACGTATGTACTATACGTGTACATACATATATATATATATATATATATATAGAGAGAGAGAGTAAAACTGAGTATACAAATATTTTTGGAGCAAAGTCCTACAGAAGTAACCAGAGGTACAGTACTTCAATGTAGATTTTTTTTTTTTTAATGGCGATGTGGTACATTTTTGTGTAGATCTAGGATTAGTATCACATTTTTTCTTTCCTTCTTAATGCTTCAAACCCATGTATCCCTCCTGACAAAAAAATCAAGTAACAAAGAAATAGCAGGTGAGCACGTATCAGACTTTCCACTTTGTTTGAAAGCGCTATATAAATAAACTTGACATAGTAGGATTGCTTGGTCATGGTAAAGCTCTTCCTCTAGAGATTATGCTGGTTTACCTAAAATATGGCTGAAAACATAGACTACACAATCTTTAAAAAACACACACAAAAATTGGACATTTTGTATGAATTATCCTGATTAAATAAATAAATAAATATGTTGTTTAAAAAAAAAAAGGGGGATACAAATTTGGACAAGTTGATCCACTGCTTGGGTCATTTGATCCAAATTATGGTTTTATACAAATTTACACAAAAAAAATTGTTTCGCACAAAAAAAAACTAAAATGACCCAATTTCAATTTGTACAAAGTTTTCTCTCTTTTTAATTAGTATTATTTTGAGCCAAGTAGGTGGTTGGTTCATTTTTGACCCAACTGTTTTTACAGTGAATACATAGATAAACATTTTGAACTGAACAGTAATTAGGAGCACTGTGAGCCACAATGTTGCACTAAAAGTGGCAATGATTAGCAATTCCACATTGAAACACTGATATTATAGTTACATTGTTTTAGGTATCCACCAAGGGGGAGCTAAAGCCATTGTTCTTCACACTTGCGTGGACACAAAGCTTGACCTTGGCTTGTACTGAAAGGATCATAACACTAACACGCCCTTGAGCCCCAAATGCACCAGTGGGGGTTCTGAGTCGTCAGAAATATCAGCTTGGAGGGGGGAGTGTCATAGAATTTGATCGCTGCCCTTGTGTGTGAACTCATGCTTCAGGTGATGCATTATTGATCCTTGTAAGAGAAGCTGTCATGATAGTGCTATACATTTGTTGAGGTGAATAGTTGTTGAGCATAGCATTTTGCATGGCAGAAAACAAATGATTAGGCATTTACTCCTGATTTTTAATTAACAGTGAAAAACACCAACACATCCTACAAGGTCTTCTCATAAAGCACCTTTTCCACTTCTTCACGTTTCACACTAAAAATGACAAGCAATCAAATTAAGTCACAAACAGCAACTAAACAAATAATGTGACTTCCATTTCTTATGTATGCTGTATGTATATATATATATATATATATATATATATATATATATATATATATATATATATATATATACATACATATATATATATATATATATATATATATTATATATATCAACCTACGTCGTTTCGACTTCATGGCGCCTGTGCCTCATCCGTACCACCTTCTTTTTCGTTAATCGCCATTTTAAAGTTATTTAAAGTTGTGTTGTCCATCAGCCGGTCGGCTCTCCATCAGGCGCGTCACATTTCCGTGTTTAAGCTTGAATTAGCTCTGCTCCGCCGTCCGTCAGCAATGAATGTTCGTGCGGAAACACAAAATATTGGTTCCGGCATCTTCCGGGTCGCACAGATATGTTTTTTTAAATTACTGTACAAAGTATTTGGATGTAAATATCGACTTTAACGGGGAAATCCGACTAGTCGAAATTCGGGGTTACATCGCCAGCGTCCCTGTATATGTCATTAAAATTTTTTTTATCTGTCATTGTTTTCTTGGAACTTGTATATATCATAAGTACAAACGGTATCGGTATATGAAGATTTGGGTATCGGTATCGGTATTGACCATTAATGGTTACTGGTGTGTGTGTGCGTGCGCGCGCGTGTGTTTTCCAAGCTAGTCCATTGATCAAGTCCTTAAATGCATACCTCCTCCTATGCCTCCTTGAAATCTCCTGGGAAAAAACACCAAGGGCAGGAAGCAGACCACCAACCCCCACTATGCGCAATTCCTATACGTAAGCATTGTTACACTGCATCAGATCATAAGTAAGGCAGAATGACAGTTTTTATTTTTTTCTCCAGTAGACAAGAGAAAAGGTGTCTTGGGGACCAACCTCCTCCAGGAGCACTTAGTGGCTCCCCTGCATCACAGGTGCCTCTGTCTAAGTGACAGACACATTCCATCCAACTTCCATTTGGGCAGCCAAGCAATAAATCAACACAACATTACCACTGAGCCACTTATTACAGCACACAAGTGCGTAACCAAGGGAGACAAAGAGACATAAAGGGACATTACCGCAAACAATCTCTGAGACTCTTGATTGCTTCCTCAAGATTGTGTTTCATCTCACGGTCAAGAGGAAAGAGGGAACAGACTCCGCTTTTCAATTTTTGAGGACCGGAGGGCGGATTGGAGGCTCAAATATGTCTTTGTCAACAATCTGGTTCAGTTTGACCAGCTGGAGTGATAAACTGCAGCCAGATCCACTTTAGTTAACAGCCAATGCAATCATGAATGGATTTCCGGAAAGCCAAAAATGTTGATTGCTACTTTGATAGAATAACACTTATCACGTATCCTGCTTACATTTCGTTGCATTATTCTATAATCATTATTAGTTATTTTTAGAGATAGATGCAGACCGATATTTGGCATTTTGACAAATATCGGTATCTGCCTTTTTATGAATCCGAAGGCCGATAAAGTTGGTATCTGACTGAGCAGTGAATGCTTGCAAACGTAGCTAAATTTAGGGTTTTCATCAGGATTTGTAAGATGTTCACAGACAGTTTTTACTTGCCACAAAGACAATTCGAACCTATTCAAACAATTTTTTTTACTGTCTGTGAAGATCTTTTGAAACCTTTTATGAACCCTGACGAAAACCCTAAATTAGCTTACATTCACATGCATTTGTCTCAGTGAGCTACATGGAACTTTTTATTTATGGATTGATTTAAATTTCCACTTTATTGAAAAATGATGCTGACTGGGAACTCCCAACACTTTTTATTTGTAAAAATAAAACTAAAAAAAATAAAATTAAGAAATTATGTTTAAATTTTGGAAAACTTTATTTACAGTAGAAAACTTTTGAGAACTATTAACTTGCTTAGTTTTTAATTGAGCTTAGCACATTGCTGATGACCCTGGAAGCTCCCTGCAATTTTTGTTAGAATTATTATTATTATTATTTTTTTTAAAAGCTGTCAATTCTTTATATGTTTAAAATGGAAAGAAAAAGTATATTTTTTAAATGTTGACGCTATTTTCTCTTTTAGTGCAAATGAATATCTAATAATAATCAGTATCTGCCTTGAAAAAAACATCGGGCTATCACTAGTTATTTTCAAGATGACCATTTTAAAATGTTAAGCCTTAAACAGTATTTTTAACCAGGCTTAGCAATGTCGGAAAGTGATGCTACTGAAGAGACAGTGTTAATCGCAAAAAAAAAAAAGTGATGTGTCAATCAATACTAGAAACTGCACAGACAGGAGACGACATCACATTTAATCAAATTTGCTAGTTAAAATACATTTTGGCCACCTTTACATGGAGTAAACAGAGCTGTTTCCAAGCCTGCAGTCTATTTCCCAAACAGTAAGCCTGCTTAATTTATCCAAATTGTCTTGATTGGCAGACTGAGAAATTGCGTGCCAGTCAACAAATTATTTTTGAAGTGAGAGTGATTGCGAATGCAGTGCCAAGTGAGGCTGGAAAGTTCATCATTCATGTTGTGTCAAGAAAAAAAAAGATGATTGCATAAACTCTAGACTGAACTTGTGAGAAACTGCCAATTCAGAAAATTAAGCATTAATATAAATGGATTCCTCCATAAATAAGCCCAAATAAGTTGGAATGTAATCATGGCAGAGGGATGAATAAAAGGGACAATAAATTTGAACATTTTCCCTATTATATCTTAAATCACAGTCCTGTAAACTTCCTGTTGGATTATTTCCAACATCTGTATTAATAGTAGCTATATTTTTATTGGCCGAGAATAGCTAAATTTCCAGCATCTTTGCAGGACTCTTTTGATCACAACTCACTAACATGCACAAAGTTTCTATAGCAATCCAATTGGACCATTAAACAAATGTTTTGTATAGAGAGGAAATGTACGTCTAAAAGAGGCTGGCTCACAGAAGAAAAAGTGATGCTGTTTCATCATGTAACTAATAATGTGCATACATAAAAAATAAAAGAAACTTCTTCTCTGTTTTCTTCTATGAAGATCTGTGTGAAAAGAACTGTACAGCCGTGCCGAGTCTAAAAGCTGTGCAAATCTATTGCTATTAGACCCATCATTACTCTGCTTTCATCTACCTGGATTGATATCTCACTTAACTGAAGCACCGGCACCCAAAAATCAATAGCATGGTATCATATTAGCAGCCATTTGAAAAGCAGTGTGTACCAACATGCATGCTTACAACATACAATCTGGCTTCATAACAAATAAAATATGGAATATGCAGACTTGATCCACAATCAGTCACTGATCACTTGATAAGGCACACATTTACAACCCAATGGGATTTAATACAAGACTTGTAAAATTAAACTGGCTTTATGAAGATAAAGATAATTTTAGCCAAACTTTAGAATTTTGAACAAGACCGTTTGTCATTTTAATTGAATAGATGAAAAAAAAAAAAAAACAAATCAGAATTTTCCCACCATTTTTTATCCTGTGCTGGCATTTTAAAATGTTCGAACATTGTTAAATTTCAATTCAATTTCAACTTCATAATTGCACATTTGGTGTTTCTGGTTATTTCTTCGGATAAAAGTCATGTTAAGATGTTGTTACTCAATAATAAGAAAAAACTTACTTACTCAATAATAAGAAAAAACGGTCATTGAATTTTCTTGCCTTGATTAAGTCCTTGCTGGCACAGCAGCAAACAGTAGCATGCACCACTCTGGGCATCCTTCTTTCTTTCTCACATCTTCATGCTAAAGGAGCCCTCAGTGCTTTTTGATAGATACTACTGAGAGGCTGAGATTTGCTTATCATGGTCCAAATCTCACCAACAAAGGGCCAATCTGTATATGAAAACATATTAAACCAAGATTTTACCATAAAATCCTGTGAAGAAGTTTCTTGTATTCTAACTAAAGTTGCCAGTAAATTCCTGTAAATGAATAATACAGTATGTCGTTGTAAAATCCATCCATCCATTTTCTTAACCGCAGGGGTGCTGGAGCATATCCCAGCTGTCTTTGGGCAGTAGGCAGGGTACGCCCTGAACACAGAGACAAACAACCATCCACACTCACAATCACACCTAGGGACAATTCAGATTGCTCAATTAACCTGCCATGCATGTCTTTGGAAATTTGGAATATGCAGTATTTGACTGATAATTATACAGCAAATTACTGTACTTTGTTTTACCCATAATGCATTGCTGTATACAGTTAAATGCTGTAAAATAAAAAAAAAACAAGATAATACTGTAATTATTTCTAACGTAGATTTTACAGAAATTTGATACAGAGTTGTCAGCGTAAAGCGGAGGCTCTAGCGATCCAGCATTAGCTAGCTCTTAGCCGCTAAGATGCAAGACATTACTTTTCAAAGGCAGTTTAATTAATAGATGAAAATGACTGCAGAAGAAAAAAAAAAGAGAAACTTTTGGGGTGGCGTATTATACATGGAATTTTTACGGTATTTTTCTTTCAAAAATACACATAAATCCAAAATCATAATTCCACTGCAATTTTATTTCAGTGTATAAAATGTGGACAGTACAGAGTTGTAGGAATATGATATTAACATTTTTCTCCCTGTGTGGATTTAAAAAGATGCCTGGCATGGTGTAGGAAGTGTGTGCACAAACTAGATTTGCATGCATGCTAGGCCAATTTCCAGATGTTCCATTTTGGCACGCCTTCATCATGACTGCTCCAATAAAGGCACAAATAAAGCATCTTTGTCCCCTTTCTGTTGGTACCCTGACTACCAGATGTAGGATCAGCCACTAAACTGAATCCACAATCAACCTCAAGCAATGGGCTCACTGTGAGAGTGCCCTTGAGGGCTAATCTATATGTGTACCTTGTGCTTGGGATGTCCATGAAATATAGCAAAGCCAGACCTGGATTCTTGGATGCGTCGGGGAAAGCTCATTTTGAAGCTCATTCATATCCTGTTTTTACCATCTTACTTGTCTTATCTATCTATTCTAGTTAATCTTTATTGGAAAACTACCATCTAGCTGACCATTGCGTCACACTGTATTTTTTCTTTTTTTTTATTATTAAAACAGAGATTATAATCTCAGTGGTGGCACGGTGGCTGACTGGTTAGCACGTCCGCCTCCCAGTCCAGAGAACGAGAGATCGAGTCTGGGCTTCGGCCTTCCTGGGTGGAGTTTGCATGTGCTTGTGTGGGTTTGCTCCGGTTTCCTCCCGAATTCCAAAGACATGCATGGCAGGTTAATTGAACACTCTAAATTGTCCATAAGTGTGGATGGTGGTTTGTCTCTGTGTTCCCTGCGATTGGCTGGTAACCAGTTTAGGGTGTACCCCGCCTACTGCCCAAAGCCAGCTGGGATAGGCTCCAGCGCCCCCTGCTACCCTTGTGAGGACAAGCGGTTAAGAAAATGGATGGATGGATATAATCTCAGTGTGTAGAAAGGCAATATTTGTTCCAACATGATAAGCAATGATAGTCAAGAGAAAACAAACCTCTGCCAGTGCTTAAACATTTGTCACCTGCTTTCTTTCTTTTTTCGCAAATAAGGAAAATCTGGATTTTCTTCATCCATCCATTTTCTGCATCGCTGACCCCCCCCCCCCCCCCCCCACACACACACACACCGAATAACCAAATCTACGGTAGTCAACATACCACTATACAGACTATACATGACACAGGACCATCATACAAAAAGTATCAAGTAAATGCTTGTGTTCTTAAATACAGGACAACAGCAACACAAAATTGATTCATCTTTATAATCCGGATGATTACAGCAAAGATTTAGTTGCTTAAATCCTCTCAAAACAATACAAAGCTAGTCTTTTCTGCCAAATCAACTGTATGATCTCATTTGAGTTTTGTTGTTGTTGTACTATTTAATGAAAATAGAAGTGCACTTTAGGCACACGTAGCAAATCTTGCATTCAAAAACAGGACTGCATTTGTCAAAATGACATACAAACAATAACAAAAAAAAAAGATTGTCATGTTTGTATTCTACTTGAGCATAGATCTGTTTTGATCATGTGAGAGAAAGAGCAAGAGAGAGACTGTTCATGTTCTGTCATCACCATTTCAAACCGAAGCAGGACAGCTTCTATTTGACTCTCTTCCTTCATCTTGCTGCCTGTACCCATCACTTCAAAATATTCAATGGCCCTACCTGGTCAGCATTTTAATGTTTCACGTCTCAACTCTGTATCTTTAAAGTTGTTTGTCATGCATTTCAAACATCGGTGACATGACTTCCTCAAAGAAGATGACTGAAATGACCTGCCAACTAACAAGTAAATGTCTCCTGAACTACAAACAATAGCACTAGAATAGAAGAATTGTAAAAATACAAAGAAATTCTAGTTTAGCATCATGTGATTATAACACGAAGTATAGTGCTTAAAAGTATTTGACTACTTGAAAAAAATGCTTTACTTGTAATCAAAGTTAACCCATCCAGGATTTTAATGTGGGAAAGCACTGAAGAAAATCGATAGATTGCAAAATATTTTCAAAGCGGGGGCGGAGATACATGGTGGCTAGCGGTGGCCATAACCACCCACCTGGTCACCCCAACAGTCACCCTTGGGAATTTTTTTTACATCTGTGATTTTGCCGCTATTTTCACAAGGATGCAGTATTCCTCTACCCCTTCATAGTCTGCCAAAAGTTTTTTTTTTTTAATATTAACTGGTTGAGCTAATTGTAAACGCCAAAAGAATGTCTTTAGAAAAGAGCATTTAATTCTTACGTTCAACATCAATCAAAAGCATTACTTTCAAACAATAGACACAACCAACATGGCTGAGAAGTCATTCATATATCAAAAAATCAAATGCACATATATCCAGAGCCTTTCTCAACACATTTATGAAACAAGCAGGAGCAAACCTAATTAAAAAGCAGCATTTAGAATTGCGAAGAATGAATAACTTTTTGCGTCATTATGCTTTAGATATGATTTTATTGTAGTATGCAAAATGAAGTAGGACATCATGACAATTGATCACTATGATGCTTTTAGTTAGTGAATCAGTGACAAGTCGACTATGCGACAGTACACAAAAGCAAAGCAACAACAAATAAAAAAATGATATTATCTAGTAAATTAAGATCAGCGAAATTGATCTTTTTTACTTAGATTTAATCCTGTTTATATTACGAGTGTTGAGCAAGGTTCTAGATATGCAAATTTCAATTAATGAAACCCTGACTGTGGATTGTATGATCAAGAATGAAGCACCACCCCTAATCAACCCTCTAGAAAATTTCTGTCTACGCTCCTGTTTTAAGGTAAGCATTAACTATGCTCTGACTACAACTTCTTCGCATTAAGACCACGTGAGAGCAAAAGTGTCCTCATTTACTGTATCTCAAATCAATCGGAGGCCTTTTGCCTTTGCAGCTTTAAGCATGGCTCAGACCTACTTGGCAGGAGGACGTTCGCCTGCCACTAACACAAAACGGATGCTCGCCAAACGCTAGCCCTTGGCATTTATCCTCAAGGGCGCCGCAACATACTTGATTTCACACAGCAAGTCTGTAAGAGCTGAGCAATAATATAGAAAAACAGCAAGGTATGACCTGAAACTCCCCTGAAAAGACATTAACACTTTTCACATTCAATCCGGTCGTTCATTAGCATTACCCTTTCAGTGCGTACATTATATCACAGGTTTAATATAGCACTTCTGTGGAAATAAGTGAAATAAATACCCTTTATGCTTGACACAGCATGCAGAGCCAAATGACGAGATTAATGCTGGTTAAGCTCTCAGCTAGTATATTACACAACAGGTCGCACGACTTGCTAGAAAACAACTTCTAGGGGCAAAAAAGGCTAAACTATATCATACACTGTCTTGTCCTTGTATCACATATTTGAGATTGCGTTTCATATATATATATATATATATATATATATATATATATATATATATATATATATATATATATATATATATATATATATATATATATATATATAATGTACACGATAAATCAAACCGTTCCAACTTTCAACTGTTCAGCTCTTTCTAGGTCATTGTGCAGCAATCCAAGACATTCAATACAGTTTTCATTCAGCCTTCACACCCAATTTCTACAGAAATTGCATTTTCTAGTTAATTAATGAATCCTTAGGAATTCTGCCGCTTTTCTGAATGATTTATGTTAAATCATTTCTGAAGCAATTGGCATGCGCAACTGATAAGAATATCTGTTAAGTATTTTATGCCATCTAAAATCAATATACAAATATTTATGAATGAAAAAAAAATAAGTCCCAGAATAGAAGAAAATGTATATAATTTGTACAGCTTTGGGAGCATCCAACTTTATTTATGACTCGTTTACTGTTGGACATTTTTAAAGCAATTTTCTAAAACATGCTGCTAAATAAATTAAGCTACTAACACGTTGCATTTTGTCAGTAAATATCTGTAAAATTGCTACGACGTCAGTGCGTGTACTGTTTAGGTTGTACTTTTACTAGATTAGCTGCTCTTCACATTTTTATCACCTCATAAACTGTGTGTATTAAACTGTCAGCTACAAAAAAATAGAGTCTTTATTCAGCACAAACTGTGTAACAGGATGCGGGTCATAATGATAAGGCATTAATTTTGTTTTAGCGTTTTAATGTGTGATAAAGAGAGAAGACGAGAAGCAAGGAATGCTGCATTCTGCTCATTCATGTAACATGACACAAGCCGCATCACAAGTAGCTCATGCAGTGAGATGATCCGATTGTTGATGGAGAGAGGGTACAAAAAGATGGAAAATTGGCCCAATAGCAGACAGGCTCAGGTGATGGAAAGTAATTGGCACTGTGTATCTGACATAAATGATGCCATTTTTAATGTTGATCCGGGGATGCATCAAGGTGTGTGGGTGTGTGTTACAGCTCTCTGTAATATAGTGCGGAGCATAAAGTGTATTTGTGTGATGACTGCATTAGAAGTCCAAAATTGTACTTTGTGGTATGGACAAAATAAATATCACAATGGTTTTATGCATATGGTACAAGATAGCTTACATAATATGTGTTGTACATTATTTTACATAATAGCATGAGATGGCGGCGATACCTATTTAGACTTAGTGTCCTAACCCGCCAAGGCGATCGCTCATGGTGCCAATCAAATTGAGGCATGGATCAACTTTATGCAAATCACTCTTTTGTTGACCCATGGAGAATGCGGAGTTCAATCCATATAATGGATTTTTATTCGTTTACCTGGCTTTACTGCTGAAAGTATTTTAGATAGGAATACAGTGTCATGTGAGTGTGACGAATAGCCACCATTAAAATGAAAGTTTTACCCAAAATAAACTATTTGTTCTCAATGATTCCATTTAAACCTATGGCTAAATGGTTCCAGTTGTTGGACTCGGCCGTTACAAAATTTTACTGGAATAAAAAAAAAGCAAAGATTAGTCTATCTACTCTTCAGAAAAGTAAATCCAAAGGTGGTCTAGAGGCACCAAATTTTATGTACTACTATATAGCTAACCAGCTACAATATATCGTTCTATGGGCACAACCCAACAGAGACACTAACTGTTGGCTGGAACTAAAACAGAAGGATTGTAATAACCTCAGACTTCGAGATTTACTCTTTATTACAACATCGATTAAGCGACATAATTGTTTTAAAAACCCAATGATTTCCGCCACCGTGACTGCCTGGTGGAAAGCACTAGAATTGACAAAAGCCCAAGTGGAGCCCTGTGGGCTTTCTCCCCTATGGCATAACCCCGACTTTCAACTTAACAACCAACCGTTTTATTTAGGTGTGTGGGAGCAGAAAGGAATTACACATCTCCACCATCTCTTCTCAGATAATATGTTTATATCATATACATCCTTGCTCCAAAAATACAATATAAAAAACTGAATTTTTTTACATTATCTACAAGTTAAAAATATGATAAAGAAAAAAATTCCAACACTTCGGGGTACGCTCCAACCGCCTGTTTTACCTAAAGATATTAACAAGCTTTCTCCGACAACAACAAAAAAACTTTCAAAAATATATAAGTTACTTTCATATACTGATAAAATGTCTTTACCCATCTCGAAATGGGAGACAGACTTGTCTATAGCACCGGAATCTGACTTTTGGATTCAAGTTTGTGAAAACGCATTTAAAATGACAAAACACACAAATTTACAACTTATCCAATATAAAATTATTCATAGAACATACATTACTCAATATATGATGAAGAAAATGGGACTCTCAGACTACGACATTTGTCTCCAATGTTTACAAAACACTACAGACACTTATGTTCATGCTTTATGGTTATGTACTCCGGTTATGTATTTCTGGACTAAAGTCTTAGAAAAACTTTCCGCTATTTTGGACTGTAGGATACCTTTATCTCCAAACTTGTGTTTGCTAGGTGACCTAACAACAACTGACTTACCACATAAACAATTTCAATCTACACTTGTAGCCCTTACTATCGCTAAAAAAACAATTCTTGTTAACTGGAAAAATAAACAAACTCTGAATATCGACCAATGGTCTAACCTCCTCATAAATCACATTTTAATGGAAAAAATATCTGCCTCAAATAAAAACCAAATATCAAAATTTGTAGAAACATGGTCTACGTATATAGAATTTTTTAACCTAATTCTGGTTACTTAATTCTGTCTGTTAGCGAGAGCCACTACATCGTGATAACTTACATTGATGTTTCTGCATTTGGCAATTTATTATCATATTATATTATTAGTATGGGATTTTTTTTAATGGGCTTTAGGTGAACTGATGAATACACACACGCTCGCACGCACGCACACACATACTCACCCACATACAAAAAATAAATAAATAAATATATATATATATGTGTGTATATATATATATATATATATATATATATATATATGTATATATATTTTAAAAATTTTAAAATAAAAAAAATAAAAAAATGAGAATTTTTTTATTTTTTATTTTTTATTTTTTTTAAAAAAAGGAGAGCAATGATGATGTCAAATCGAATGAACAATACTGAGCTATAAAAAAAAAAAAAAAGGAATAGAGTGTCATTTACTGCTAGAGGAAGGGTCCATAAAAACTGCAGTGCATCCAAATGGTCACATGCATAGTAACATGCTTCATGATAGATTGAAGTTTGTCCACAGCTTTCAAAAGCATGAATATACGACACAAAATTAATTAGTTTGTGAGACATAAATGTAATGGAAATAGGGAGGAAGAATAACCCTTTTCAACAGATTTATGCTTGTATAGGTGCGTTGGGCATGTAAGATAGAAAGAAAGCAGTAAGGAATAATAATATGACACATTCAGGCCCCCCTACAGCGAAGCAATCCAAATTTTTTCAAACCACTATTGTTAATACAAGATGATGAGGTTAATTTATTTATATATGGCAAATGTGTTCATGCAATTACAATAACTCCCAATGTTAGCTCAAACACAGATAAGTCCAGGCCGCTCAACCAAAATTTTGGTCTGCTGAGGTAGTTGTTTCCTTGGCAATGACAGGCATGCTATTTCCCATATTATGTGCCTGTACATCAATATTATGAGAATTTTCTGGGTTCAAAGGGCACCAACCAAACAACAGAACTGATTTTGTCATAACTTCAAAACTCACATTATTTGTCTTATTCAGGGCCTACGATAGATGGATTGAAATCACGCCGGAATCGTTGCATCCACAAAAAACAGAAATTATGAAAATGGCACTTTTATTTATCTATTTTTCATTTAGTTATGAAACATTGTATTGTCGCAAGCAATTAACACTTTAATTTGTAATTTTTTTCATCCGTTAAAAAAACAAAAAAAAACAAAACAGTGACATTATGGAAGTCATGTTGCCAATGCGAATTCCTTGGAAACTTGGATGAGAGAGCGTGACTGTACCAGACAGCAGAAAAATGACAGGGAGAGGTAGCAGAAACAGGACATTACTTAAAAAATAGAACTGTACAGATGTGATTAGCATTAGCGATGTTCAGTACCACTTTTTTTTCAGACTGATACCAGTGCGAGTACTCAACTCTTGAGTCACCAATGACAGATTATTGTAAAGTAAGATCCCAATATAAAATTTTCCCTTAAAATTGCATGAAATTTCTATACTTCTCAGTTCTTTGTCATAAAGCGACCGAAAGACGGCGGTGGATATGTCGCAAATACTGACACCTTAAAATAAGGCCAGGTATCGACTACCCCGTACCTAGGCATGATTTTTACAGTAAAAAAAATATATATATATGCATGTGGATGATTAAAGTGGTTCAAATCAAAGTTTGAACAACTTTCAAATGTTACGTGATTTTACATGATAAAAAAAATCTCTTTCTCACAGGCACTTTTCACCTATACAGATCAGATGGATGAGCGTGACGGTATAATTATAAGGTTGCTTTGCACTGCCTTTGGTAAACAAGCGGAGAATCGGATGGAGAAGATAACATAAAACATCCAGGATTTTGTGCTAAAAGATTTACACACATTCCGATTTTAGACACCGTTAAAATGGAGTGATGTGTATCTTGGGGAGCAGGTGACGCTTTGAAATGTGCAGTCAGAGCTGCAGCAAGTGAGCATCCTCCAAATCAAAAGAGGAATGAATGATTCCCTGAGATGTCACTACTCCAACACAAGGGCCCATTCAGCGATCGCTAGTATCTAAATTGAAAAGAGTATTTATAACAACTTAGGGATCAACCCTTAATTGAAGCAGTCATGCATCAGATGGGTTGCATAAAAATGTCTGCTAGAAAAGAAGGGAGATAAGCACATCCTTTAAAGAGATTTTTAATTTTCTCAAATTGGCTTTTCGGGTCTGGTCGACGGTGTGAATGTGCCTCGACTACATTGCTGTGAGAGTTTTAATCAGATATCAGAAGGGGTATTAGCAGGAAAAAGAGGTCGATTCAGTTTGAGGTAATGAAACCCTGCACTTTGGTTGGTGCTGGATAATGAAAGGAAGGGGTGGGGTGGGGGGGGGGGGTACAAAACAACCAGAAATGTGAAGAGGAAATCAAAATATCATGAACCCTGCTTTAACATACGGTATATCATATATAAGGACCCCCCAAAAAAACTGCCCTTTTCCAGCTTTTACCAACAGTCAGCTGTGGTGCCTTATTGCATGGTCAAAGAAAACAAGGTGTAATAATAATAAGGTGTAATAATAATAATAATTATTACCCCCCCATCACCACCTTTAATTTCTGTCTGTAGCCACTCAATCCCGAGCTCTTTTATCATCTATTCTATCAATTTATGGGGTGGAAATATACCAGCGGTTTTGTTGCTTAGAGCCTCCTGATGGAAAACCTATAACATTAAAAACCCAATCACTTTTGCTCTGTTAAAATAAATATATAAATAAACACGGGGATTTCTTGGACCGCATACAGTACTGGCATACTGGAAAAAAAATCAATGACTGATCAGTTAGGTGTAGGGCTAGACCCTATCATTTTCTGCTAATTATAACATTAATACACCGCACACACAATAATCTATTCTCCATATGAGCATATTTTAGTTTTATATCAGAGAGTATGCAGTTAATCAAACATTGCAGTCCTATTTTACAACTAAATTAATAGTTTAGTTTACTCAGCTGGCTTTAACGTGTTGCTTCAATCAGACTCAAACCGGCAATATAGCCCTTTATCATTAAATATTGTGTTAAAACATTCTGTAAATTAATATTTAAGCTACCCCTTCTTCACACGCTCAATTCTACTTGGTAAAATGTTTTTTTCTGAGTAGGTTTTCACAAAGCAGGACACGATAGAAATCAGGGACTGGTTTCCACATCACAGACGACGTCTAATTTAAGAACAGACAAAGAGGTTTTTTAAGGATGGCTTAAATACATCTAAGTCCCGATTCATTTGTTCAGTCTTTATTTCAGTCTTTTTTTCAGTGAATGATGACCCTCCAAGTCATTTCCTTGGTTGAGTAGATTAATTCACTGAGGTGGGTTGTAGCTGAGAGGACGGCCTTTTCTGCAGATGGTTTATGATGGATTAAAACGCCACTTTTAGAAGCTGGTTTGGTGTTTTATGACAATATTTTTGTCTGTGTCAAACAACAGGGCCTTGCATGTCGAGTGACATTTTTTTTTTGTACAGTTATACATAGTATGTTGCTTGAGGTTTTTCCACTGCAATCCCAAAAATACAATATTTACTAGAAATAGACTAATAATAATAATAAAACATATGGGTAAGATATTAAATATAGCGGTTGTAAAGCTGGCAGTGACGTGGCCACGGTAGGCATCTGAATAAGCTTGATTATGTATGGAAAAACATTAATAATTACGTCTCTGGCAGTATTCATGGAAGAGAGGAACCATTATATTTTATAATTCCAGAAAAGGATCAAACATACCGTATACTGGAGGGTTGAGGAATGAGGATCCACATCTCAACTGAATTACACGCCTAGCGCTATGAAATAAAGACGCTTGGATATAAAAGATCAGGTGAATGATGATGCTACAATCTCTTGTAAAAAGGACTAGTGTGGATTTGTCTGCTTCTGCACACGGGAACAAAAGTAGCATCCACGTTGGAAATGGTTCCCCAGGCTAAACTCTGAAAACTGTTCCCCTCCACAGCCTGCACATAAAAAGTCAAGCATCAGAGCACCCTTTTGGTGAAATCTGCACCATCAAGCTAGCAAAAGCTTGCAAAAGCAAAGCAGATTGGTGACAAGCGACGGGAGCCCAAATCACAGGACTCAGCGACGACGACCTGCAGATCCCAGCTGTGGTAAGCAAGTGGTTGTCGACCCATTGGGTCCGATACTTGATGCAAGCACCACCAAGGCTAACTACATTTGCTAAGTTGTCCTTTGGGCATCCGTAGCAGGAATATGGCGGCGAAACATGGTAGCCTCTTGTAAAGTGAGACTACAGCCATGTAAAATTAGTGGTTACTAGAGCTACGATTATAAATATAAAAAAAAAAAAACATTTATGCAATACGGCATTTTTTATTTTTTTTTTGCATACTATTGACATAAATAGCCGTTTTTTAAAAATAATGAATTACTAGTTCACCACCAGATGGCGCTAGGGATCACGGACTGACCCTTTAAGGCACAACAAGTAAAACATTAACAACTATTATTAAACTACCGGGAAGATAAGCAACAGCTAACTTTATTGATAAAACACAACTCAAAGTAAAACACCTATTGCTCGCAATACATATCAGAAAATGCACAAACCTCGTACAATCTGTGACGAACACAAAAGTCATAAAACCGCTTGGTTTCTGATCTGTTACTCCCATTCATGCTTTTTCAAGGTCTCTAAAAGGTTGGGCCTCAAGGCGCTCGTCGTCACCTGGTTCATAGCCGTGTTTTGTCTGGTCTCTCACCTAGGACTTGTTTACTCTGGTTGACCCCACAAGGGACAGAAAGCCTCTGACAACTTAGCTCCTTGGACCATTGGGAAACATACACCTGTTATTTTTGGTTTTCAGCTGTTTCTGATTTCTCCTCTTTTTTTTTTCTTTGGTTCATTAAAATTGAGTAACTTTCGCCCTGGCTGGGTCTGTTCTTTTCTTTTGGGGTCCAACAAACACCACCCATTTGTGACAAAACCCCTCCACTGTGGTAAGGTGAATTAATAACGGTTGGAAAACACTGCACAAGAAAGTAGCGCTTTTATTCTAATATTTAGAAGGGGAGATTATTCACAGGTGGCAAATTCAGGTCCAGAAAGTAAAAACTCTGACACAGTTTGGCTTTAGCCACAGGTGCTCCTATTCTACCGTCAGGTAAACGAGCTTCGGACTCTGGTTGGTGACCTGGTGGGTGGTGTCTGGTCGGTGCTGGATTTCACTTTCCTTTCCTTTCTTTGGTCCTTCCTCGGGTCTCCTGACGGCCTCACGACTCTGGCTGGAAGTGTTCGGTTTAGGTGAACGGTATGGGATTTTTTAATAGGTTTTAGGTGAACTAATGAATACACACACACACTCGCACGCACACACACATGCACATACACATTATCACCCACATACAAAAAAAAAAAAGGAGAGAGCAATGATGATGACATCTCAAATCTGTAAAATTACCGAATGAACAATACTGAGCTCTCCAAGAAAAAAAAAAAGGTAAACGAGCTTCCCAAAAATAATCATAATCTCGTTCAAAAGTCATTTCAGTACACAACTTGATCATAGCGATCTGTGTGCAATGTGATGAACGGCTGAGTAATCCACTTTGTCAAAAGTGATTCCCTCGCCACTGTCGTAGATCAGACGTTTCCGTACATATTTTGAATAAACAATCAAATCACAAAAAAAGGTAGAGTCAGCAAGTCTTCATTTGAAAAGCGCTTTCCAGGAATGTGTCTTTCATGCAAGGTTGTTTTGAACTCACCACACGCCATTAGAGGCTGTTAGTTTGCTCAGAACTGCTGCTCTGTGTCGCATGCTTTGGTCAGAGAAGCCTATTAGACGACAGAAGCTAATCAGCCAATTGGTGTTCTTTTATACATGGCGACGAGAAAAGTCCATGTCAGCTCGATGGATATTCACAAAAAAGCCTTGAGGGGGACATGGAGCAGCCACATCCTTTCATCAACTATCAACACAGCAATCCACTAGTCATTTTTTTCGTCCGTTTTAATCTCTTATGCCAAGCAGATATATGCCTGTAGCATGTGCACATTGTGGTACTATGGCTGGTTTTTGTTCATTTCCTTCAGCTTCGCTCCTAGATGCACGTTTCCCAACGTGGGGGAATAATAAGAGGCAACATCAGTCGCTTGTGTGGCAACGTGCATTGTATAGCGGCGCTGTGATTAATCGTGCTTGCCAAATGGAAAATGAAAAGCCAGCAAGGCTGTACTGCTCGGCCCAGCAGTCACATCTCATGCGATTGACTTTGCTGCCTTTTTTTTATTCGGGTGCGTGCGCTTGGCAATCTGCCAGAAAGACTTCAGTCATACCACAGAGGGAGACATTTTTAATTGACTATGTACACTCATTGGGCTATGGTTGACACATACAGTACATGTGCTTCTGTGCCTCAAGAAATCGCAGATGGATGAGCCTTGAAGGGGAAGAGGACCAATTGTCACCAGGGTTCAAGGTCTCACCGCAACACTTTCAAGTTGGAAAGGGCCAAAACAAACATTGAGCAATCTGTTTGACACCTCCGGGAGAGCAAATGCGACAAGCAGCTTTCCGACAACCAACAGTAAACATTTAAAAGTTTACTGTTAGGACTGTTTAGTAGTAACAGTTGACAACAAACAAGCCATTTTCTATAGCATATCCTTACTAGTATATAGGTGAGCTATAAACTATCCTAACTAGAGATACACCAATGTTTTAGGGATACTTGACTCATTGAGCCATTTTCAGCAGTAAAAAGTTAATATTTTGTCCAGAATGACTTTGATAACTTTATTATTTTTCTTGTACAATTAATAACTTTAAACACAAATTTTCCACTTGCTATCAACTGAATATGACATAACCTGTGCTGAGGAAGTACAGTAATTTCTGGACTATAAGCCGCCACTTTTTTCACTTGGATTCAAACCTGTGGCTAATACTAAGGTGCGGCTTATCCATCAGATCACAAGGGGGCGCACTATAAAGGAAGCGCAAGAGCAAAACAAACCAAGTGAGCCAAAATACAGTAGGAGAGACAGAACGAGAGAGACATTTTGCACCCTCAATTTGGAAAAGAAAGTAGCGGGAACCCAGTACGGTAACATTAAAAACACCTGCAGCTTACAGTCAGGTGCGCCTTAAATCTGTAACAAACTTGACTATTCCCCAAATTTAGCTAGCGCGGCTTATATTCCAGAAATTACTGTAGGTAACGACCAATCTTGGCTCCCCCGTTTTCTGGGTTTGGTCAGGAAACTGAGCCATGAGGAAGAAGAAAAAAAAAGGAAACTGAGCCATGATTGAGTCAAGTATCCCTTTTGGGACCGATACCAATTATTAGTAGTCAATGACGCCGATAACCGTTATTTGGAGCCGATAAACTCCAGTTCTGATTTTTTTTTTTCCTTTTTAGGCATATCTTTATTGAACAAATTTTAGTGTTTGTAAAATATAAAAAATCTTAGTCAGTAGACATCTTTGTTAAATATCTAACAGGGATCTTCCAGGGGCAGTAGAATGTCTTTAGAAGTTAAATAAAAACGTAACAGCTCCCTTTTGTTTTCTGCAGTTAATAAAGTTTTCCAAAATATCTGAAGTATTAGAATTTTACTTATCTTAGTTTTAATTTCAAACAAAAACAGAAGGTGCAAAGAGTTTCCAGCGTCAGCAGCATCTCTGAAAATTTTAATAATTAGTTCCCTGAAGTTGACACTTTTTTAAATGGATCTACTGTATTATCGAACGTATGATTCTTCAAAATGGTCGATGCCAATAATCGCCAAAATGCTGAATATCGGCGCATATAATCGGCCCTTCCCTAATCCTAGCTAAATTTAGTTAAGAGGCAGGGGCTGGATGGGACAAGCAAGCATTCACACCTAGGAACAATTTATAGTCTTCAGTTGCCTATCATGCATGTTTTTGAAATTTGGGAGAAAGACGGTGAAAACAAACAAGCAAGGGGAGAACATGCAAACTCACTCTATATTTAGTAAGCCAATATTTTGTTGAAATTCCAACCAATAAGAAGTTCTAAATGACGTGGCTTGTTAAATTTGGACATGTGTTTTGGCTTCCCCTTTCTGATTTATTCATCTGAAATGTGGTAAATGACTCACATTTAATATTAATCTCATCATGGTGTGGCCACAAACACTGGCATCATTCTCTCTGCCGCAAGACAAAAACTGGCCATTACCTATTGGATTAGCCAGATGCCAAATGTGATTAAGGTCCCTTAGAAATCGGACATTTGCTCTTAGATGATAAGCTGGCAATGCGGAGTTGGTGTCGCTGCCAAAACTGCGATGGAAGAAAATGGGGGAGCAAAGTGTGGATAATGAAAACGAAACATTCGTCAACTCTGCTACTTTTCCTGGAACTTGTTTATCTTGGAATGGAATCATGCAACAGCAGAAAGTCCGATATTTGAGGGGTAACACACACATACGCGCATCTCAGTCTCACTGCTGACTAATAAGGCACGAGTGAGGCATCCCAGCATGAGAGCGCGAAGATGCACCATGCTGATAGGTTAATGAAAACACACAAACACCGGGCTCAGAGCTGTTATGCCTGCTGGGAGAAAAAAAAACCTAAACACATCAACGAGCTAATTTCCAATGCAGTTGTGAGAGCAAAGAGCAAACACATGGTGTGTGCACCGTGTAGACGCCACATGAATACATAGTAGGTGGCTCTATTGTGGCCGTGTGGGTAAGCAAAGGATGGCAGCCAAAATCGGTGACAGATTGTACAAAGTCGACATAAACACACACACGGCCCAACGTACGGATTGATACATATGGTATGTGCATGTAGTAGATACACAGCTTTTTCCAGCACAAATAAACCCCAGCAGCCACACTGGTTTACATTACCTGAAGCTACAACAGCAGCACCCGTCCACAACGGGGAAAAAAAAAACACTGGCACACAACATCTGTGGCTGAACAGCAGGCCTGGCTAACAAACCACCACAGAGGACGTTGGCAGGCGAAGCCTCTTGATTGATCTGCTGGGTAATTGGCGGGGAGCAACCCAACGGGTCTAAGGAAATACATATTTGGCATCCAATGCTGGACGGTGGGTTAAGTTCCATTAAACTCTGACTGGTTGTCCCCAGAGTGAAGGCTCGTCATCTGATAAGGTGGCGAACATTCGAGGCTACGTTTTAACTGCCGAGAGCGAGGGAGCGAGGTGTGATATGGGAGCATGACGGGAAAGAAGTCAGATGCAGTAAAATAGGGACTGGAGTACAAAAATAAATAAATAAATAACTTGGTAAGGGTGACTCATAGTTGCGAACTGTCTAAAAAACACATATCATCTGTGCAAGGAATCTTAAAACTGAATGTGTGTTGCAGATTAGCAGGGGGTAGAGTACCTTAACATGTTTAGACACCATTAATGCCGAAAGATATTAAAAGGTTTTGGAGCAAGCTGAGTATACTGCCATCCCAGCATCATATTTTTCAGTCATATCCCTGCTTATTCCAGTAAGATAATGCCAAGCCACATGATGCATAAATTACGACAGTTTGGCTTCATAGTAAAAGAGTGCAACTATTAGACTGCCAGCAGTCCAGACCTGCCTTCTATTGAAAACGTGTGGAGCATTATGAGAGCGGAGAGCCTGGACTGTTGAGCAACTGAAGTTGTATATCAAGCAAGAATTTGAAATAATTTCACCTACAAACCGCAAAAAGTCAGATTACATGGAATAACAATAAAAAGCAAAATAATCCGAGGCAAGCATTCTTCTTGTGAATGTGGCGTACAAGCATGAAACAGGAACCAGACGAGAAGAAAAGCGGTAGTGTTTACTGACTGTTCTGGTCGAGGGCGACAGCGGCCCTCTTCCACAGCTGCAGGTGGCGTGCCTGCAATGTTAACGCCCCCCATCAGTTTCCATTTGCTAAAAACAGCAACAGAGCTGAGCGAAGGTTGTCATCAGCTGAGCTATTTCACTATTCATCAGCAACTATTCATTTTTTTGTGTAATATGAGGTTGATGAAGCAAGGCAGAAATATTGTCCCAGTCTGCTTTGACTTCCAAAAATGGAGTGAAGAATAAAATCGGGTTATTTTTTTTTATTTTCCAAGCCATTCAAGCTGATAGCGTTACTTCGGGGAAATTGTATTACACACGAGGAGCATGCATAAACTGCTGGTAATGAAGTACTACACATTTCCCCCATAGAGGAAAAAAGACAATGAAACAAATGGGGGTGGATCTCAACAATCAGGAAACAACTTGTAGAGAATGTGACTGCAATTGTAAAGAGGAGTAATGACAAAAACATTGAGGCAAAGGGAGGGAGTTTTGTCATCAGTGGTGAATCGGGGACAAGACGGTGCTGTTTATCTTCCCAATGTGTATAGCAGGGGTCAGCAACCTTTATTGTCAAAAGAGCCATTTTGGGCCACATAAAAAAATCTTATCTGGAGACACAAAACGTTTGAACAATGTGATGAACAAAACCCAAGGACCCAAGAGCTAATTAAAGCTGCACCATAACAGAAAAACATGCCGCATCCAATACTTTGAGATTCATTTTCTTCTACCTTTCATCTTTTATTTGGCTTTTATTTTTTTATCTTTTTTGTACTTTTTCATACGTTGTTTTTTCATACATTTTTAGAATTTTCTGCCTTTCTGCCAAATTTCTTACATTTTTGACAATTTTACAGACATATGGTAAAAGTATGCCACTACTTTTTTTTTTTTTCGGGACATTTTATGGTTATTTTTGAAACCCCATGACCTGTACGAAATAGAATATCGACAAGCACAGAGTTGTGATTCAATTTTATAAATGGAAGTCTGAATTCCTGTTCCTGTTAGTGCTCTGACCAGGGACATGGTGCCATCAGTTTGCCATTCAAATGTAATGTGTCTGTGTAATGTCTTCGGATGTATTTTCAGAAAATATTGCAAATTCTGCTTAACAGCAAACAAGCTCAATGACTGATTATCTGAGTCATTGCTATTAGACAGAAAAGGGGGGGGGGATCATTCAGACTGTGAGAGATGCTACCTAAGTTTCTGTAGCCGATCATTTTGCCCACATAGAAACACCAAGTCAA
Organism: Vanacampus margaritifer; assembly: GCF_051991255.1. Lineage (NCBI taxonomy): Eukaryota > Metazoa > Chordata > Actinopteri > Syngnathiformes > Syngnathidae > Vanacampus > Vanacampus margaritifer. The sequence goes on from NC_135451.1 coordinate 6,185,017, forward strand.
ACTCCAGTGAGATATTGGCAGAATAGCCCCCCCAAAAAGGGGGTGGGAAGGAGGAGGGTGGGGTCTTCTATCTCCATTTCTACTCATGAATTTAATCCAAGTCTTTTCTGTGAAGCTGTACTCCAACCAGCCTTAGGGCAGGGTAAATGGAATTCTGCTCCTTACATCAGGCCACACATGCCGCATCAACGTACAGTAGAGAATACAGTTTGCAAAGAAAGATCCGTCTTCATTTGGAAAATTACTGAACTTTGTCACCAAACATGATTATGTAATTTATACTGTACTGTACTTGAATGACACAAATGCTAACTCGCTTTGCTGTAAATATGTTTCTCCCATAAAGTTAAAAGTGATGGATACAAGTGGACACCATTAAAATTCACAAATTGATATACCACGTATACGATGGGTATTAAAGCAAAAATGAGCAGTAGTTATACTTTGGAGTGGTGCTGCTGTGGTCAGCACCTCCACAGAGTGAAGAGTCAATTTCTGCGATTCAATTTTCAATTTTCCAGCTCGAGCCTATCAAGGTCCAATCTTATGGTCCTAGCCTCTTTATGATAGTCTCATCCATCTGTAATCCGAACTGTAATTCCATTCATTTTATGCCGCAATGATTCCAAGTCTAGATGCAGCTTGCAGGGGAACAAAAAAAAAACTGAATAGCAACTACTCATCCACACATCCATTTCTAATCTGTTAATTTTGGGGAGGGAGATGGAGTACACCCTGGATTGGTCGCCATTCAACAAACATTCATACTTACACCTATGGGCTTTATGGAGTCGAAACACGTTCTTGGAATGTGACAGGATGAAAGAGTAGTGAGAGAAATCTCACACAAGCACAAGGAAAACAGAAGAAAGCAGTCACATGATCTTGATTCTAAATTGTACATCAGATGACCGTAGAAGACCTACCTACCAACCGCCATCCATTCATCCAGACACATCCATGACAGATTAGGTGAGGATCCGACACTGCCTGCATTTATTTTTGATTGACAGGCCACTCCTGAAGTATCTGCTTCTATCCCATTGTCAGTTACCCATGGCATTATACCGGAAGGGTACTACAGACAATTGATGGACGTATGAACAATCCATCAACTCCACTGACGATTTCCACCATGGCTGCCTGTTGTGATTATTGACCTTCGGCGGACGTTCCTTATCGAACTGAAAAATACTCAATTCGGAAGCAGTGCTGCCGTGACGATGATAGTGAAGTGATTTCACACAGTAAGAGCTTTTGTTGTAATTGTACAGTAAATGTCATGGAGAAAAGCACTTTTAGTAGCATAGCGGCGAGTGCCAAATATGGACACACTTGAGCCGGGTCGCCATTGTCACTGTGCCGTCCTGAGTTCTACTTGCCGGTGAATGCCACAAAAAAAACAAATGAGGTGTGAAAAGGGCTTCTTTTGATGCTATCATCAAACTACTGGAAAAAAAGTACAAAGGTTGATGAGGCTGAGCTATCAAAAGTGTAATTGAAAGGGCGGGTGATTCTACAAAGTGTATATACTACACCATGCCACAATGTTAATAAGATGTAAAAGCAGAAACTACACAACCTACTAGTAAATAGACCAGCAAATAGACCCAGTGTTGATTGATGCAATTAAGGTTAATTTTGTAATAAGGGAAATTTGGTTGATCTGTGTATAGCTCCATGTGACTTTGGAATTTTTCAAAGCCCGATTTAAATAAGCAGTTTTGAGCAAAAGATAGATTGAAAATGTCAGCATCCAACCCCCTAAAATATATAAAGACCTGAAGATGACTTAGTAAACGAAACTCTCTATTGACTGACAAATGTAGGGTGACCAGATGTTAAATCTGGCCGATTTCCTCAGCATTTCCCTCCTGTCACCCATTTTGTCCCCCTTTCTTTTAGTCCAGTCAGCAAGCCAATTGTTTGGACAATGTGTACTTTATATCAATCACACAGTTGTCATAGCGATTCACATAATGAACCAATTAAAAAGGAATTTATCTGTTAAATTTCTTCCAATTACATTTGCATTCACATTCACATCTAATCTCTATCAGTTATGTTTTGGTCATACCAGAACGAGAACTACTTCCTTCTTCCATGTCTAGGAATCATGGGAAATGTTGTCCTCCTGTTGCAGTCAGACCAAATGCAAGCTGAGCGTTTCTGGCAGCGCATTTCCAATGTTACAATGTAGGGCCGCGAGGTAAATGACATAGCCAGCTTCCAAGAGCTGCCGGCTCCAATAAAAATGTTGGATAATGGTGAGTGCATTGGGTTTTTTAACGCTGTTTAACTGTCAACCAAGATAGCATTTAGCATTAGCTGAAGTAATAACATAACCACTGGTCACCAGATTGACTAGCAATTAAACGTGTTACATTTGAATTTTGTAAATAGTTCCTGGTGAGAATTTATCATACATTTGATTTACAGTGAAATTGTAGTGTCCTGGTTTGTAATTTTGAAAGTCTGGTCAACCTAGTCAATGCTGCATTCCCAAACATTGGTCACAAAACAATGGAGTTGTGCTCATTTGACTGAATATTTTTGGACTGTCCCTTTGTTGATTTGACTTTTTGAGAGGCTAACTGTCTAACATTATAGTCACTGTTCATCAACCCTCTCAGAAAAATGACCCCTCAAACTCGGACCTGTGTTCAAAATATTCGGGAACAAACGGTTTGTCCCTGTGCTTTGGCACATCATCTCTGTGCCAAAGCTACCAAACAATAAGTCTCCTATGTCTTGTAGAGTAGCACTAAGGAACTTTTCAACCTTAATAAAATATTTTCATAACTCTTCTAATGAAACATCGATTTAAAACTAGTTGAATGTTACTTTTTTCATGGCCTGAGGAGGTCTGTATCATTTTTACTGGCACTAAGCCACTTTGAGGAGGATGGTAGGAACTCAGCCACACAAAAACTACAAATGTGCTGACTGCTTTTATGGCATACATCACTTCCCCCTTTACCGATTTGTTACAAAGACAGATGTCAATTTGAATGTCGACACACAATTACTGCTTTCCTGGCAGAAGCTGCAAAACATCTGAAAAGTTTTGTCTAAGGAGAAAAGAAAGAAAAAGAAAAAAGGAAGCTATACGGATAAAAGGACAGTCAAGGATCAACAATAGCCCGGCCATAAAAACAATGTCATGCGCTTATCCTAATGGGAAATCTGGTCTTCCTTCAGGCATAACATTGCCGCTTTTGTCCATATGGCGCCGCCATAATCAACATCAACTGAAAGTTCCTTAGTGTTGCTTTAATGGCTTTGGACACATCCCTCTCACTTAGCAAGTCATTATCAAAACAGCATTTATATATCCCCTAATGATAATATGACTTGTCTGTACGACATTAACACCCTTTGGCTAAACCGTGCTTCTCACAGTTTGAAAGCTAAGCTAGCTAAAAACAGCACCAGACTTATTATATATGGCCCTCCAAATGTATAATGTGACATTCATCATCCGTACCCACTGGGATAATTAATGTCACCATAAGAGAGGAATTACCACCATATCCTGACCGAGACCTTCAAGATAAAACTCTCTTCTCGTTCCACCTGGGTAGCTTAGCTTTGCACCCACTAGCATGTTTCTGGGTTGTTCTGGCATGTAAGGTTACGAGCCTAGCTATTTATCATGAACACAATTTTGCAGTTACATTTTCCTATATTAGAAACACTCCAGGATTTGCATTTTGTTATGTCCTGTCAGGAGTCAAGCTAAAGCTCCTGCCATCAATGGCCTCAGTAACTAATTAAGAATGTTTTAAACAGAAGTTTACTCTTTTTAAAACCTGTTCATGCCAAGCAGAACAGTCATGCAGTAGGATTTTTTGGGTGTAAAACCAGAATACAGTTCCACATCTTGAGGCACCAGCTGCAGTGATAAGTTAAGAGTACGTCTAGACATGTTGCTGTTTTGATTTGTAAACAAAAATTCAGCACTTCTCTGTGACAAAGCGAACGGAATCAGAAGAACAAAACGCAATTTTTCATATACGTCAGGGTTTACTGCTCGAGATAGCGTTGAGCCAATGATAGTATATTGCCAATGGAAAGAGACAGGCAATCGATAATTCTACACCAGGCAGAGTCTCTGGATGATATTTGTTATTCAGTTTTGAGACATGCAGTAACAGGAACAAGTGGACTTACAGTACCTGCAGTGAAGTTGTAACTGGCTGAAAATCCCACCGCCTCCAATTCGCCATCTGTAACAAATTTTATCCACAGGTACCGGCCGCTACTCCTGATATCCGGCGGGCTGTTCTGACCGCAATAGTGTCCGAGAACGGGAGAGAAGCCGAAAGGTCCATCGCGAACCTCGATGTTGTCAAATTTACATTCCCAAGAGGACTCGATGGAATAGTGCTCCTCAAAGTGAAGCTCGATGCACTGCCTTGGGGGGGCTGAAAGACATAGTGGAAATAATGACCACAAGAAGTGGCAAAATAAACTTGTTTCAGCTACTTAGTGCCTTAACGATTATAGTTAGTAGCAGTTGCAGTGGTTCTTAACCTGGGTTTGGCTAATCTTTGCTGCAGGGAATTTAGTGCGCAAAGTAGTCGACTTGTGGGTGTTGGTACGTCGTGTGATTTCTATATTGTAGTAATCCCTTCATGCTAACTATATTAAGCACACACAAAAAAAGAAAGTGGTCAGTCGAATATGTGCAATATCAATTCACATGTATAATGGAATGTATGGTGTTCCACAGGGTTCAATTCTGGGGCCTCTGCTGTTTTTAATGTATCTGCTGGGTTCCATCTTAATTGTTTTAAAGTGCTCTATAAATACTGAGTTGAGTTTAGTGATGGGAATTGGCGTCCTAACTGCATGATTTGCAATGCCAAGCTGAGTAATTCTATTCAAGCACAACTATAGCAACACTTAAGAAACAATTCCTAAAACTGCATGGATATGGGGAATACAAGAGCACAATGCTTTCTTAATTCAAGGTGAAAAGATTAATTAAAAAGACTACTCTCCCCATTTTATTCACCAGTAAACTATACACATATGTTTAAAAAAACAAAATAAAAACATTTTATGTTTCAATAAAGAAGGTTCCGGTGAACGTCCAACAAGGTAAAGAACCACTGAAACAGTAGAGAGGAGCTTTACCTTCCAGGATGTACACACACTCTGTATCTGGTGGATATTTGTTTGGGTAATTGGGAGAAGTAAAGAGACCTCCTTCTGGTGCTTTCACCCACGTTCCACACTGACCAGCTGGCTTCACCCCAGAATTGTTTTTCACTGAAACACAAATTTCAACTGTCACTAATTATTTTGAACCACATATAATGAAGTAATTTACTGGAATCAGTGTACCACAAAAAATGGTCATAATTATACATTATTGCTGTAATGCTTATACAAAATGTTTGTGGTGGTTACCTGATGTATCTCTTTTTGTTGCACCAGACAAGCCAAGTAGGAGAAGACTTGCAACAACTAGAATGAGAAATAAAAACTGGCTCCATAAATACTGATTTGTATTTCAGGGCAAAACAAGCTAACAACTATTTCCAGATTCACCACTTTGATTTGGTCAATTTCAAACAATTAAAACCAAACAAAAAAGAAAAGAGGTGCGCTTACCGTGATGGAAGCTGTGTCCATGTACCATGTCTGATCCTTTCACAAACGGCTGCAGACTCAACTAATTCCATTTAGATGTGGGAGTACTTGAGGAGAGAAAACAAGAGGCGAGTTTTCGGGGGAAATTCACGCCAAGAAACCACTCAACCCTTTAAAAAAATCTCCTCAATGCAGTCAATAGAGAAAAATGTGTGGCATCAACTAATCGCCGGTTTCATACAAGACCAAAAACAGTTCTAGCAGACACTCGCCCAAATTCCATCCAAACGTCTCCAAACCTCTTTGGTGCACTGAAAGGATTAATAGTTCCGTCATGAGCCCAGCTCTAATCGCTCCACCTTTGTGATCTTCTTTTTGGAAAAGAACACATGAGTCAGCCTTGTTTTTGTCCTCTTTGCTCCCCTCATCGAGAGGAAGAGAGGAGGAGGAAGAAGAGGAGGAGAGGCTTCAGCAGCATTGAGAACCGCGCAAGGCTCATCTCCGCATCCTCAGCATGCCGGCGCCGCTGTGCGTAAAGATCCTGCAGGGGGGACAATAAGTTGTTTTTCTTGCTGGATTTTGTGCTGCTGCAGAAAATCCGACGATGTTGCGTGCGTGCATCAGTCTGCTGCTGTGCACTGTGTCAAGTGAGAGTCTCCGCAGCCAAGTAGAGCTCTCGTAGCCCACCCCCTCCCTCGCTCCCTCTCTCCCTCCGGTTTCCCACATTCAATTCTTCCTCCTCCTCCTCCAGCGCGCACGTTCATTCGCAGCAGAGCAATGCGCCACAATCCTCACACGCGCACAGCAAAAACTTAAATCCAATCACGTCGTAGACGTTAAACGGGATAGTGCGAGTAAGAGTTGAGGTCGGTGGAGTCGCGCGTGCGTGTGTGCGTGTATCAGTGTAAACTGCGGAAGTCATCTCAAGATGGAGCAAAATGAAGAGGTAAGCAGAAAAATGAGCCAAGGCGATGGAATAAAGTGTATAAACAAGCAAAACAAAAGACGGCACAAATACTGAAGCTTATCAGATGGAAACTCAGCGAGTTTGGGCGAGAAACAGCCTGGGTACACTGTACTACACTTGTACAATTTGAAACATGACAAAAAATATGCATGGACCACAATTATGTTCACTTTATCCCTCTATGGATATAAAAAAGGTCGCCAAACTATAACAAACAACCCTAAGCAGTTTTACACTGCTGAAACAATATAAACATTTGCTAGATTAGCCTTAACAAAAGTGCATTGTTAGCCATTCAAACTTATGAACAATTTAGAGTCTTCAATAAACCTAATATGCACGATTTTGGAATTTAGGAGGACACATGCACTGGGAGAAGATAAAAACTCTACCCAGAAAGGCTGGAAACCAGATTCAAACCCCTACCTTTAGAACTGTGAGGCGGATTTGCTAATCAGTCTTGCACAGATGCAAAACCAAAATCGCCACAGAAAAGCATTCGAGTCCAAACAAAATCATTCTAAATATGGCTGACAAGATTGTGACATAATACATTATGGTCCTGGTCAACACTAGTTATGATTTTAGACTGTCAGTGTTTTTGATTTTTTTGTTGCCCTCAGCTTACATCAACCTCAAGTTAAGGTCCTTAAAATACTTAAAGTGACCGTGTGTAGGATTTAGTGCCATCTAGTGGTTGTCATGTTGGATGGATGGATGGATGGATGGATGTTATGATGATGAAATTATTAGTGGGTGTTAAAATTAATGAATAATCAGTTCACCACTAGATGGCACTAAATCCTTCACACCGTCCCTTTAAAGTCTATTTTTTTATGGATGCAGTGCTTTTGCATCAATTACAATGGATGTTTCCAGGAAATTCTTGCTTAGTAAATATCAAAGTATTGTACGAATCAGATCATATGGGCAGAAGCCCATTTTCATTTTGCAACTTCCGTGTAGCGTTAAAATAAAGCAAACAGAGATTCTGCATTTATTGTGTTACTTTTGGGATGTATCCCTGACCATCCGGAGAGTGCAGTGGCTCTCCCACCAAATGACAAAGCTGATCAGAGGGGGCAGAGGGAGTCAGGGGCTCCAAAAATAGTCTTGGCACCCAGCAGACAATATCCATCTTCAGATATATTTACAGGGACTGCAGAGACTCGCTCTCTATCTCCATTTCTCTTCCTGTATGCTAATGTTGCTGGTTCGCATTCACAGAACACTTTGTATTTGCTTAATACTGTATAACAGCGTTAAATGAACTAGCCTCAAGTTACGACCACATGTATGTTTTTTAAACAAATATTTCCCCTTTCTGGGATAAAAAAAAAGCAGGACGTCCACACAACAACAGTTCCATGAAAACACATTTCTAGACCTTTTAGTGCATGGCAAGGCAACAGGTGCCACTCTAACTTTTTAACCAATCAAAGAAACTCATTTCAACAAAAGCGACAATAACATAAACGGCGTAAAAAGAAAAAGCATAATCATACTGTATGTGTGGACTAATAATAAAGTGGTGTTACGGTCCAGCTCCCAGGGGTCCATTTCACAAAACATGTTCACCAAGCTCTGACACTAACCCTGAACAGCGAGTTGACCTACCCTGAGATAGAAAACTCTGCATTTTCGTTTCCAGGACAGCTGATTTGAGTTAGTTTGATCAACGCAGAGTAGTTTCACCAGGAGTTACAAACAACCACACTAAAAAGACCGCATTAATGAAACCCGGTTCGACTAGTCACCATGGCAAAACGCGGAAAGCTTCCGCGCGTTTTTACCCTTCTCATCTGGAAATCTTAATGCGATCATATGGCGAACATGTCTTTAGAAAAAAAAAGTGCAACACCGCAGTGGCTCCCCATAGAGCAGGGATAGGGAACCCTGGTCCTCGAGAGCCACTGTCCTGCCTGTTTTCCATATCTCTCTCCTCAAACACAGCTGACTCAACGCACAATATATGCTGTGATGTGAGCACATGGCTATGGCTGTTAATGTTGCAAATCTAAGGACGAATTCAATTAAAAAAGATTACTGACGAATATTTAATTCCCTGCGCTGTAATGCTGCCTGCACACTCTAAAAAGATAATTGTTGAACCAATTTATTATTACAAATTGAATTGTTGACTAACTCAATACAATTGCTTTAATTGGTAACACCCAATTGAATTAAGTTAATCCAAAGTGAATATATTAAGCGTAATGAACTCATAATGAATTAAACTTAATATATTCACTTTGGATTAAGTTAATTAAAAAATAATCCAAAGTGAATATATTAAGTATAATTAACTAGAAAAAGTGCAGAAATTGTGTAAGAATGCTGAAAAGCGGAATGCTATTAACTGAATGCTAGGATTTGAATGCATGTGCTTATGAAGTAACTTGACAGATAAATTGCCAAGGTACTAAAATGTGGTCGAAGTGAGATGAGAACCCAGGTACTCTGTGGTGGGAGGCAATTCCTCTAACCATTGAGCTAATTTGACTTTGTTCAAAATCTTGGCTAATAGCATATTTATTTTGAAAAGTGTTATCTGATGAAAGCTACTGCTTTTAATAATTTCAGTGAAAATATAACCCATTTCACGATCTAAAAGTCACTTGCTATCGAACCATGTATCAGCCATGGATATATTTGCAATTTACAGTCGAACGTGGGATTCAAACCCGCAACCTTTGTGTTACTGGACAACGTACTTTATCAACTGCAGCGTCAGACAGGTGGTAACGATCAAAAGTTGTATGTAAGGAAGTGGGTGTGCAAAGTGGGACTTCGAAAAAAAATTCAATTTCTGTGCCATTAAAAATGAATGTTAACGTTAAATTCTGCAAATACTGTAAGTAATGTGTAATTAGACGATATATATCCCGGGAGGCGTGAATTTTTGAAGAAATCAGAAGTATTATGTGGGAGTTGTTACCGTTAATGTCTGGGAAAGGCACAAAAACAACAATGCTGCCAATTAACACTTCCCATTATTTCCTAAAACCATTATCATAATTACATGCTATTCCTGAGATTGACCTGTTAACACTCACACAAGTGTCTGGCTTGTGGGACACTGCACAGGTGCTGTGGTCACTTTGTGAACACATGAGGGAGTGGGAAATCTCAGAACTATTTCCCACTAATATATTACGCTCTGGCTAATCTCTTGCAAAGACTGATTTAATGGATTTGGGATTTAGTCCACCCTCACCAATCCCATCTTTGCAATTAACTATCATGATGCCTAAGACACATCACAGTTTTGAGTTTTTAAGAGTGCTTCTGGCATAGTTTAAAAGGGAGTCTGTGCCCAAAGTTTGTACAGTAGTCGCATTGATGAACAGTTTTGCAGAATCTGACCTTACAATACAAAACAATATACGAGTATACAGAAAAGATGTCCATCTAACTATCTATCTATCTATCTATCTATCTATCTATCTATCTATCTATCTATCTATCTATCTATCTATCTATCTATCTATCTATCTATCTATCTATCTATCTATCTATCTACTATTTTTCAAGCGTCACGCAGCTGTTACGCCTAACATTAATGTAAGGCTCATTAACGTCAACCCATACTGAAAATAGTAGGAAGGATAAAGTTACTTGGTGTATTTTGCTCAAACCAAATCAATCAACTACACTTTTCACATACAGTAATGACACCACAAGCTTTGTTGTTTTCCTTTAACGAGTGACAGTAAACAGTCATGATATAGCGCCAATAAACCTCAGCATATATATATATATATTTAAAATCAATGAACATATCTTATCAAGAAAAGGAGACAAAAATTAAGACTTAAAATCTTTTCAAGTGCTTCTATGTAGCATTATTTTAAACCAATCAATAATAGGCTGTGACAACAATGTGGGGGCGACTAAAACGAAGAGGAGCCTGGTAAAACCATTGTCAGGGCTTTAGACTACGAAGAAAAGTGCAAACCATTAAATCCGTTAAATCATTTATAAAGCTTGGGTACGATCAAAATGAAGCCAAAACTCCAAGACAATACGGATAAAAATTAGCTAGAAAAATACAGTCAGGTACAATCATCTTTGCTGTGGGGATTGATATAATTGTAGGCTTTTGTCCTGCAAAATAAATAACTAAAAGGAAGAAACGCGCACGTCAATAGTCTATCATAAACATCAATGCAATCCACACAGCCGTGATGCTGGATGAAGAGCCATAAGCAACACATTGGGAATAATACTAATACCAATAACAACAATAATAGGACGGCCTATTGATCGCCTAATTTTTGCCCATGACTCACTTTCCTTAGTACATTAGTAAAGTCTGAGTAAAGACAATAAAATTGGTCAAATTATTTTCTATATGCTCACTTTTGTATCAGACCAAATTATTATTTTTTTCTTTCATTTTTTAAAATCTGCCACTGTGTCCCCTGCTGCGGCATTATCGCAACTCGGCCTGCTTGCTTTTATTGGCGATGTTCCCGACCTCTCCAATGACGAACGCAGATTAGTTGATTTGCATTGCCAAATATGGGGTGAAATAGGCGGACTTGGGGTAGGGAACGGCGTGGAATCTGCTGCGCACACCGTTTGGGATCGTCTGGCATTTATAAAGGGAAATTGCGTGTAGATGTGTGTCTATGCATGCTTTTATAAATCAGATTTTTTTCTGCGTACGTGAGTTTTGGGTTTCGTTCGTAAGTACTTTTGTACGCAGGTTCTCTCGCACAGTTTTATAAATGAGGCCCAGGTGTAAATTATAGCATTTATAAATTCATGCAATTTACCGCAAGCTAGATTGAACCTGAAATTAAGAGTACAAATTCGATTTGTATTGGGAAAAATACAACCATTTGAGGAACATTAGTTTGCACCTTTACAGTTGAAGGGAAAATAACCATGGTTTGATATGTCCTCATGTAACCTCTAATATAGGGATATGTTGTTGTCCTGAACTGTTGTACAAATCCAGGTGCCCAACAATTTGTAAATAAAGGGTGGAATCAGCCTGGGAGTGAATGCCTTGTTTATACTACAGTCTTCCCTGCTTCGCAAACATGTTTTTGAGAGTGCCTGGGAGAGGGCTTGGACAGCCCGGTTTCTCACGCTCACAACTTTTTGTTAACGAATAAAAGACGGAGCGGCACACAGTCCGGGCAGAGTCAGCTGTGGAATACGTACCATTGCCCAGCCGTTTTGCAGCTCGTTCTACCCGGACCGTCGGCTCTCCGGTCTAGTGTCAAGGTAAGCGCTGATGATGATCATATTATGCTGCTTAGCGTTGAAGTGTGTTGATTGCTGTTTGCGGGGAATAAAAGGCACCATTATTCTAGCAAAGTGAAGTGTGTTGATTGCTTTTTGCGGGAAATAAAAGTCACAATTATTCTAGCACAGTATATCAGTCTGTGTGTATTCATTGTTACCGCCGATCACTCACGATCCTGCATAAAAATATAAAGGTGAAGTAGTGTTTCCACAAAACAACAAGTATGTCTGCTTGGTGTGAAAAGTTTGAGAATGACTGGTGTAATGGATCCATCACCAAATTTCATATTTTTTTGGAATACCTCATAGGACAGCCAGCACAGGTGTAGTATTGCTCATGCTGCCGGAAAACAAGAGGGATTGACACAACCGTTTGTGCAGTTCCTTTTGAATTCATGTCTGTGCTTCCACAGATCAACAATGTAAAACATCCAGCATGTTAACGTTTTTTCCTTTTCATTACAAAAGGAAGACATGCTTTGCTTGTTAATTTTCATTACCAATTGACACTATCTTGCAAAATGTTTTTCCGCCCCCATATGCAGTTTAGCGTCAATGTTTGAAGCTTTATGGCTCTCAAAGTGCTCCCAAAACGTAGTATAATTTTTTAAACAGGATCTGTTTTTGACCCACCACTAATTATCACGTATTGGTACTTGGTATCATGTACTCGATGTGAAAAAGTTGTGTCACTGACTAAATGTTGATTTTTGCTCCATACTCATCTGAGTGCCACATCTTGTCTGTCAGTCACGTCTTGATCCACCCAGCAATTAATCTGAGCCCAGGAGGGGCGGCTGCCCTATCTGTGAACCAACATGTCTGCTGGGCTCTGCTCAGTGATTCCGCATTTTTAACATTCACAAGCTTGCTTTGAATGGACACAAGACGTGATATGTCACTTCATGGGTGTCCTGGGTTTAGGATGGCGTGCCCTCGGTGATCTGATCCATGTCCTACACTCTTGGGTTAAACTGACTGTGTAATTGGTGATTTGACCTCATTAAGCTACTTAGCAGCGGGTACAGATAGCAGCCACTGTGGGATGACACAACACTGCTGATGGGGCTTTGGAGTGGCCATTGAGACCCAGTTTTGTTTGGACAAGAGCTCAGAAAGTCAAGCCAGAATACTAAGTCGTCAGCCTCCAGCATCATGCATGGAAATGTAGCAGCAAACATTTTGAAAGAGCTTGAATGGAATTTTCTTTCTATTGTCAGGTCTTTAAAGAAGAAAAAAAAATCGTAACGTTAATATGTTGAATGTGCCGCCCTCCACTACTCTAAACAGGACATTCTGATTAATATTGCATTTGTAGAATATGAATTAAGGAACAAAATACACCAATTTTTATCCATCTCAAGGGGCGGCCATTTTGTCACGGGCTGCATTTTGACTTGTGCTGCATTCAGGGATGGTCGAAAGTTAGATTTATTTGAGTTGTTTTTTCCCATGTCTGACTTGAAAGTGTTTGAGGTGAAAGTAATCAACCAAAATGGTGGAGAGTGTGTTTTTTATTTTGATCCTCAAAACAAATTTTGACCTCCAGAAAACTTGCCTTCTTGCAATTTTGTTTCATTTGTCGTTTTTATCTTATTTCATAAGCATTTCATACAATTCAGTCGTTCACCATATAATTTAGCGGCATACTGTCACGTACGTTGTTACGTGGAGTTATGGCGAACATTTATGAATGAAGAAAGCTATCTAGTTTTATACTAGAGTAAATTTAAATAAAGTTTCGAAAGGGGTCACAATTGTAGAGTGACGTCACATTGTAGTCCGTCGGTGAAGTCGTGGTCCTTTTTTTTTAACGACTTCGCAAGTGGGATTTCCGAGTTCAAGGGGGCGTTCCCGTACACACTTCCAGGTTCGAACTCGCAAAAGTCAGACTCCCAACCATTCTCGAATGCAGCATTAAGGAGCTCCAGGTGGTGGAGTGGTACCGTCACTTGCCTATGATGCAGGTTGGTGTGGGTTTGCTTCCCCGCCTGGGAGATCCTGTTTGTATGTGTATGTGTGTGTGTGTTTGTGTGAGTGCAAAAAAAAAAAGCTATTGGGGATGCACAGAACATACTGTATTATTGTAAATAATTATTTGTGTTGACTTCCACTTGTAGCAAAGCCAGGCAAAAGTAACAGACAGTCAGATCCACCCAGAGTAAAATGCCATGTTGGCTTTGAAGTCCGGTTGACCTTTGACTTTTTAAGACTGTGTATTTCTCCACTTAAAATATTGCAGCTTGTGTTCCTCTCTATTTGTTGGTACATTGCATTAGTTTTTACAGCACTAAAGGATGTCACTTTAGAAAATGTCATAGGTACTGTATATAATGCTTGTCTCTCGTCTAGAAAAGATGGGGAAGAACAAGTCCAAGCTTACACGTATTTTTTTTCTTTTTTTTAAGTGCATGGTCAATAATCTTTGAGGCCTGTCTACACTCTGCATGGACAGACAAATGTGTGTCCTGAGGTGGAAAGAGATTTCATACTTTACAAGAACTCCTCACTCCTCTCCTCAAATGCAACCATCCTGCAACCACACTGCAGGACGCATGATGCTCTCCTTTGTGCACACTATTCCCATTAGCTCTTTTCATTTTTTGTAGACACTTTTACAAACCACAAGCCGCTGAATCGATTTCATGAGAAAATTCAGCGAGAACTCCCTGCTAATGAATGAAAATTACAACAATCTGGTCTCACAGATCGGGATCAAGGACAAATTTCTCCGTTCGTGTAGAATATAATAAAAGGCCTTTTCAGCCAAACGCAAAGAATGTCAAAACAAGGATATTATACAGCATTGATCCTTAAGTGGAGTTATTCTTGATCACACTTGAATACATCGAACCATCCGTCCATCCATTTTCTATATGTCCTCAATAGAATCGCAGGTGAGCTGACTTCTTGTGGCAGGGTCCAAACATTTACACCCACATTCACACCAATGCCCAATATAATGGCTTCAATTAACCTAACAGGCCTATTTTAGAAAGAAAAACAAGTGTTTACCAAGTAGTATGTAGTATGCAGACCTATGGGACAATTGTTTTTTAAATTCATTTTAAAAAAAAATATATGAATTTTTGTTGGAAATCAACATGCTAAATATAGTGTGATTTAAAAATATACAAAATTACAAGTCAGCCTTTAGATAATTATGTTGTATTTTGCTTAAAAAAATAATAATCACAGTCAAGTTTGCAAACATGCAAGGTCAGTGCTGAAAAAAAATAAATTACAAGAATAAATGTGAAAATAATTTAGAAGAGGAAAGTCATAAGGCAAAAATGAAAAGTTGCAATCATAAAGTCGAAAATGGAAAAGACAAACATTACAATATTGGAACAATAATATTAATAATAAAGTTGTAAAATGTAAAAATGTAAGTTTAGAAAAAGTCACGCTAAAATGTCTTAAGTTACAAGAATAAAGTTATAAAAGTTGCAATATCAACAGAAAAAATTGCAACAATAACGTAAAGTTACAACAAATGTAAGATTATGAAGACAAAAAAATAGTTATAAGAATAAAGTTGTTAAGGTTCGTGTTAAGGTCAGTGTTAAAATTCCAAATTTCTCATAAATAATACAACCATAATATTTCCCAAATGTCTAAAATTAAAATTAAAATTTGATAAAAATAATAAAACACAAACGTACACATATTCATGCGAATACACAATGAGTGTCTATCATTTCCATCAGAAATGAGTTTCTGACCTAATCAAAGCAAAAATACGGCACAAGGCATTCGTTTTGTCTTGTTTTTTTATTTATGATGTAGTTTTGTTTTTAATAATCATGACATATTTCACTAGAATTGTGTTATAAGTTTAAAAATAACACAGAAAATGTGCCATACGGATTCATAGCAGAAAAGTGGGCCTGCCCAAGCGTTTCAATATGGCACTTAATTAAATAATTCATCTGACAGATGGCCCCTGACATATTGCCTTCCTCTTATACCATAAACACCACTTTACTGTATATAGTATTTTTTTGTCCATTATCAGAATGAATCAATTTATTTTCCCATCACTGTATCACATATTAATTTAGTGAAAATAATAGCTCTGATTAGAGCAAATTGTGGACGGCATTGTGGCCTCACACTTCAGAGGTCGTCAGGTCATATTTGGGCTTCGGTCTTCCCGTGTGGCATTTGCGTGTTATCCCTGTGCTTTCCGGTTAGGGTTAGGGTTAGGGTTGGCTTCCACATTCCAAAAAACATGCATACTGTAGTAGGTTAATTTGTAACCTTATATGAGTAAGAAAGTTTGTTTGTCTATATACAACTACTTGGAGGATGGATGGATGGATGGAAGGATAGTGTGGCGCAATGAAGTTGACAAAAGCTGGACTAATATCCTAAAAGGCTATTAATGCAATGAATTACAGCAAGAAATTACAACAAATTCCCAACCCCCCGAAAAGCAAATAATTTTGCAAAAAAATAATAATATATTTTTACCCCCCACCCTCACCCCAAAAAACAAAAAATAAACCTTCAAAAAAGAAAGGGAAACAAATCCATGAAAAAAGATGGGTAATGTGGGGGACCCCTGAAAAATGGTGGGAAAATCCAAAATATAGAACAAATATTCTGCAAATATGCAAATCCTCAGGCGCCAAGCTACGAATAGGCAGAAGTCAAATATAGTCTTAAGTTGTAATATCACCATTCACCACTAGATGGCAGACTTGTTTTAGTTACTTGCACTAGGTCTTATACTTTTTTATTATTATTATTTTGTCTTTTTCTTTTTTTCGTCTTTTTTTTCTCTCTAAGAGCTCAGCATTGTTCATTCAGTAATTTTACCGATTTGACATGTCATCATCATTGCTCTCTTTTTCATTACATTTTTTGTATTTAATTTTTATTTTTTTTTATTTTGTATGTGGGTGAATATGTGTGCGTGCGTGTGAGTGTGTACTCATTAGTTCACCTAAAACCTCTTAAAAATCCCATACCGTTCACCTAAACCGAATACTTCAGAATCCAGCTAGAGTCGGGAGGTTGTCAGGAGACCCGAGGAAGGATCAAAGAAAAGAAAGGAAAGTGAAATGCACTAGGTTTTATACTGCCCTATATATACTACAACGCGAGGAAGCCAAATGATATTTACCGATTTGGAATACTATGCAGGACAAACATAATAATTCAATAACAGAAACATTTTGAGTGAGTGTATTTTTGTGGGGGGATAAATGTACAAAATGAGACTTGGCACGTAACGTTGGTTTCTTATTTATCAGTTTTGTGCTATTCTAGAATGGTAATTATTTTTAATGAGAGCCCTCTGCACTAGAAAAAAAATGTTAGTACAGGTATGTAATTTATCGTTCGTTCGTTGAAACCCTTTGTTGTTTAGTTAGGAAAGTGGATCTTTTATGCATGCATTGAAAAAATCTATTATCAAAAATGAAAATATATACAACACACATTTTCTCCATATCTAAAATAGAATTTTTGTCATGCGTCTGGATAAGAAGTACATGGTCTTATGTGGCTCCCCAATAGCACTGATAAAAAATTGTGTCTCCTTCCAGCATTTAAGTTGCCCATTCCTGAATTAGAGCAAATAATAGATGATAATGCTTAAATTGACCATAAACGTTCAATAGAACAAAATCTGTTGTGCTTTTTAAGGTGAGCCCATTAACAAAACAACCAAGTTCATAACTTTCATGTGATGTACATGTCTCATAGTGTTTTGTAGCTTACAGTGTGAACGAGAATTTAGCCGCTGTCGTTTCCGTATAATTCTTCTATGGTGGCTTCTTTGTCAACTTTATGGCCATCAGGCATGTTGGTGTTATCTCCCCATTGCAGGATCTGCCAGGAATGCTGGAACAGCGTGGCTGCAGAGGAGAGCAAATGTACTGACGAGGAAGGAAATGAAGGCGAGGACGGGGGGAAGGGCGGAGGAGAGCAAAGCGATGATTAATGATGACTGGAGAAAAGATGGCCAAGGTGGTTAGTGGAATTAACAGAGACTTAGCCAGCAGTGGGCCGCAGGGAGTAGACGGCTTTTCACAGCCCCGTACTAACTCAAATTTAACATGTGTGTGCGTGCGAGCGTGCATACTCATACAAATGATTTAAAAACAACAAACAAAAAAGATCTCTCTCTGCAAGTGTCCAATAAAGTAAGCATTATTATCTTTGTAGCAGCAGGGTTCTTGAACCAGCTCTTGTTTTGGAGTATTTTATGAAGTGCCATAAATGATTACAAGCGTGCATGCTGTGGTGATGTTTCGATTGTCTGATTTGCGCACACTCTTCGTAGTGATGGATGTCCTTTTAGATCTTCTCACCACTTCTTCAAATCAATTTGAATAATCAACAAATTGGATGGGACAAACAATCAATGAGGACAGGAATTTCTTCTACCCGCCCATTAGGAAATCAATTATTTAAATTTTGCTAGAAGACAGACTTCTGGTAATTGAATCAATCTTCTCAGCACTCAAGCGGAGCTGATCTTAAAAGCGGGTGACACACGAAATGGCTCAAGATAATCCTGTGTCGTGGATATTTGATTTGGACAATCTCACCTTGCACTACTTTTGACTTTTTACATTGTATTTGTATTAAATATATCAGTAAGAAGGTCAGTGTAACCAGTACGACTTGTTCAAATACATTTTCTATCATAATACTTGGCTGTAACAAAGAGACCATTTATATTTCAATTTACATCCATATGTGGTTGGGCCTTCATTCAATCATTCAATTAGCAGAGCGCAGGTTTCAAAGCAAACATGGTGAAGCGGCTATTAGCTGTTATGCTGCATCCAAATGGAATAAGTTGCCAACAGAAGTGAAGATCAAAATCAAATTCAATACATGACATTTTAGTTAATTTCTTTCATTTGCTTGCAAATGCCTTTAAATCTTTTGTTTGTAAATATATTTAAATGTTGTCATTGTACGTTCTTTTAGTAATTTTAATGAGCTATTTTTCTTCTTTTTACTCTGTCTTCAGTTTTTTTGTTTGGAATTGTGGATGCTTTTTGAAGCTCTATCTTCCCCATGCTCTGCGGGTGCCTTTTACACCAACAGAATGGATAAATTATCTCACTGGTCCACGCCACTCACAGTCTCCTAACTCAGTGGGACACACGGCGAGAGCACTGGACCATTCGGGAAGTGCTTTTTTGGGCCGAAAATCGATTTACTACATCCCCATCCTACAACTTATTCATAAAAAAACTAACAAAACAACAACTTTTCCCTTGCTCCATTGTTTTCAATGGCAACCCTTAGCTCATAGGCACACAGTTCGAATTTAATTAGACTCAATAAAGCTCCAATTCTGAGACACAGTTGCCTTCTTCCACACTGACCTAATTGCAGAGACATGTTTGTTAGGTGTATGCAAATATAAAACAGTTTGTTCATATCGTTACCCTCTTAAAACACTGTAATCGCTTATGTCATTTTTTGGCTAAAATGATTATTATTTTGCCTGAATCATCTCCTTATGATGCAAATGGCTCGATTTTTGTGTTTCCTGAAAAAAATGACTGATTATTTTAAAAAGGCATCGATATCTAAAGGCTCAAGCAACCCATAGCAAGGCAGCATTCAAATTTTATGGCCCACATTAATGGAATGGTAAAGCAAAAGTCACTTGTTGAGTTTGTCCCAATGTCTGCAGACTGTGATGGTTTTCCAAATTCGGATTTGTTTGAATGTCAAACTATACCACTTTTTTTTCCTTGAAGGAGGTATCAATCAAATTCCATCCAAAGGTAGAAACAGACAAAGATCGATGGTCGACAGCCGGCAAATTTCATGTATGTCAAAAATGCAATTTCATTTGTCAGTAGAGAATTCGATTGGAGACATGGGACATTGACGCAAGAGGGTTACCTTGGCAACCTCCCGGTTTGAACATCCACCAGCCACTAACTAGTACAGACATCAATACAGCACAGGAGGGCAGAGTGTGGTGTTGCTTCCCAGCATTCATTATCTGTAATAAGCAGATGTAATGTGAGCCTTTTGTGGGCCCTGACAGGAATTACCTCAATTTTGCCACACATACGTACATACAGTACATGAATAACAAAAATGAACTACTGTTCATTTAACACCATTTGTAAAAGGGAGTAAATACTGTAGAAGGTGTGCAGAAATCAGAATTAAACAGCTCGTCTAGGTGACCTGATTGGACTCTGAGGGGGAATCATAACACATTAGAGAGCGCAATAACAAAACCAGCATGGCTCCATTCAATACAATCCTCAGATTCATAAATGGCGTCGTCACACCGTCGCAGTTATTTTTGGGCAATTTTTTTTTTCTCGAGCAATGCGCAAGGCCATTAGCATATGTTGGCCCAGACATTTTATTGCCTCGCCCAATGTGTTTCATTGGCCCAGCAGATGTTTCAGTGGCTATCATCAAAGAGATTTATGCAAGCTGATTACAGCCCAAAGAGCTGGCAGAATGTAATATATGTATATTCACACCCAAAATGTACCGGGCACCCTTCTGGAGCAAAAAGTCATTTCTGAAGGCTGTTGGTCAATAGTTTATCCTAAAGAGATCAGATTAGGATCAGATTGAATTTAGATGATCTTTTTGTCAACGTATAAACTTGATTGCTCACGCAAACAAACCCCCACCAACTGGTGGTTGGGGACACCTGGCTTAGACCAGGGGTCACCAAACTTTACTGTCAAAAGAGCCATTTTAGGCCAAATGAATAACCAAAAATCTGTCTGGAGCCATAAAAAAAACAACAACATTGTGATGAAGGAAACAGTGTGTTATGTAACGAGAGCCCAAGAGCTAATTAGAGCTTCACCACAACAAAAATATGCAGCATCCAATACATAGCGATGCATTTTCTTCTACATTTCAGATTTTGTGGTAATTTTTTATACTTCGTTTTTCAGACATTTTTAGACTTTTCTGCCTTTCTGTCATTTTTTTAATAACATTTTTGGCAATTGTATGGACATATAACTTTCTGCCCTTTAAAAAATAATAATAATAATCTGCCTTTTTTGCTATAAATCTTCTGATAATTTTGGGCAATTTTGTGAACATTTTATAGTAATTTTCAGGATTTTTTTCTTATGCTTTTGCTTTTGGATGCTTTATAGTTGCTTTTTGAACATTTTCTTTTCAGCTTTTCTAATTAGATTATTTATCTTTTTTTTTGGCAATTTCATGGACATTTCCTCTTACTGTTTGGATATTAGGTATTTTTTTAATAACTTTTTCATTTGCTTTTTGTCTCTCTTTTTGGCAACTTAAAATTTGGGACTTGTGACATTTTTTTAAATATTCAATTATTTGTTTTATATAAATCATTCATTCTTTTGAAGAATATTTGATCTAAAAAATATAAATATATAAGTAAAAAAAGAAATAATTTCTACTATTGTTTTTGTTGGGTTTTTTTTAGATCCACAGGGAGCCACAGGGGAGCTCCAAAACCATAGCTTGCAGACCCCTGTCTTGGACTACTGCGTTGCACTTTATATTGTGCTCAGGAAGTTATCAATTGCAGCTGGTTCAGAATGCTGCTCTGTGGCTTTTAACTGGCACAAAAATAATGAAAGCAACTTACATCAGTTATAAAGACACTGGCTCCTGGTTCCTGTCTGTATTGATTACAAAAAAAAAAAAAAATCATTTGTTTTAAAATGCCTTAGTGGTTTTGCCCTATTGTACCAGTCTGACCTGCTCTGGCCTTACATGCTGCACACTCCCTCAGGTCAACACATCTGAGCTTGTTACAGTACAACAGTACATCACTTACAAGTTGCTTCTGCATCTTAGACAGGCTGCTTTGCTTCTTTGACTACTTTCCGTTTCACGTATCTTATAACGCACATTTTCACTTCAACTCTTAACACAGTTTGAAATGTTTTACTTTTTTTTTTTACTGTCAAATGGGTTTTTTGTTTGTTTTTGTTCAGCTCTTTACATATGTTTTCACATGGTTGTATCATATTTATTATTCTTTGTTGTGTTTCAACCTTACCGCAATTCTGTATACAGCACTTTGTTGGTTTAAAAGTGCTCTATAAATAAGGTTGGATTGAACTGAATTGGATAAGGTCAGGAATAAAATGTTTTTTTATTAGTAAACATCTGAAGCACAACCTCTTAAAATCTTTTGACACTTTCTTGTGTCCTTTCCATCAAGAAGATTTCCACTCAACAAATTATAAAAACACTTCAGTTGAAAATGTGGCCTGGGTTTGTTGAACTGTAATTGTTACAAACTAGAATAGTCCAGAGATCAGGAAAGTCGAGTCTCCTCTAACATGGAGAAAGAATATCTTTTATTATTTAAATTGTTCCCAATATTGGGAAATGGTAGTGTAGTGATATAAAAATTCAGGACGAATCGCCCCTAGAACACTATTATGTTTTTTTTAATTATATAAATGTGTTTCATGATGGGCAGCATGTGAATGAGCAGTATTTGCTCACTAAATGATCCATGTTCCTCACGGGTCACAATTCTGCCTCCAATGCAAGTTTCTACCTCACTCATATTCTCACCGATGCCTACGAAGGACTTGTTGGATTTCATGTGGGGTGACACATTTGCACTGCCAACCCACACGCCACCGTCTCCAATTTCCGCTAACACGCTGGTTCGCTCAGATTCATTCACACTGGACCAGGTCTGGGTTGAGAGTGTTTGAGCGTGTGTAGCCAAAGTGTGTGTATATTTGAGGCTCTCAGCGTAGTCTGAAGGCCACATCATTAGAGTTAGAAGGATGCAATTAGTGAGTCCATGCATAGTAAACAGCAACCTTACAGCAGCTTTGAAAAGCAGAAAGATGCCACTGTCACTTGCAGCCAATACTTTCCAACTAATGTCCAGAAGGTTGTGCGAGGGTGATTAGCTACCAAAAGCAGAATCGGGACATCCTCGTCCCTTTATCTTTTTATTAGGTCATGTGGAATATCTATCAGAGGACTAGATAATTACAAGAGAAAAGTGCTTTGATAGTTTACATTAAAAGTAGTTGACATCATTTTTTCTTGGAGGTCAAAATGTGTTTTTACCCTGCATTTGTAAAGGGGTATACGATGAAAAAGGGACTTGTAAACGCAAAAGCTTGTAAACTCAATTTCAAGTTAACTCATGTCTTTTTTTACGGATTTTAAAATGACAATTTCAGGACCATGGATAGAGGTAGATAAATCATGCAGCAAATACTGTTTATTAAAATTATATTTTTAAAAAAAAACTCAGTTTTTTTAAATTGAACTTATGTTCATTGCCTACACCCATCCTTTTTCATTCAGTATTTTTTTTTTTTTATTAATTAAAGTATAAATCAATATCCAAATGTTGTGTTAAGGTAAGGTGATTTGTATTATTATTTTTTTTTTAAGAAGAAAATAGTAAATTAATGTAATCATTTCAAATTCATATGCCAATCATTTAAATATGCTAACAGATCTTGGTAACATATCTTATATTTAGAACATCAAATATACAGTTACATGACAAATTTCCGTTACTACAGTACCAAAATACTTTAACTGTAGGCACTGAAAGTCGGAACACACACACTTGATCACGAACTAAAGTCATAATTACAGTTAATATTTGTATAAAACCCACTTTAAGACCATCAGTATAAAATAATCAGATGAGCGCATACCAATTAATTGTGCTGCACTCATAACTACAAAATGTCATAAGCCCTTATTTATTGCTTCTGCAAGCCTGTGTGGTGAGTGAACGTCACTTATCAAAGCGAAGTTATTGAGGCCACAAGATCTAGACCGGTGGGGGGTACTTGAAATTTATGAATGCTTACGCGTATACACACACACACACACACACACACACACAGCTGCCATTTAAACATTTAAAAAGGCACACAAACACGAATATGTCTTGGAAAGTAACATTGCCTAAGACCTTGACATAAAACCAATCACTTTGGTTGAAGGAAAGATTGTTTGCTATTAAAAAAAATTAATAAATGTGTGCTTTTGTTCGCAAAACATATTCATGCCATTATTAAACTGACAGAAATGCATGATGACCAATAAATGTTGCTCAAACCAACCTGAAGGCTTGTAAGAATTTTCCATCTTCCATATTGTTTGGGTCAAATTTGACCCGCTTTGACATTTGAGAGCATTAAAATACCCTAATGTTATTCTTTCACTCTGATTTTTAAAAAGTCAACCCCAAAAAATATTCCTTTACAAGAATATTTTTATACCCCCCTCCCCCAACCCCTCCACAAGTCTAAACAAGTGTGAGCAAAATTCCCCTGTTTTCATCCATCTCAGGGAGCAGCCATTTTGTCACTTACTATGGACTGAAAACGACATCGCAATTACTAAGGACTCAGGTAACGACCAATCACAGCTCGCCTGTTTTCTATGTTTGGTCATGTGATGTTCGCAAGCTGATTGCTCGTTATCTGAGCCTTAAAGCAACAGTGACGCCTCTTTCAGATGACAGCAAGTGACAAAATGGCTGCCACTGGTGCGTCAAGGAAAATGATCAAAATGGTGGGAGTCTTGAAACTGTGCTTACTTTCAATGTAACAGCAACATTTTTTCAGTTTAGGGGAGTGTTTGATATGCTTCAAAGCTTTGAGAATGGAGTTCAATCTGCCAAAACTTAATCACAGTATTCTGACTATGTAAAATATTAGATACACCTCAAGACAGACAAAACCAACTAATATTGTTTTTTTTTTTTTTTTTTTTACACTTCTCTTCACCCTTCTACTTGATCCCTTGATAAAGAGATCTTTTAGTTTGCTATGACCCTCATTATGTTGAATCAGTGTCGTCCATGAGGCTGTTGTCATTGAAGCGCGAACATACACTCTGAAAGCACATACTAAGAGCTGCAAAGGACAAAGAGAAGAAGGCCACATTAACACGCGGTCCTTATCGTGCACTGACCTTGACTTTAGTTTTAGTCTTAAGTTAACTCCCTGTCTGTGAAAATGACTCATCGATATAGAGACAGCTGTGTATTCCTCCATAACTGAAGCAGTCAAATCATTGACATTTCTAATGCTTTTGTGACAAGACAACATATTTAAACATAATTAAAACACCCAATGTATTGCTTATTTTGGCTAGGTAAACTCCAGAAAAAGCCCCATTCGTGGGCCTTATTTGCATATATCACAGGTTTATGCTCACACACTGATTAATTAACTGTCACAGTCCTCAATTATTTTCTTTCCTCTGCTTTTTGAAGTCATTGCTACATCTAGTTAAACACTCGCTTGTTATGATTACATTCAACAGTTCTGGATAATGGACCATATTAAACACCTGACCTTATTGTGAACCCAGGCTGCTATTTTTGGTTTGGGCATCTTTCATAGGTCCAATTGCTTTCTCATCTTGCTCACTATTAAGAGATGAAAAATGTTTGGACTTCTCCGCCAAAAGTATTAATGCTGCGCTGGCAAGCTCATTTTATCTTGCAAATGGGAGAAGATGGGAAAGCAAGATGAAAAGAGAAGTTACTTTTGTGAATGGGGGAGGCAGTAGCTCATCGTTAAAGGCTCAATCTTTGCAACCAGGGTGTCACAAAATGGCAACTAGCTGTTGGAGAGATGCTAGTCCTACACTGTTGAGATGTCGTTGAGCATGGCACCAATCCCTCCGTCTCTTGGGCTTGCTTAAGAGCATCTTTACAGTAGTCATGAAGCAGACTTTTATCTCCCAATCAATTAATTGACATGTTTTGTCTGTTTTTGTTGTTGTTGTTTTTTTGCAGTGGGATTCAAACTGTCCTTCTCTGAGCTATATAATAATAATCATAATAATACTCTTTAGTAAACTGACTCATCTGGAATATTTTTTTTTTAACTTCGTAACAGTGATCTCTCTACTCTTAACACAATGCTAGTATGTATTCCTTTTAATCCTCTCTTGTAAGGCACAAAACATTTGAATGGCTGCGACGGTTATTGGCTGATGGCAATGCAGGGGCTAGAAGAGTCGCAGACAAAAAGAGAGTGTGTGCCATTTTTTTTTTAGATTTACCTCAGGCACAAGCTTGTTACCAAAAAATAAAACCGGACTAATCAAATAAAGTTTACACATTTAATTAATATTCCAGAGATTGCTAACTAGAATAACATTTCCATATTCATTCACAATCATCCACATTAGTTTTAACTAAACCATTTTTGCTATTCAGAACATCATATTTGAAATGTGATTAGAAATAATATTAAGTAATCCATCTTGTCATTAAGAGGATACCTATGCGTTCCGTTGCTAAATGGCTTTGTAAAGGACCACCTAAGGCAGAGATTATGTGCTGTGGGTTAATAAACTCAAATCAAACTCAAAACCAAGTTGTGCATTGGCCGTGAGCAGCTACTAATCTCTATACTGAAACATCAGCCTTTTGTCAAGTTCATACGCTTTGATTTGCTTCATGCTGTCATCCTCACCCTATGCCGGATACGAATGGAGTTCGCACTGTGACCTGGTGGTAAGCAGGTCTGCCTTCCACTTCTGAATTTCTTGGTTCGAATCTGTGTTCTGGCCTTCCTGTGTGGGGTTTGCATGGTTTTCCAGCTCACCTGATCAGGACAAGCAGTATAGATAATTGATGAATGGTTGAATAGAATTGTAGAGTCAAGGGCATGTATCCTATGGTAATATTCACCAGTAAACCCATAAGCTACCGTGATGAATAGACAGTATAATCTTTGTGCTCATGCTACAGTAACGGTAGCCCCCCCCCCCCCCCAACACATTTCATATTCAAATAGTGATTTTTCTAGTGTAAGAAGAAAATCTCAATCCCCCCTGTGGAGCGGCTAAAGCTGCTCCAAATGAAAGAATCTTCTCATGGTACCGGGCAGCGAGCCAAGCACAATGTCTGTTGGCACTGCCTTGCCTTAAGGATTCTGGCTCCCCCCCTCCCCTTCTTTTCATGTTTGACACACTGAAGACAAAGAGCAGCTTCTATCAAGCCTGGCTAAAGGGCTCTTCAAATGTAGCAGTTTACTACAGGCAAAAGATATATAGACATATTCTAGGAACATGTTCTTACATGATACATGACAATAATAATTCCCACAGTTGCAAACTTTGAAAATGTTGATTTTAGTTAATAATAGTGGCTGGTAGAGAACAGAAGAGGAACACCCACTGATACAGTAGGACCTCATTTATCCTTGAAATGTTGACCATCCTTTATCCTTTACATAGTCCTTGCTTTGACCCAAATATTTTAAAGTAGACCAGTCATGAGTCAGTTAAGCACACATACATTTTTTTGTGTTGGTATCATCTTTTACAGTAGCTACCTTGAACATTTTTGGAATGTCTTTTCATAGGGCACAGATTCTTTGGAAGTTTTATTTTACTGAAAGGTTTGTTGAAAATTTTGGCTTTTATAGAAAACAGAAGCGTACCGACTTCATCTCTGACTACAACCGCAGCTTCTTAGAAATCTTCACTCCAATAGAAGCTGCAGATCTTGAGTTCAATGTATTTCAAATTGAAATAGCAATGAACAATAATCCATTCCAGAGTTATTTGAGAAGACTACATTTACTATTCCATTAACAATGTTTTCGCTTGGACAAGAACAAACTAGAGAGGCCGAATTTCACCTGCACTTTTTTTGTCTTAAGTAAAGAAAAAATTATTTAAAAATATGCACGCAAAAAGTGTATGTTTTTATCTTTTACATACAATCATAATTTAAATATAAAATGTCAACAAAAAAAGTATTTTTTTTGCAGAGCCTCATTTTTTTTGTATTATGCCAAACAATATATATTTTTTTTAAATCATTAGCTTGTGTACATATCGTTCAGTTTATTTATTTTTAATTAAATGGGAATAAATAAAAATATACATTTGCATAGTCATCAATACGCATGAATGGCTGCTAAAGGAGTTTATTTTTATTTTATTTTTATTTTTTTTTTAAATTTTTCTGGAGAGCTCAGTATTGATCATTTGGTAATTTTACCGATTTGACATGTCATCATCATTGCTCTCCTTTTTTTTTTTTTTTTTTTTTATATATATGCTAAAGGGGTTTAAATAATTTTGAGTGCACTTGTACATGACATTTTCATTTTACATTGTACTATGGATATTTTAATTGCACGACACTTTGAGTTGTATTTTATGTATGAAAAGTGCAATATAAATAAAGTTTGATTTGTATTGAAATGAGATTAAGACTAGAGATATCACTTATGTATAAAAAAAAAATCTGGTAAACAATACACGCATACAAAGTCGAGACCCGAACCATGTGCATAGCAAGGTGTCATGCATGGTTTCCCCATGGTCCTATTTCCCATTGAACAGTCCCGTCATTAACCTTTAATCACAGCTATCTGATGGCCAAAGCTATGGAGCAGCAACTCATTTGCTTAATAACAGACACTATCTCGGAAAACAGGATGAAAGTAGACAGTCTGTGAGTAAAAATGCGCTGTGGGAGTGAGCGTATCCTTCCCTTATTAAGCCAAGCAATGGGGTGTTGAGAGAGAAGGTGGCACGCTGCTTGCAAAAGTAGCACCTCATAGTAATACACTTTTAGTTGCGTATCCATCTTTGAATAAAAACGTCAAACTTTTTATTGCCCCTTTGCATCAAGCTCCGATGCCAGATTGAGGAGCTGAAGAGTGACAGTCAGCTCGCTAATAAGTAACATGCTGGCTGAAGGCACCAGACAGCAAGAAAGGGTTTTGGGGATATTTGTCAGCGGCAGGCTTAGACATGAGTCATTGGTTCGATCTGCCTGTGATATCTGATGAATTGGTGTGTCACAGTGGAGGTGGCAGGCGGGCGGCCCACAATACAGCAATTAGCAACACACACAGTTAGACTGCTTTCATCTTTCATGCCACCATTGTCAAATGTACCATCACTGATTGCCTTATTCACAAAAACTCTGGCGGTTGGTCTGCTTTTAACATGCCATTTTTTGTACAGTCGACACAGATACATGACACATTTTTTCTCAGATGGTGAGGCACTAACTATGTATACCACACACAAGGCTGAAAACTCTCACCAGTGACTTTAGTTTATGCTTTTTGCAATTTGTGAAGAAATAAACACACACATTACAGGGATCCATTGTCTTTTTTCTTTTTCTTTTTAATTTTTTTTTTTTCTTGGAGAGCTCAGTATTGTTCATTTGGTAATTTTACCGATTTGACATGTCATCATCATTGCTCTTTTTATTTATTTTTTGTATGTGGGTGAGAATGTGTATGTGCGTGTGTGCGTGCGTGCGTGCGAGTGTGTGTGTATTCATTAGTTCACCTAAAACCTATTAAAAAATCCCATACCGTTCACCTACACCGAACACTTCCAGCCAGAGTCGTGAGGCCGTCAGGAGACCCGAGGAAGGACCAAAGAAAAGAAAGGAAAGTGAAGTGATCCATTTTGTATACTGCCTATCCTTATTAGCGTGACTATCCCAGCTGACTTTGAGCAAAAGGGGGTGTATACCCTGAGTGGTTTCCAGCCAATCGCAGGGCACAAGCTACATGCTTATTTTCAGTCACTTTGATTTGCAAACTACATGAAACAATTTATGGAGAAATTGTTTGGGAATACTGAATGAAAAAAATACTGAAATGTGGAATTATTTTGAATGAGGTGGAATGTTGTTGAAATAAATAGAATTATGTTGAATGATATTGAATAATTAGATATGATATTAAATTATATTGAGCGATATAGAATGGTCTTGAATGGTTGAGGTGAAAATGCAAGTATTGAAAAATGTGGAAAGATATTGAATGATATTTAATTATATGTATTTTGTTGAAATGATATTATGAAAGTGTGCAATATGTGAGTAAAAAATGTGGAATGGACACCGATTGTTGAATGTGTCATTGGAATTGAATGGCAAATTGAAATAAATGGGTAAAAAAATGGAGAACTATGTGGAATGTGGAAAGGTTTTGCATGGGTGAAATATATCAGATTGGATGGCAACACAAATTGGATGAGCTGAAAATTTAGAATTTTGAATAGGAACAATACTGAATTTTGAGTAGGAACAATACGAACCTGAAGCCTATAACGAACCATCTATCCATCATCTAGCGCTTATCGGGGGTCGGGTCAGCCTCCCTAACCACTTCAACCAGCTCCTCCAGCAGGATCCCAAGGCGTTCCCAGGCCAGCCGAGAGACATAGTCTCGTCCCTGGGGCCTCCCGCCGGTGGGACATACCCGGAACACCTCTCAAGGGAAGCGTCCAGGAGGCATCTAAACCAGATGCCTGAGCCACCTCAACTGGTTCTTCTCAATGTGGAGGAGCAGCGGCTTGACTTCTCACCCTTTCTCTAAGGGAGAGAAGCGTCAAAGGAAACTAATTTCGGCCACTTGTATCCGGGATCTTGTTCTTTCGGTCACGAGTAGGCAGAGGCGTAGTTTACCATTAGGCAAGTCAGGCAATTGCTTGGGGCCCCTTAGCCAGCAGGGACCCCCAGAGGGCCAACAGTTTTGACACAAACCACATATACTTCATATTAGCAGTGCAGCAATGACAATTGATCGTCTCAAATTCCCTGAATCAGGTGTGGGGGTTTTGTTTAAAAAAAACAACAACCATGTATAGTAAGGCTGATTATTTTTTATTTTTTGTAAATGATAATGAAAAGTAGTAAAGCTTTTAGTTAAAAAAAAAAAAGACCATGTATAGGAAGGTTGTCTTTTTTTCAAATCGACTATATATAGTAAGGTGTTTTTTAAACAACCAGTCAACCATGTATACTAAGGTGTTTAAAATAAACATGTATAGTAAGGCGTTTTTTTTTTAACAACCGTGTATATAGTAAAGCTTTTTTTTTTTTCAAACGGCCATGTGATTAGTAATTAGATTTTCACATTTTCTGAATCACTTAGAAGGATTCTTGCTAAAGTTAAACAAACTAAAACAAAACAAGTCACTTGAATGAAGCACAATTAATGTTGATTGCTTATTGAAGATGCAGGTGTGCAATTTTAAAATTATGTATTATGTATACTACGAATGGCCGCCGGGGCACCCAATGCCTTCTTGCTTGGGTCCCTGGAGAATACATACTTGTCTTGTTAAAGTCCATCATTGTATTTGATTTAAAAGTCATACATTCATATATACAGACGCTCCCCTACTTACGAACATTCGAGTTCCGAACAACGGTACATACGAACATGTCTGCGCGTACAGTATGTCGAAAAATGTTCGTAAAGAGATGCTGTAAGTTAGATTTTGTATGCGCGCCTTTTTCCGAGTAGTGCTTCTTTCCGCCGCTAATACCGACGCTTGGCGCTGTGAAAAATCACCCAGCATTGGAGGCTCAGCAACGTGTCGAGGAGGAGGAAGAAGAAACGCCTGTCGCTCATAGATAAAGCCATCGCACTCTTCGAGCAGCAAGACCCAAATATTGAACGTTGCACAAAGGTTGCAAATCAATTGAATGATGCCATACAGTGCTACCGCATCATTTATGATGAAAAAAGAAGAAAACTGTGCAATCGTCGTTAGATCGCTTCTTTCGGCCAGTTTCTAGTAAATCCTCCAAGGAAGATACTCATCAACCCTCATCTTCTTCTCCTCGACCCTCAACTTCTTCCTACATTGACGTTACGGAGGAGGAAGTAACTTTTGAAGCCCATTCCAGCGACGACGAAGAACCTCTCATGATATAAAATCCTCCTCTTCCTCCTCCATCATCTCCTTAAGCATCGAGTACATCTTCCAAAAGTAAGTTAAACTTCATTTTATTTATCTTATTACGTACATGTACATACTGTGTGTGTCTCTCGCTTTCTCTCTCTAACATACTTAGTACAGTACTGTACGTATTCTCTTTAAACATAAATTATAATACAAAATATAGCACTGAAGCAACTTACGAACGAATTCACCTTACGAACGATCGCTCGGAACGTAACTCGTTCGTAAGTTGGGGAGCGTCTGTATATATATATAGATATATATATATATTTTACAGCTGTTTTGTGGAACGTACATTAAAAGTATCAACTCACAACATAGCATATGAGAGCCACAGAAGGAATACTTCCACCTTTACATAATGCTGACACCACGGATATACGGCCACCCGGCCTCATGACATTGAACGAGCTAAACATAGGCCGTGTGATAGCAACCGCATAACTGCTGCACATGTGCATAGACGTTTGTGCATGATCGATGTGAGCATCACGGTGGGTGTCAGAGCTGCAAAAGTTATTGGGTAGCTGTGAACTGGAAACAACTGACAAGTCGGCTTTTCTGCTCTGCACTGGCACAGGAATACCCTACGAGAATACATTCAGAGGTTATACATAGAAAGTTGAACCAAAATATGCACAATTCAAGTGAGCTGCAACCAGAATTATAAATCATGTTGTTGTGTGTATATATATATATATATATATATATATATATATATATATATATATATATATCATAATTCATCTTGATCATCTATATTTGATATCACAAAAACAGAACATTTGAACAGAATTTGGGTCTGTAGATGTTTTTATATCCTGTTCATACATGCTGTTTTATTTTTTTTAGAATAACTTGGTGGAGTGCATTGAAAATGACCTCCGGTAATGAGCCACAATAGCTACTACTTCACCTTGTCAAATGCAAAG
Organism: Vanacampus margaritifer; assembly: GCF_051991255.1. Classification (NCBI taxonomy): domain Eukaryota; kingdom Metazoa; phylum Chordata; class Actinopteri; order Syngnathiformes; family Syngnathidae; genus Vanacampus; species Vanacampus margaritifer. The sequence goes on from NC_135451.1 coordinate 6,217,486, forward strand.
ACATTATATCAAGATCATATAGCAGCTTTCTCTGGTAATATCCATAACAATGAAAAAATAATGATGCAGTACAGTTTTACAATAATAAGACACTGAAACTCATTAGATCGTGCTGGCGGTCTTAATAAAGCGTTCCATGCCCCATGTTGCGGCTTTTTTGTTTCCGTGTCAGCAACATTTTTTGCAGTCATTTTGAACAACTATCACACAAATGGCTCACTTTCCTCCCCGCTGCTAGATAAAATTAATTATCACATATTCATCATACCAGAAGTGAATATGAATGTCATAACTCCTTTCATTCTGCAAATGTGTTCACGTTGAACACTTACATGATTTTATGTCATGCTCCTGATTAAACATGTTTTATTTTATTTCTGAACTAGGTGGTCAGGTGACTTGATAGACCTCTTCATGAACTGATTAGATGCTCGCTTGCAAAAAAAAAGATTTACATGCATTCTGAGGATTCCACATCTTTCATGCTGTGGGAAATCTTTGAATATTTCAACATCCCATTGGAGATACTGGCTGCGCCCCATCACGCCTCAACACTCTTGCTGCCACTTGTGATATTCTCCCTGCACAAAAGGATGAAAGGAGCAGCTTTCGAGTGATGTTACAATCAAACAAGAGACAAAATGTTGCATGTGTTTTAGCAAATAAAAACGATCGGAATGACCTCCAGTGGCACACCAAACTTTTGATCCATCTCATTAAACGTTAATTATTTCCAACTAAGACCTCCCTATTGAATAACAAATTGGTTGGAACATATTTCACTGTGAAAAGGTTTTGTAAAGGTCAACCATCATTGCAAATAAAAGTAAGTACGACCTGCGCCTTGGATCATAAAACTCTGGTAGCATGCAGACAAGCAGTTCAGTCACACAATAGGCACTGAAACTCCACACACTAAAGAGCCAAAATTGGAACCCAGAACCTATAAGGCAGATTTACTAGTCACCATCCCACCATAAATAAATCTACATTTTAAAACAAGGTGTCATATTTATGCCTCCTCATCTATACCACGGGCTGCTCCTGAGTCGATTGTGAGGGGTATAAGGGGGGGGGGGGGGCAGATTTTGTGTGTGCGCATTATTGTTGCATACTGTATAACATTATCTATTTTTAAAGAAAAAAAGTAGGTCAGCTTCTCACATACCTCACTTCTTGAGCGTTTATACAAGGTGTTAAACGGTTCCGTTGGCGCAGAATTATAGCTCACTGGTAGGACTCTGTGCTTGCAAAGATATGTGGTCGTGGTGCGGGTTCGATCCACCTAATTTAAAAAAGAAAAGAAAAAAAAGTCAATTGCAGGGCTTAGAACATTCATTATTTATTCAATTGTCAGGTAAGTTTGAACTAATGACACCAATGATGCATTTAATAAGCATCGATTACATCAGGAATTTACTTCTTTTTTTTCTTTTTTTTTTTTGCCCTTACTATCGCAAAAAAAAACAACACACACACACTTGTATATACACTGGGTGGGGTCACATTCAAGGTGTAGGGGTAGAGTTCGCCAGTCGGCGAGCTGACGAACTCAGTAACAGGGTTAGCTTTCACTAGGAACGCTGGAGTGACGACCGGGGCCTTTCCCCACTGGGCCTGGGGTTCGGGGGTGCCGCCCATCTCCCCTTCTGCACCCGGTGTTCCGTCCCTCCATGCGGCGGGAGGTGGGGTGGGCACGGGTGCCCTCTCCGCTCCGCTGTCCGGTCCCTCTTCGGCACCGATGCCTGGATATGGGGGGTCCCCGGGGTTTGTGGGTCAGGGCCTGGGGGGCTGGCGGTTTGGGGGCGGCTGGAACTGGGTTCGGGTGGATGGCGGGGGGGTCGTGGGGGGAGCGGGGGCTGTGGACCGGTGGGGTGCCTGGCGGGCCTGCAGTGTCCCGTCCTGCTGCGTTGGGTTGGGGGCGCGGGCCGTGTTGGGGTGGGGGTCACTCCTGGCTCCTGGGTTTGCTCTCCAGCTGGTGGCCCCTGCGGGGCCCGGGGGTTGTCCCTTGGCGCTGCCGTGGCCTGGGGGGCCCTGAGGTGTTGCGCTTGCTCTGTCCTGGCGGGGGTCGACGGCTCCCCTCTTTGGTGGAGATTTTCATGCATGAAACACCAGCATCTATCGAAACTCAAACACAATCTGCTTCTTCCTCAGGTCGTTGAATCGGTGGAGGCTGATGTCTATGGATCTCACTCTACTTCATCTGTCCTTCCTTCCTTTCCTCAGTCTCTCCTTTGGTCTCTTGAGGTCTCCCTAATTTGTTGGAATTTAGATGTTTCTGGGGTTGGTGAAAGACTCTAGTTGGTAACCCGGTGGGTAGTAGGTAATGTCTGGTCAGTGCTGGATTTCACTTTCCTTTCTTTTCTTTGATCCTTCCTCGGGTCTCCTGATAACCTCACGACTCTAGCTGGATTCTGAAGTATTCGATTTAGGTGAACGGTATGGGATTTTTAATAGGTTTTAGGTGAACTAATGAATACACACACACGCACGCACACACACACACACACGCACATGCACCTACATGTACACATACTCACCCACATACAAAACAAAAATTTATTTAAAAAAATTATAATAAAATCTTAAAAATAAATAAAAAAGAGAGCAATGATGATGACATGTTAAATCGGTAAAATTACCGAATGAACAATACTGAGCTCTCCAGAAAAAGACAACAACAAAAAATCAGGAATTTACAATGGTGATTCATTTTATTTATTTTATAACTCAAGCAGACCTTTCCATGCTTCATGTGGTGTGTCTCAACAGTACTAGACTAGCTTCCACATTAGTGGGAAATCATCCATTTAATTACAATTGACATGATTGGAAATTATTCCAATAATGTCCTTCCAAGCAGGCAGAAAAGCGAAGTGGAGACAAAATGAGTCCAAGGGGGCGAGGGTGTGGAGGATGGGTTGGAAGGAGGGGAGGGGTTTTTCATTGGGCCAGCCAAGCAGCAATTGCTCGGCACAGTTGAGCAGTGGAGATAAGCCACAAAGCAGATGCCTGCATATCAAGTGCTTCGCCTTCATTGCCTTATTTCCAATAGCTGACTCAGTCCTGATTTGCCCAGAGGCGGCATGTGTTTTTGTCAGTGGACTTGCGTGTGTGGCAGGCGGTGTCTGAATGCTGCCAGGATTAAAGAGTGTTTCAGAACAAAAAAAGGGAAGTGTTTTTGAAATGGGTCACGCTGGTTATTACCTCAGAGCAGCGCTTGTGACGGGAGAAGTGCAGGAGGCATCGATCATGTGTGGCCTGGCAACCACATGAACCATTGGAGATGCTTTGAGAAGACGAGGCAATGGTTTGACTGCTGCTAACTATGATTAAGTGATAGTGAAAAGCTAAAGTTAGTGGTGGGCGGATCGATCCAAATATCAATATGATCGATACCAAGTCAGTATTGATATCGGATCTACAGTATACTGGACTATAATATCGATCTAGTAGTTTAGTTTCAGTTTGGATCTTTTATGCACTGCTGCAAAGCAGATAACAGGCATGTCACAATAGTCACAGGCAGATTTGCTCCCGATCTCCTCCCCTCCTGTGTTTCGATCATGTGCCATCATATGACTTAGCATCTCATCTTTCTTCTAGTAGATTACATGATACAGTATTGTACTTGAAAAATATTTTGGTGGGTATGTTGTTTTATGGAGGAAATCAAAGTTTTAAAAATGAACGAAGAGAAGGATAACATTAGAGTATAAGGGACTTTCTTTCTAAATTCACAACTTCTTTGATGTAATTGCAATTTTAGATACATGGATTGCAAGTGAAAGATCTGACAACTTTGATATTGAATGATATGAAATGTTTAATCAAAAATAGAAATAGCAAAAGTGGAGCATTATATGTGAAGAATAATTTTAAAAAGAATGTGAAAAATATGACTTTAAACATTGATGATGTAATGTAATGTATTACAATTGAATTGTTTTTTGAGAAAAGAAAAAACTTACTAATAAGATGCATTTACAGAACTTCAGGTTCAAACATGGATATATTTATTGATTGTATTGAAAAATGTTATGGGAATTTAAGACAAAATAAATTGTATGTGGGGACTTCAATGTTGATTTGTTGAAATCAGACAAGCATAAGCCATCAGAAACTTTTTTAAATACGTTGTCTATAGTCTCTCACTATACCCAAAAATATTACGACTCACTTGTGTAACGTCCCATAGTTCTTCATTGATAACAAATTTACCAATGTTTTGGAATAAGTTATACCAAGGGATTTTATTATTTATATTATTATTTATTAACGGGCGTAAGTGATCACTTACCTATTTTTGATCTCTACAAATAAAAAAGTATTGACGCAGGGAAGTGCACTTTTAGACCTATGAAAAAAATAACTGATGAATCGATAAATGCCTCTTTAAGAGAAGTTTTGCAAACCAAAGCTGCAAATCCTTCTTGTAGATAACTGAAGTGAATGAATGCAGCTTACTATATGTTCCTGAGTACATACAAAACGTTGTATGACTTGTACTGCCCCATAACTAAAAATATATATATATATAATAATTCTCAAAGAAAAATATGTTTAAAAACATGGATGACCAAAGGATTAGAGAATTGGTTGTATATACATTTCTTGAAAGAAAAAACTAATGCGTCTGAAATTAAGTATAACAAATAAAAAAATAAGCTCGCAACTATGAGAAATTGTAAAAAAAAAAAAAAAATGGGGGGAAGGGGGGAAAGAACAGTATTGTAGTGTATTATTACCCAAAAAAGGACAATATTAAAGGATTTTGGAGTACCATAAACGCAGTGATATGAAAAGGACCCAGTGTCTGATCAATTCCAGATGCTTTTGTAAATGAAGGTAGAAAAAACAAAAATATGCCAGACCTTGAATCTGATATTAAAACGTGTATGAACTTTTTAAAAAGATATATACAAATTACTTTATGCGGAAATATGCGGAGGAATTAAATAACTAATGAGCAAGAGGGGTTTAACTATCACTTCTTTTCTTGCAAGGTTTTCTTATATTCATAGTCTATTGAGACTATTTTCTTCTCAATTGTCTTCAGTTTTTTTTACATTGTACGATTACAAACGTGTACTATTTATACAATGTTTTTGAGTTATTTTCAAACTATGACCATAAACGAGCATTTTGTTTGTGCCCAATTTTTTATATTGTATATTTGATGTCCATTTTCTTGTGTTACTTGTATAAATAAGTACATTTTTAATTTGTATTATTATAATAGTCCTCAGTTTGAGGTTCTGTCATATGAAAAATATGTATAACCAAAATGATGGAAAATAAAGGGTAGGATCATTGTAAGTTCTCCGAACTTCTACCTGCGCCTTTTGAGTACCACCTTTGTATAGCTTTTGTTGTAAATGTTTTGTTTCTTTTAACTTGTTACTCAAATGAAGAAAAAATGTGTACCTTACTGAGTAAGACCTAAAGCACATATGCCATCTCAAATTAAAAACAAAACAAAACAAAGCCTTTGCAATCTTTTAATCATTTTTAAGTCTTCAGAATACGTCACACATTTAAGTATTTTTAGGATTCCTTCCATTGTGATCAACTGTTGTCATTTAAAATGACAAAAAAATAATGATGGGAAAATGAAGCTTCATGAACCTTTATGAAACACTTGTGATGTTTACTCTAGGTGGTTTAAAGATAAAGGCAAGTGCAATGTAAATTTTTACATTTCCACTGTATCTTTACCAAGAGTGCCACCTAGAGGAGTTAAAGGGTATCACAAGTGCTTCATGAAGCTTGTGTGTGTGTGAAAAATGTGTGTGAATGATATGATCAGAATAGCGCTAAATAGACTTGATTACATTCATAACTTCTACTTCTACTATACCCCACAGTGGGACAATTTAAGGCTTAATTATTAACCATAAATGTAAAGTTGCATTTCCAGTGAGTTAAAAGCAAATGTAAAGGTGACAAAAGCAGTTTCACATTGGTGACAGTCCCTTGCCTCTTCCATTATTATGAGGTGACTGTCCTCATCAAGGGAGGATCCCTCTTAAATGGACCAGGAAAGGGAATCATACGCAGTCCAGTTTCTCTGAATAATGCATGCTACAGTTATTCCCCTTCAGAGAAGGTAGGAACCTTTTGAGTCAAAGCGGTATTTGACCTTACAACGAAGCAAGGAAGTTGCGAGGTGGAAGGGCAAGGTCTGCATCATAGTTGTAGAAATCTGTAACATTGTTTTTCACACTCCTTATTTTGGCACATTCTTGCTTGCAGTAGTTGAGCTGCATTGGTTTCTTCTGAGTGACAGCACTTGTGTTTCACCTTGTTGCTATTTTTACAAGCACTTTCCCTGCTGTTCAATGCTTTTTGGCCTTGTTAAATGCACTTTCTCTCCATTTGCCTCTACTTGTTGTCTATTATGCTGCCAGGTCTCAGCTCTTCATGTTCTGTGTCCTTTGGAAGCTGCAGCTCATTTTATCGCCTGTGCCCATGTAAATAGATATATTTATTTATTTAGATAATATTTAAATGAATTATTAAGATCCAAGTCCTACTGTAAATTTTCTACCCAACACGCTTCATTGTGTATCATGGTTTGGATCGCTACCGGTGTCTTCAACCACATTAAAAAGGGCTATCGTTGCCTTTTGCTCCACTCTCAGTTGGGCCTCTGAAGCGTTTAGACTTTGTTGCTTTTTTGTAGTCTCATTTTTAAAACTGTGTGACGTCTCGCCACGCTCCGTTGCAAGAATGCAGTTTTCCTGTTGCAATTTTGCAATCATGTCATCCTTTTCGTGGATGACCTGGCCCATGTGCTGTTTGAGGCTCTCCATTTCACTTCGGAAGTAGGCAGACATTTCTAAATTGTGCCTCTGCATGCTCTCGAGTTGGGCCGTCATGTCGTTCATGTGCCACTGCATGTTCTCCCACTGCGTCTGAAACTGCTCGGCGGTCTCTTGCTCTCGGTAGGCCCACCACTTCTGCCACTCTGCGTTTATGGCTGCCACCATGTTGTTGGAGTTGTCCTCCCAAGTCATTTTGAGCTGCTCGTAAGCATCCATCCACAACTTGCTGATGAACGCGGTGAGCATCTCAGCGTCAGTCAACGCGGTGAGAAGGCAGTTCACCTCTTTCTCTTTTTCCTTGAGCTTTTGTTTCAGCTCCAGTGTATTGGCATGTTCCATATTTTCGCGGTGGCCTTGTCGCTCCTGGTGCTCCCTCGGGGCAGCACCTCCATCTGCTTGAGCAGAGCTCTCATCAAAAACAAAGCAGTTTGGTTGGGATGTGTGGCATACGTCCTCTACAGTATCACAATGCTTATGTTGCTGTGCCTGGAAGACATAAAGACATTGCATATGTTCATTAACAATAAAATATATTACTTAATTTCACACTGGGACATATAATTTGTTTGGCCTAACCCAGAGGTGTCTGGAGCCGCAAAACATTGTGAAGAAGGAAACAGTGTGTTAGTGTTAGTCTAATGCACTGAGGGCCCTAATAAGAGCTGCACCGTAACACAAAAATATGAGAGGAGCATCCAATAAGTAGAGATAAATTTTCTTCAACCTTCTTTTTTTGTAATCTTTCTATTATTACTATATCATGGACATATAAATTAGTCATTTTCTGCCCGTTGTTTCTTTTGTAGATATTTCTGACATTTTTTACTGCCTTTTTTGTTATAAATTTTACATTTTTAGCAATTTGTAAACAATTATGACAATTTTCTTGCTTTTTTCTTTTGTTTTAGGATATTTTATGGTTACTTTTTGAACGTTTTCTCATTTACCTTTCATCTCTTTTTTTGACAACTTAAAGATTTGGAATTTGACATTTTATTTGATTAACGAGTCTTTTTTAATTTATTTAATCATTAATTCATTTAAAGAATATTTTAGCAAAATATACTTTTTTTTCAAATTCGAGACTTAAGTAGTAAATAAAATCAGGAAAAATGAGCCTTTTCATCATATCTGGCTCTCTTCACTTTGAATTCAGAAAGCACTGTTCTTTTATTCTTTGACCTTCTATCTTGACCTCTGTCGAGCCCCTGAAACTGACTGACCAAATTGAACCCAGGTTTAGAACCACTGGCCTAAGAGTATTATTGACAAAGAAACAATGCGATTTCCTATTTCAAGTGTATTGTTCACGTGGTTCTCAGTTCCTAAAATTACAACAAAACTAGAAGTGAGTAGTTGCAGAATACCACATTGCATCCTGCTGGCCACCATTTTGATACCAAATAATGTACCGATACATGTACCCTAAAATGCTGAAATCTTTTAATGGCACTTTCAGTTCAAAAATCCACTCTATACTATCTGCTTTTCAAGTAAAGCTCAAATATATATATATATATATATATATATATATATATATATATATATTTTTTCAAACACTTAATATGAGAGTAACAATGTCGTAACTTTGGAAAAATGGACGCAGGATTTACAATGTTGAGTTTTCAAGTGCTGTTACAAACACAAATTTGAATGTGATCCAAATAAAACTGTCGCCTGTTCCTCTGACTAGAAATCTCAGCAGCATATGTGTGGCTATAAATCCAAAGCATCCAGTAAAGCTGTACAATGTCAAAAGATAATTCAGCTGCTCCATTTGTTAGCCTATTTCGTGACTTTGCTATTTGTATCTGGTGGTATAAAGCGTTTCTGCAGTACAACAACACAATACAACCACAAGCATAAACATGCTTCATAATATTTCTATGATATGCAATCAAAAACTGTCCGCTCCAATACGGCAAGGTCAATTATTTATTTTTTTGGTCATATACTTAAAACATTTCGGTTTCAGATCAAAAGATGAATATGAGACAAACGTTCAGAACTACATATTTTATTTCATCGCATTTGACATTTTTACCATTTTTTTTCCTGAAGGAGGAGAACCTTAGGGGATAAAAACCCAGGAAAAAAGAACTGAAAAAGACTGCAGTAAAGACCTGGAAAATCATTTAAATTGGTCAAGTGAATGGTATGAGTCGCTATTGCAAGTAAGGGTTATGTCACGAAATATTAGATGTTATTCAACTTAATTCAATAATGCCTGTTCCAATATTTTTGCTAACTTGAAAACAGGGTGGGTTCAAACAGACAGTGCTCTGTCCTAAGGTGTTTTAACACATCTAGACGGAAATGCCATAAAAGTGGTCATTCTAAACATTCATTCTCTTTTGATCTGAAACTCAAATGTCTTCTGTATACAACAAAAACACAATACTGAATGAGTATTAGCCTATTTGTAAAGACCTATTAGGTAATCTTTGTTTAAAAAATATATAAATGTTAGACAAACTTACCCTGAGCGAATGGCACTCTTGCTCAGCATTCTCAATGTTCCCATTCATCACAAGGTTCATGTTCCCTGTCTCATCCATTTTTGTGGTTCCTAAATAACCTTTTAGTATTGAAGAGAGCCTGTTGCAGGGTTTAGCAGATGGTTGTTGCAGGCTTGCACCCTGCCTAGCTCCGACGACTCCTCATCTCAATCAAATAAATGAAGTAAGCAGAATATTGACACTACTGAAGTCATAAGGGCCCAAAGTCATGGTCACAAAGGAACAAAGACATAAAAGAGAAAAGGGGTCATAGCATGCTCTGCGTCCCGTAATAAGCATTATCTAATGGTAAACTGGGCGGGCATTATATAAAGGCAGATATATTTTTATACACTTCTTGTCACAATGGCTAGATACCATATAACGCTTAGCCAGGTATGCTTTTTGGGCCTCCATCTCGCTTTTGATTATCAGCTTCAGGAAAATGTATTGTTACCATGGCAACTAACTTGACATCCTGCCATTCAGACATGCTGGTTCTAAACCCCACATTGGCTTGTTATGGTAGTCAAATAACAAAATGCTTTTAATTGAAAAAAACTCATGCCGTAATTTTTGCCGACAGATCTTTATTTGTCTACGCTTAACAGTAGCAAGAAAAACTATTTTATTCTGATTTTTATTGTTGAGTTTTATGTAACCGAAGCTGAGTATGATAAGAAATACAACATCAAACTGTGCAATGCTTGGCAAGTACTCCCAGTACAGGTTAAATTTACTGAAATAAATAAAAATTATAATAAATACATAATTAAAATTTAATAAAATTAATAAATTCGTTTTTGCTCATTGCTTGAACACGTTTTGCAAAATTTGGCTCACTGTGCCAAAAACTCTACACACCAACAAATAAGACAATACAAGGAAATAAACCATTCACATCTATGTCAAATTGAAACTCTGCTATCAAAACCTAACAATTCTTTGTCAAAATGTCATTCTGATGACAAAATGATACCCACTCTCAAATCAGCAGCACCACACTAGTCTACTTTATATAAAACACAGCAGTCTTTTGTTTTCACTTCCAAAGAGGGCACTTTTTCACAACAATCAAAAGCTGAAATACTCAATACAAAACCATTACTTTATCTTTTCCAAGGGAGTCAATTCAGTTAAAGCAAAATTGAAACAAACTGCACTACTGTCAACACAGTCAAACACAACTGTGTGCAAGTGGGCTTATGGATCCTGCAGAAGAGGCATACGGGCGGGCATGTGGTTAGTGGTCATATACATGCCATCTCTAAGCATAAAAAAAAATAAATCTATAGGATTTAGAAATGGTGAGTAAAGGGAGCAAGTACACAACCTCATATAGATCATGGTTGGTGAACCAGTTCTGGACCAGAGCAGCCCGATGGAAACTAACATTACCCCAGACAACAACAAACCTGGGCTGCTCTGGTCTATCTTGTAGCACTGGATCATGGAGTGTATCTAAAAATGTGATTATGTGTTGTGCATTGAAGGGACCCAGTTTGGCATGATGGTGCAGTGGCCCTTGAAGACTTATGGCGGTACACAATGTGATATTTCCCCTACGCTGCCCCGGGACATGCAAAATTGCCCTTTGAACAATTATATTTCGTCACCATCGTCAGTTTTTGCTGCGGTTTGAATCCAGCCTCGTCAATGTAAATACATTCATGAGGCTGGGCACCATGTCCAAGATTCTCTGTAACAAAAAAATGCATATTGTGGATGGCTTTGCTCAATGCACACAACAACATATAGAGAACCGCTCCATCCCACCACACAGGTACTCTAAAAGAGTATTTTTTGTAGCGGGCTGATTGGCGTTCAATTTTGTGAGTAAGTGCTTTCAGGTGTGTGTCTAAGTATTTTCAATTAAACAATGTGTGTTATATTTGGAATAGATGTGTTCTCCCAATGGTGCCCCGAAATTTCGTTTTTTGAACTAAGTGTCTTATGTATGAAATAGTGTTAGTGTGCAGGAGCAAGTATGTTACAAAAAGGAGCAAGTGTGTTACAGAATTGCAACCAAAGTGTAAAGCAGCACTTTTGTTTAAGGTATGGTCACTTTTTGTATAAGGTATTGTGACAACTTCAAGTTATGTTACTTTGGTTTAAGCATGTGTCTATAGTGTTCAAGCAATGGGCAAAAACTGTAAATGAATAAATTAAATAAATTGCCGAGTTCAGGGGTAGGCAACCCTGCTCCCAGAGAGCTGCAGTCCTGTGTGTTTTAGATGTTTTCCTCCTCCAACATAGGTGAGAATTGTTATGAGGCTTCGCCAGAGCTTGCTGATGAGTTGATCATTTGAATCATCTGTGTTGGAGGAGGGACACATCTAAAACACGCAAGACTGCGGCTCTCTAGGACCAGGGTTGCCCTACCCCTGGCCTAGTTAGATATGACCAGCAAATTTCATCAACATTATAGGCAATATTCTCTTCTCTTTTTTTTTTAACCAATTGTCTTGTTGGAAGGCCTCCCTCTGCATGGTTGATGACATTATCAAAAAGTGTTGCATGAATTTTATTTGACGTTCTCCTCCTATTTTAGTTCTTCCTCAACCTCTACCTCCTCGCGTATGTCCAAAACTGCTCTCAATGGACAGCCACATTAACTGGGCCCATCATCCAATTAAAATACAGGACTGATGTCAGGTGACATCAAGACCCAATCAACGCTCAGTTTTGGCGGATGGCAGCAGTAAGCTAGATTGGTTTTCATCGGGAGCAAAAAGGCTATACAGTACGTAATAGCAAACGAATGAAGTAGATTTGTTGATAATGTCATCGCCCAAGAGAGAGAGGCAGCGCTGAAGAAACGGAGGGGGGAAAACACTGCAGCAGTTATGAAGGAAGCTTGTGATACCGTGGTGGCAAGTGGAGAAGAGATTTTGCAGGAGTGACCACCTTTTAGCAGCACAGTGTGGACAACACACTTTTCAGTAATTTCAGCAAAACATTTCCATGCACTGAATTTGAAGCAGCAAATAAAATCTGGCCAATTGGAAATAAAGTTAAGTTAGAAACTGAGCTGAATGAACAGCACTGGTGAGTAGCATTTTTATTTTGAACTAGGGCTGCTCGATTATGGAAAAAATGATCATCCTGATTATTTTGGTAATAATTGAGATGATTATTCAAATGATTCTTTTTTGGCACAAAACAAGAAAATATTTAAACATTTAAAAATATTAAGACAAGATTATTTGAAACACTATAATTATGTAAGTTCCTTTTTGAGCAAACAAGATTTATTAGTCATTTTAAAATAGAAAAAAGGTGCAAATATATTAATTTAAACAACTCAAAATGAGTATTAAGAACCCTTTATTTTTGTTTACGATTAGAGTGTAATAATGGAAATTGTAATTGAATTTCGATTTATTGCACAGCTCTATTTTGAACCATTCGAAGGTTTTATTCATAGGCTTAATTTGTAAGGCTATGAATAAACGGTAAGCTACTTCATTTATATAGCGCTTTTCCACCAGATTGTGATCTTGAATTGAAAGTAATAAACACAGTTCAACAGTTTGACATTGACCAGCTGAGCATTATTATCTTTGCAAGGTAAACATTGATGCAGTTCTTGCATTGGGTATCATTAAGGAAAGTCAAGTCGTCATGCTTCAGATAGGTGTTTTGTGCCAATAATGTGGACAGAGAAGGGATACAACTTAGTGTTGATTCCACCTCAATGAAGATACCAGTCAGCCTTGGAATTCAAGCATATCTAAGAAAACATCGAGTATATGGCTTCTTTTCATAAGCACTCTCCAGGCATCAATCACCTCAAGAGAAAAAAAAAAGACTTTATGGAAAGAATCTATTAGTATGCTCCAGTAGTAACAACAACTGACTTACCACATAAACAATTTCAATCTACACTTGTAGCCCTTACTATCGCAAAAAAAAACAATTCCTGTTAACTGGAAAAATAAACAAACTCTGAATATCGACCAATGGTCTAACCTCCTCATAAATCACATTTTAATGGAAAAAATATCTGCCTCAAATAAAAACCAAATATCAAAATTTATAGAAACATGGTCTACGTATATAGAATTTTTTAACCTATTCTGGTTACTTAATTCTGCCTGTTAACGAGAGCCACCACATCAAGATAACTTACATTGATGTTTCTGCATTTGGCAATTTATTATTATATTATATTATTAGTATGGGATTTTTTTTAATAGGTTTTAGGTGAACTAATGAATACACACACACTCGCACGCACGCACGCACACACACACGCACATACACATACTCACCCACATACAAAAAAATAAATATATATATATATATATATATATATATATATATATATATATATATATAAAATAAAAAATAAAAAATAAAAAAATAAAAAAAAATAAAAAAGGAGAGCAATGATGACATGTCAAATCGAATGAACAATACTGAGCTCTCCAGAAAAAAAAGAAGAAAAAAAAAGTATGCTCCAGTAGTTTCTTCTAGTTTGTAAATATTTGCTTCCTTATCACTAGACTCACAGGTGAATCTCGCTAATCAGTTCACACTCTCATTTCTCCACCCTGGAAATATTATTGTTCAACTTTCATCAAGTTTTTCTTCATCATCCTGTTTATCATATCTTCACTTGACGCTTCATTGGCGTGGAGCTGTGTCTGTCATTTCACGCGGTGATGCCCCTTGTCAGCCTGCGTGAGTGACAGTGAAATCAGAGAGGATTAATTCTCCCTCACCCTGCATGCTTGAGGAGAAGATGAGCATCTTGTCAGATACAGTGGTTTGCATCCATTTATAAAAAAAAAATACAGCAAGAGGCACATGGAAGCTACTTTAAGTGTACTTTGATGCAAAACATGCAGTTGTCATGCAAAAGTTTTAACATGAGGCTAAAATCTTAGATTTACAGAAATGTTGTGTATGTATACAATGATCTGATAATCATTGTGTGAATTCTCAAATTCAACGCAAGCTTTCAGCTTTATGCAATTTTCAATATAAATATTTCAATTATAAATATGCACTGTCTATGGCTTTAATCTAGGTCAGTGGTTTGTGCCCTTTCAAATCCACACCTTCCATTTAAGAAGAAGTCATTGCTTAACACACTATGTTTAATGCATTTAATTTAATTTTCAATGACATGTTCACTGGCATCATCAAGACATCCTTCAATACCATTTCACAACACTTCAATGATGATAGCAAGTCCACTGAGGCTCAGTGGGTAGTGCGGCGGAGCATTGACCAGTAAACAGGAGGAAATGGTTCAAATCCCACTAACTTTTTTTCATTTATCATTAAACTACAATTAATAATTAGTCATTTTCAATTTACTTCATAAGCATTCCACATCCATTCAAATATCAGCAGTCAGCTTTTATTCAGCTTTCAGCATTTAGACGCAATTTCTCTAGAAATTGCACTTTGTCTAGTTTACTATATAGCTCCTCAGAAGTGGCCAACTGTCTAATAACCGCCGTGCCCCAAATACAACCTACGCCTCCCTCTAGATGCCGCCCATTAAAAAAAAACAAAAAAAAAACAGTAATCAATTACCTCAGAATCTTACAATATTGCTCACATTAAACAATTATCTACTGAACTAAGCTAACTAAAACTGAAACACCAAACCACATAAAACAGTCTAAATTCATTAAAGTATAAAAACGGATCATACAAAGGTGATCAAATATTACGTGGATATTATTATTAATAATGACAATTAGTATTTCAGAAGACTGGCGTGGTTGCTCCCCAGTGTAAATTCATGGTCCAGAAAGGTATGAATTGCAACATATAAGTAGAAAACTGTCCCTGCAGTTGAGAATGTTGTGTTTATCTCCAGCCTCTGCCTAAAATTGGTTTCCATAGAAACATTTGACTCCCCATGTAAACTTCCTATCCACATCAAAATTAAATTTAATCTTTTTGAATTGGCGATAAGGATTCACTAGACAGAATGTCAAAATGCATCATGAGGAAAAGTTTAAGATGCATGCAAACAAGACAATTAGCCAAGAAATAAAACATCACAGAGAACGACTTTCTCGTAATTGCTTATCAGTGTTGCAAGGCGTGTCAACCGGCTGTCTTTATTAACCATGTCAAGGCAGTGAGGTCATATTATTAAATAAAGATCCAGCAATCAATATCATTTATTGTAACACCAGGAGAAGAAAATGGCTGCTGGAGAAATGCTGCTAATGTTTCAAAGAGCTGATTTTGCCTGTCAGACTACAAGAAGCCGTGCAGCCCCCTCAGGTGTTCAAGGTTATCGGTGAGTCCGTCAGGGAATTTTTTTCCACCAATATTACTGGCAGATTTGTCTGAATGTTTATGTTTTGTTATCTGCGTCCTGACATCAGGACTATGCTGCATTAAACATCTGTCACATCTCCTCCTCCTGAGATAGCACAACTCTTTTGCACATCTGCACATTGTAACGCCTCGGGGATTTACTGACAGTCATTTTTACAACTTTTACCAGCCGTACGCAACCAGGAAACATTGAAATTTTTATACACAATAGCCACAGTATGATCTGAAAAGCCCAATATGGAGACTGGCATTTTAAGCACTGCAAGATGGCTACTAGGGTGAAACAATACTTATATCAGATCAGTGTTTCTCTATTTTTTTTTTTTAAATACTTGGCACTTGGTACCACTCTCCAGCATTAACCTTCCTGTTATGTTGTGGCTCAAAATGACCCACGTTCAAGTAAGTTAAACAATAAATGTTAGCTTTTCACTATCAAACTTTGGCACCTACAGAAAATAATGGTTCATTTTGACATGTTTGCGATGAAAACAGTTACCAAGGAGCTAGAACAATGTTTCTCTGGATGCTGGAGCATAGTCTTTGTTTATCTGAACAAGTATGTGAACATAAAATAGGTATAAAAAAAAAAAAGAGAGATAGAGAGAGCAATGATGATGACATGTCGAATTGGTAAAATTACCGAATGAACAATACTGAGTTCTCGAGCTCTCTCTCGAAAAAAAAAGAAGAAAGAAGCCAGTGCTAAATTAATATTTTATAAAAATATTTGTATAATATTTTATATTTGTATAATATTTTTTATTTGCGGTTTTCGGTTTCGGCCAACCATTTTCATTTTGGTGCATCTCTAGTATTAATCAATGCTGTGTTTAGATGACTAGGGCTTGACTTCCCATTTAAAATGAATTGCATATAAAAGTTAAAGAATAATGGCACTGAAATTGTACTGTATTAAAACAAAGGCCATGATTCTTTCACATACACACTTTTACTGTCCTAGACTAGACATAAAGGTAAAAAAAAAAATCCCACGTCATCCCAAAGTGCCATACCATGAATGTCCACATTACTAACAGCAACCATATGAGCCACATTATTAGGCACATCTATATCCCCATTCATTTTAGATACTGCATGTCCTCATTAGGGTCATGAGGCTCTTGAATCAAGGAGATTCTATTGTCTGTTACTAATAGCTTTCCAGTCAGTGAACATCAAAAAAAAAAAAAAAATATATATATATATATATATATATATTTATTTAATATTTATTTTTGATTTTTTTTTCCACTTTACTTTGTGGAGGAGATTAACTAAAGGTTCAACTGTAGGACGCCCGCTAAAGCTGCAGGAACGCTTGAACAGCTGCTTGAGGTGCTGCCAGAAACAGCAGGCTGCACTGCCTCTCCTTTGCTTTATATCACATGTACCTTTGTGCATGAACTTCATTTTCATAATAGTGCATTTTGCTAAGTGCGCCTACAGTTTTGTGGCAATACAGTGTACATTTTTGATGAGGTCTCATGATCCAGACTGGCTGCCTTCCCTTGTTAAGACTTATAAGATCAAACTTACAAACAAATCCCATGAGTCATGTTCTAGCTGCTGTTAATCGTTTCATGTAAAACCTCTGTTTGCCTCAACATTTCCTCTTATCTGTCTGTACAAAGAACCAATCGTTGTTTAGCAATGAGTCATTACATACAAACATTACAACTGGTGTCCCCAGGCATCTCAGGTTACCCCCCAAATGCTCAGGGTTCTAGATGTGACTGGACCAGTCATCTCTAAAATTTGATACAATTTGATACAAAACTAGACTAAGAGCAATTTCTGAGAAATTGCGTGGGAATACTGAAAGCTAATAGTTGAATGCTTATGAACTAAATTAAAGGATAAATTATATGAAAATGACTCATTTTTAATTGGGAAAAAAAAAAAACTTGAGCTGCAACCAGTGTTAATTTTGACAAGAACATTTTATTTAGTTTTAGTTATAGTATTTTGACTAAAATTAGTTAAAATTTTCATCATAATTTAGTCATCTGGTTGTACAGTATTTTAGTTTTAATCCAATTTTAGTCGACGAAAATAAAGAGCAATTTTAGTCGACTAAATTGACAGTTTAGTCAATATTTTCCTTCAGCGTACATTTCAACTTTTATACTTTTATTCATCTAGTTCTGCAAGGGACATTGAAAGTTTGCAAGAAGTTGATGTGAAATTACAAATGGGGAATTGTCAAAGTATTCCTTTTTCAAATTGGACACGCTCCACAGGGAATCATGGGAAATGAGAGACTTCAGAGTAATTCAATAGAAAGGCTATCATATTCAAGCAAATTGGTGAAAGACTTCCAGCAAATTTCTGGAGTTTTTCGTAACTTTCCATGGGAAGTTACCGTGGAAGGAAGGAACTGTGGAATTTTAAGACACTATTACAAAATCAAAAATTTCATGGGAATTCCTGGTAATTTATTGACAATTGTTAGTCACATATTGAATGGAAAGGTATAAAAAAAAAAATCAAGTGAAAGGGTAGAGCATTTCCATTTTTTTGTTGTTTTTTGGCGGGAAATTCCTTTAGATATTTGAAAGTCAGAATTTTGGAACACTATTGCAAATTGGACATGTTCCATTGGAACTCATGGGCAGTTAAGGTAATGAATTGGGAATCAATGGTTTAGCTGCTCAATGTCGAAAATTACACAAAAATATATTTACAATAGCCTAGTTGACCATTTATGACTCAAACATGTTGTAATTAGCAGATTAACACTTTAGCTGCACTGGGTAGTCTTACAATCCTCTGGCCAATAGTTTTCAGACTGGATTGATGTTCGAATTTTTTTACGGTACTGGAAAATTTCCAGTACCGTAAATGTCCTGTAAATTTCCAGAAATGGATTCAGGAAACTATGCCTTACAAATTGAACACTTTCCATGGAAGTTTAAAGGAATTCACTGAATTGATGGCATTTTAATGTTTAACTTTCAATCGAAGGGGTGGAAACGTGAACAGTAAATTTCTGGAAAAAATCCATGGAAAGTTGAACTATGGAATTTTTAATGACTGAATATGTGTGCCCTGTGATCGGCTGGCAACCAGGTCAGCGTGTACCCCCCGCCTACTGCTAAATCTGAGACTCTCGTGAGATTAAGTGGTTCAGATGATGGATGGATGGATTACAAATTTGAAAAATTCCAGGGAATAGTAATCAGTTTGGAAGTGATGGCTATTTAATGGAAAAGCCTCACCAGTGCTCTCTGCTGTTCTTTGCTTTCCACTGCATGTGAACAAAATAAAAAAATAAAAATGATACATTAATTATGCTCCATTTTAGTTTTATGTTTTTCACTGATTTTCTTTCTCAATCCATCAATTTCAATGATTGTATAATTAAAATAGCTGAATTTACACATTTCCTGTTCAAATGCAGAGCAGCTGCGTGAATCACGTGAGTCATCGCTCCCTTCTTGCGTCAACTGAGCACGCACACACGCAGGCAATAAACGGAGCAAGGTGTCACACAAAAGATATTAGTGTTTCCTCATTACAATGCACTTTACCAACTGCTCCACCGAGCAATAACAGATGGAAATGCATGCATGCATGTATGTAAGGGAGTGGCTAGTTGAACAAATTGCATGACAGTCCCATTGGAAATAAATGGGGAAAATGTTATATTAAATGTTAAATTAAGTGAAAAGTTGAATTAGAAAGATGAGATCTCAGTTAGCGTGAATTTTTTGAGCAAGTTGACATTGAAACTGTGGAAAATCGAATGTGGAAGATGACAGAGGACAAAAATGGGAGAAAAATAAAAAGACAAATAAAAACATATTAACATAACATGTGTGAATGCTTTCACATAAATAACCCATTATTTAATATACAATGCAATTGTTTTAATAAAAAAAATTAATCATATAATTAATAATAAAAGTATAACAATTTCACTTCAGAAAATAAATAAAAAGTTGTTTTTTAATAACTAGCTAAGTTTAAAAAATATATAATTATTCTTATATATTTGATTGAAAAAATGACCAATTGTTTAGATAAAATACGTGTTAAATAAACCAAAAAAATATGTTAATAACTGTGTTGTAATCTTATTATTTTCTTTTCATTTAACTAATTGTTACACCAATTATTTAATAAAAATAGTATCTCCTTACATGCAGGGAACAATATGATTCAAGGGCTATTTATTAAAGTGGATATGTGACACAATATATATATATATATATATATATATATATATATATATATATATATATATATATATACACGCAATGTAAAACAAGCAAGCACCCATGTAACACATGAGACAACATACAACCCAACAACAATAACCACATAACCCACATTCCAACGCACAATGTAGCACAGGAAGTAACATGACTTTCATTTACCTGTCACATGGGCCCTCCCTGCCAGGTAGCCAAGGAGGCTGATAGCTAATATTTATTTACAATAAAAGAGAAAATATCAGTGTAAAAAAAAGAAAAGAAAAAAAAAACCTCCAACCCTTTACTTTGTTTAACTGCATTTAAATATATGTTTATTAAACAGCTTTTCATGCAGTGTAAGTGCGTGCATTTTGACACTATGGTGCCTCAAAGAGAACACACTTTGCAACCCTACTACCAATTATTATTTGCGGTGAGCGAGCGAGGGACGGCAAGTGACGATGTGTTACCGAGCGAGCAGGAGTTAGCCGGAGTGGCTAACAAGGGCTAACAAGGGCAACAAAGGGGAGAAGCTAGTAAAAGCCAGCGAAAGCAAAGCAGAGGGAGACAAGCGGCGGCAGCCCAAATTATAGGATTCAGTGACGAGTGACGACCACCTATAGTAAGTGTTAATTTTGTCCCAAAAAAAACAAAACAAAAATATTTTCGTCAACACACATTTTTCACCAGACTAAAACTAGACTGGACTAGACTAAAACCTTCATTAATAAACAATAACTAGGACCAAATCAGTATGCATTTTTGTCGACTAATGAAGACGAGAAGAAAATGTACTTCACTTAATAAAAACTGGACTAAAATCTATGGACAATTTAGTTCATGAACAAAAATAAGACGAAAATTATATGATTTTGTAAAATCTTGTCTCGACTAATCTGTCTGTGACACTGTCATGTGACCCACAGTGAGGTGGATTCACGATGAAAGGTTGAAAAAAAAGTCAATTATAGTTATAACGTAACATAATCCAACGGCTGTAACGTTCCAACAATAATGTTAATCCGACCGCTAACTAATGCTGGCTAATTTACTAGCTTGTTGCATGGAGCCATAGTAGCCACTTGTTAAAATACTGTAATTGAGTGTGAAGTTGTTTTTCATCAAAAGGATGAGAGAAAATTTTATGTGAAATAGTTTCAGATCTAACAATACTATCTAACAACAACAAAATATAGCTAAAACTAAAAACTAAAACTAGACTAAAATATTTAAACTGAAATCAATACTGGGTTTTTAAAATGAATTAACTTTTAGTTCACCACTAGATGGCACTACATTTTACACACCGTGCCTTTACATTGATCTTTTACGTGACAATACATGCCCAGAAACACATTGTTTAAAGAAGTTATGAGGTTCTCCGTAAGGTTTTATTTTGTTTGTGAAAGTTTTATCTAGCTTTGTTGAGAAAATGTATTTGAATCAAAATGTAAGTTAGACACGCTCGTATGACAATCAGAATCTTAAGGTATTAAAGTGAGCTGGACAGGCAGGTACATTGTGTGACAATCCAAGACCTTAGTGCCCTTGGGAGTGGCTGCAATCCATTGATTTCTTTAATCACTTCAAGGTAATTATTCAGGAATAGACTGACTGAGCCCCGATTGGGGGGGGGGGTGCGATGTGGTAGCAGGGCGGGACGCTTTCTGTCATCAGACCACAGCTCCTCTGTGATATATGCTCTGCGGGAACACTCTGCAAGTGAAAGCTTTCACTAGACACATTGTAATGGGCACCGAGGAATGGATTTTAATGCAACAGAGCAGAGGGCCTGCATATATTACCACAGCCTTTTATATATTACCCTTCTGCTCGTCTTCAAACCTTATTCTTTTATGTCCGCAGAATAGTTTCAGAGCAGATAGCGTACCCTCCACCTGGGATTTGGAGGTGATGTCAGGCTCCAATTACATTTACAAAGTTGATCTGAATGATCTTGAAGCCAGAAATAGACCAGTCTAATTTTAATGGAGAGAAGAATGTGAGGGGTAGAACTCAACAAGGTCATTAAATATGAGTCATATTTTTAAAAAATACTTATTTGGACCTTTGAGGGTTTTCAAGAGCATGGGACACAGTTCCATTCATTTTACAAGTGTAAGTTTTTGACTAGTCAGGTCACTCTCTAACCCAGGGTTCAGCAACATCTCCTGTCAAAAGAGCCATTTTAGGCCAAATAAATAACCAAAATTCTGTCTGGAGCCGCAAAACATTTCAACATTTTGATAAATTAAACAGTGTTATATTGTTGGTTTAATGTACTGAGGGCTCCAAAGCTCACTAGAGCTGCATCATGAAAGTAAATCATGCAGCATCCATACTTCATTTTTCTTCTACCTTTCATACATTTTTCTGACTTTTCTGACTTTGTCAAATTTCTGACATTTTTGCCAATTTCTTGAAGTTGTTATGGTATTTTCCTGACTCTGTTCTTCCTTTTTAAGACTTTTTTTTTTTTTACATTTTTTCTGACTGTGGACATTTTATGGTTATTTTGGGAATTTCTTTTGTTTATGGACATTTTATGGTTACTTTTTGAAGGCTTTCTTTTACGCCTTTCAAATTCAATTCTCACATTTTTGGCAATTTTATGGACATTTTGTAGTCATTTTCTACTTTTCTTTTTTGGACATTTTATGGTCACTTTTTGGACATTTGTAGGTATTTTTTGAAAAATTTTCATCTTTTTCTGAGAAATTAAAAATGTTGACTTTTTTTGGAATATTTAACTCTTTGACTGCCAAAAACGTTTAATAATGTTTAGCAAAATCCTAAGGAGGGCTGCCAAAGACGTTAAAAGACGTTCACTATGTTTTTTTGGGGTTTTTTTGGAAACGGGTGGAGGAAAGCCTTGGCCAGCTGTACTGAAAGTATCAAGCAGATCTAGTTAGTATAATGACTGTTTTTGGGCACTAGATGGCAGCGATGACTCTCTTTGGACAAGATCGGGTAGGCATCAGTAGAAGACGTGAGGCGGAGCTAGAGTGTTGAGGGGAGAATGGCTGAGGAAGCGAAAATGGCGACCGGTTGCAAGCAGCTCACGCTTGAGCATTTTTTTCAAAGACGAAAAGCATCAACCAATGCTAAAGAGCACATTGATGGTGACTCCGAGGTTGACGCCGAAGTTGGAAGCGTTGACGCGGCAGCTATGATCACGTCGTAAAGCTGTTGAATGTAAATAAACGTATTTTGCTATCAAAAAACACTTTTTCATTGTTGGTGGTAGGGTTTTACAGAAGTAAAGCACTGTTCAGGAGTTTGTGGCATCATTCATGGGAAAAAAAAGGTGTCAAATTCACTAGAGTGCATGAAATAATATCGTTTCACAAAAAGCTTGATTTCTCCGTATTTTTGTACAAAACAGAGCATTTGGGTGAAACTAACCATTTTCTATTGTTGATTACTGAAAAACGGAATAAGGTAGAAACAAACTTTTTTTTCTGATTTGGTAGTACGTGTGTTTCCATAGTCCAAACACAAAATTTTCTGTGGACCTTGAAAGATCAGTCAAAATGCTTAAATCAGCTGGCACTCACAGCATCCCTTTTCTGAAAACGCTTGGCAGTCAAAGAGTTAATTATTCTTTTTTTATTTAATCAGTAATTCATTTGAAGAATATTTTATTATATTTTATTTTTAAAAAATATGTACAAAAAATAGGCTGTATATTAGTTTCTATATTTTTTATTTTTTTTTGGAGATCCACAGGGAGCCACAGGAGAGGGACTAAAAAGAGCCACAGGTTGCAGACCGATGCTCTAGCAATAAACACTATAGATTACAGGAGTGGGCAAACTCGGTCCTCGATGGCCGGAGTCCTGCAGGTTTCCCTTCTCCAACACAGCTGATATACGATCGGCTCATCAGCAAGCTCTGCATTAGCCTAATAACGATCCTGTTGATTGAAATCAGCTTGTGTTGGAGCAGGGATTCCCTCAAGGACCGAGTTTGCCCACCCCTGCTACAGAACATGAATTTTACTTGCTAAAAAGGAAAAAAACACAACTTAAACGGGCTATGGTGAAAGTCTGGAAAAGTATCACAAAACAAGCATACAAAAGTTTGATGTCAGTTGGCCACTGGATTTCATGATCTGTGTTTTGTTTTGTTTTGTTTTGGTTGTGTTTTAGTTGGCATGTTTCCTTGTGTCTCCTTTTGTCAATCGCTCATCAAGTTTTATCTTGTCCACTTGTGCTTGTCATCCTGGTCCTTCGTGTCATCCAATCAGCTCCCTCAGCCATGTGTGTCATATCCAGGTGTCTCTCGTTGTCTCGTTAGTAGGGGTGTGAATTGCCTAGTACCTGGTGATCACGATTCGATTTCATACCGATTAATCCTGATACGAATCTATAAATTGATTATTACGATTTTTTTTTGTACTCAAATTTTGAAAATACTAATCAGTAAACTTGTACATGTACACTGTAAGATTATGATTAAGAATTGGGAACTATAAATTGGAAAACTAGAAGATTGCCATTAATTGCATGCAATATGAAGGAAAAATGCTACAGCGGGATATATAAATCTTTCTTTTAAATGATTTGTTATTGGGGTTTTTTTTGGGGGGGGGGATTTAAGTGTACTAGTGGTATCTGTATTTGTTATCAGTATCGATGACTATTCAAGGGTTGAGTATCGTACTGTCTCAGTCTGAAAAAAAAAGTGGTACCAAAGATCTAGTTAGACAAGAGGCCGATTCCTTATTTTTTTTCCTGTAGGTTGAAACGTTTGTGTTCGTCAAGTCAGATGAACATTTTAATTTTGATTCCAGCTGATACACAACTTAGAATGTAAATCATTGTGTGCATTATTAGTGTGATGCATTATTCTTTGAAATATAGGGAAGGGCTACACTCATTCTGCTTTAGCTCTATTCCCTTGAGGGAAACGTAGCCAAATGCGTTCCTAACCTGTTACTAATGACAATAATAATAATAATGCATGTCTGCTCAGTAGGTTGTGAAATAGCATTTCAAATAGGAACGAGTCTCTCCTCAGCAAAGGTGATTTTGAGATGAGGCCGCTCCACTCAAACTGTCACAAGAGGCGTGCAGCATCACTTCCTCTGACACATCTGAAATTGGTTTCAAACGACCCGTGTGTACACAGAGATGCAGGCTGACATTTTGTTGTGCCGTACGGAAGGCTTCCATCGTAAAGGACAAACACTGAGTTGATGAGTGGGAGTGGAAAAACAACAAACTTTGTCGCTCTGGTTTCATGGGGACAAATGTGATTTGTCAACTCAAAGGCAGCTCTCGAGTTATCGCAAAAATGTGTGCAGTATTCAGGATTTACATTGAGTGATCATAATGTCAAGGAGGAAGCTCCCTATTTACAGAGGTTATAAAAAGTCTACACACCTCTGTTCAAATGCCAGGTTTTTGTAATATAAAAAAATAAGACAAAGATACTTTTTTTTTTATGTTGCACCATTAATGTGACTTATAACCAGTGTCGGGAAAGTTAACTAAAGAAACTAGTAACTAAAGGTAATATTGCTTTCTCCCAGTAATGTGTAGTGTAACTATTTACTAATTGAGCAAAGAGAAAATTGCACTTTTACAAGTGCATAGACCTTTAAAAAGGAAAACAACACCAGTGTTGTACCATTTTTTTAACCTATGGGGAGAAACATCAGCCCAGGCAAACAATGGCTAACATGTAAAATGTGTATCATAATTGTTTTCTTTTGTGTTGTTCCTGCAAAATGGGACTTTCCTAACCAGCGTTTGGTTTGCTTGTGGGTTTGGTGGTATCCAAACTATGGCCCGGGGGTCATTTGTGACCTGCCACTCAATTTTAAGCGGCCTGCGACATTTGCTACTAATACATTTGTTTTATATACTGTAGAGCTTTTCTAAATATGCAAATGAACTATTTACAATTAAACAAGTAACATAATTTCTAGTCTTAACACTGGTGGTGAATAAAGATCATTACTTTTTACAAGGCAAAATGGTTTCTTCCACTTGTGTCAAGGTCCAAATTGTGAAAATATGATGAAAGATTCCCATGTAACTGCTTTAAAAAATAATAATAATAATTGCCACATAGAAAGTGTTTCAGGTAGCAGATTTAAAAATATCTAATAATAATAAATAATAATATATAAATGCAATTTATTGATTGACTGTGATTTTGGTGTGCTTGGAAAAAAAAATCAAAATGGCCCTTGTATCCATTGATTTGATCCCTTGGAGGAAAATGTTTGGACACCACTGGTGTACTTGGTAGATAGCTGCCTCTTCGCAATGACTGAAGAACCTTGACAGAGCATATTGTGCACTGCTGAGGTGGCAAAGGCCACACAGGGTGCTGATGGATACACAGGAATGTGTATTCGGGCATAGGGCATACGAAGAAAGAAATGCACGACTGGCAAAAAGCCCATGACGTTGATGAATGTTGCCCTCTAAGTGGTAGCTAAAATTATCTGATGAGACGCGGCGCGTGTTGCAATTCACAAGGTTGATCTGACAACAGCAGAGGAGGACATGCATGAGGATTTACACTCATCACAAAAAGTCATTTGTCGTTCTGTGAAAGTCTGACCACATGGAGAAACCGAATGCCTCATTGCAAGCATACAGATAAGACAATGTGAGTGTGTTCTGTATCATTTTGCAGTGTGTCAAACAAAGCAATTTCATAATCACCTTAAGCACTTGTTCAGTATCAGAACATGAGTTTGGTCAAAAGATCACTCAAAAGTAAACTTAATATCAAATTCAATTAGGACATTTATGGTTCACGCTGAAGTAGTTAAAAATATTGATTGTTTAATGAGGAAACAAACATGAAGATATAACTTAAGTAAGTGCGGACAAAGTTGGTTTAGGAACAAAATGTTTTGAGCAAATGAACTGAGTTTGACGGATGTCAATATTAAGTGGTTAAATTTGCCATTAAACTATGAATAATGGTGATTTCAACTTGAAAAATGTGTGTACATGAACAGATCATGTACAATAGATAATAATGTAACTCTACTGTATCAACACTACTATATCACCTAGGACTTACAAGCTAATATTCCAAAAAGCATTTCTTGTTTGATTCCAATAAGAGGCCTGTCTGATCTTTCACAAGGGAGCAATTATCTTTTAAAAAATAATGCAGAGGAAGATGCTTTAAATAAGGCTTTGTGTATGTGAGTGTGTGTTTTTTTTAGTATTTCCTTTCTTTCATAAAATATAGTCTTGAATGTAAAAAGATACAAAGAATAAATAATCTTACTAAATTGGATTCAAATTGATGAAATACAGATAAAAAGTTGATAAAAAATGTGTTGTTTGGACCTAGCGGTAACATTGGAGAATAAACAGTTTTTTCAAAGTGAGCATGAAACACACTAAAAAAGGGATATATTACCTACAGAACTGCTTTACGTGACTGCTCACTCCAACACTAAATTCTATTGGTCTGCTCAGAATGCGGACATATGTGATTTAATAAAGAAAGGTCAATTCAATTGATGTCAAGTAGTAAATGTTCAGTAACCTTTTCTGAAGTACTTGTTGACTTTGCAGGTTGTCACATAAACTGCTAAGCTGATGAGGAAAAACTGCTTCTGCTGCTCCATCTACACAAATGTCATCAATACTTGACCCTCTGAGTCCTGATAGTGGACGAGGAAGTGTTCTGCGGCATGAAAAACTGAATACGGCATCTCCAGATGCTTCATGGCAACTGGTGAGCTGACGCACCAAAAGGATTGCTTGAAGATGATGAGGAGAAAACATATGATAAATGTGTGGTTGAGGGAAAATTGTTCAAATTAGCGGCGTAAAATACATTTCAATTAGTATTTTTTTAAGAGCATACTAGCCTTGTTTTGGAAGAGGGCGATCCAGTTATGAATTTATTTGGGACAATGATTAACTAGTTTATGTCAGAACTGCCATATTTTATTGAAGTGTGACTTTTTAATTTCTTGTACACAAATAGTTGGATCCAGTCTGAAGTTAAACAACCAAGTAAATGTTTGTCAGTGAAGTAAATAAATGCCTCAATCTCTCTCTGTGGAACTACAGTAATCACCGAGTTTAAATGTTTGGTTGTCTTAGAACTTTCTAACAATTAGTGAGTGACTTAATAAGCGGTTACAAAAATGGATGGATGGATGAATCCAGACCGTGAACAAGTCTTATAACAAAGTGGTACCTTTACTTCGCCTCGCAGGGCCTCGCACCTCCAGGGCAGAGTGACATTTCTTGACAAAGGTGTGTGCTGTGAAAAGCAGGTGTCATGAATGGCAGTAAGTTGGATATAGCCATCACAGATCTGATCTGAAAGACATTATGATATCGGATGTTCACAACCAAGAGATGCATTGTTTGTTTGTTTTTTTGTTTAGTTATTTGGTCATATGATATTTCACAAATCAGCAGTCAAAATTAAATCTGACATACATACATATATTGTGGTCCGTTGTCTTTTTTGTTTGTTTTTGTAATTGCAGTTATAAACTACAAACACTGATAAATGATTAGTGATATTATTTATTAGTAATACACGTATTATGTTCTTGTTTATGGAGGAACAAAATTGCCTAAATAAAAAATAAAATTGAAAATAAAAATGGATATAGAAAATATAATTCAAAAATTAAATACACAAAAATAATAATACAAATAGAAATATGAACAGCAAAAATATTAAGATAAATAAATTAAATAAAAATAAACTTTCTTAACCGCTTGTCCTCAAAGGGTCGCGGGGGGTGCCGGAGCCTATCCCAGCTGGCTTCGGGCAGTAGACGGGGTACACCCTGAACTGGTTGCCAGCCAATCGCAGGGCACACAGAGACAAACAACCATCCACACTCACAATCACACCTATAGACAATTTGGAGTGTTCGATTAACCTGCCATGCATGTCTTTGGAATGTGGGAGGAAACCGGAGGAAACCTCACGCAAGCACGGGGAGAACATGCAAACTCCACCCAGGAAGGCCGAAGCCCAGACTCGATCTCACGTCCTCTGCACTGGGAGGCGAACGTGCTAACTAGTCAGTCACCGTGCCGCCCCCAAATAGAAATATAAACAAATATATTTATATATACACAGATAAATAAAAGTAAAAATAAATACAAAAATAAAAACAAGCTAACACAAATATAAAAATAAATGTGGAAATAAGTACAAAATAAATATATAAATAGAATCAAATATCAATTAATTAATAAAACCACTTTGCTCTCATATTTATTTCATGCTGTAGACAATGTCAGCATGAAATGCATAAGGAAATGTTATTTAAATGAGAGGGCGGTACTAAGTGTTTTGTTTTGAACCATTCGCCTATTGGTTGATCGACATGCCAGTCTATGTCAGACTCTCCCTATGCCACAGCAAAAATAACAAAATTCAATAAATAAATGAAAAAAAAATGTGGAATGGCAGGATTTTCATCATCAGCAGGGTGTAAAAGATACAGAAAGATTTGAAGACTCACCAAAAGGCAGAAAAGTAGACGTCATCCTTGGAAATGTTCTTTGATCAGACACCTATTATGACTTTTGCCCATCATCTTGGCATACTTGGCTGAAAAAGAAAACAAATTGTGTGTTTGAAATTAATGGATAATCCATTGCATTTGATAGTATGAAAACCTGGAGAATAGACTTAAGAGTAGCTCATCTTCAATAAATCAGCTGCAGAATTTTCTTAGTTTCTACCTATAACATCAATAAAACTACTCAGCATGCCAACGTGTAAATTAACAAATAATTCCTGACCTAAAAATGAGAAGCAGTGAAGCACGTTAGGGTTCATTTGTTGCGAAACAGCAGCATCTGGTGGACGACTGAAAAAATACAACAACAGTTATTTTGTTTTATTAAATTACACGTTATTGATTAAATGTCCATTAAACACAAGTACCTAAATTAATATATATCTGGCAGTAACTATGACTATTTTTAAATGACTCCCAATTATTTAGGAATACATTTTTACAGCACATTTAATTACAAAAACATTTATACAACCAACCATTTTACATTTTGTTTATAGAAAAGTGCAAATAAATTACGATTACGATTAATGTGAAATGTTTATCATTTTATTAAATAAATGCTGGTCAAACGCTGGTTAGTTGGCAGAGGCTACTCAATGCACTCCATTCCAGTAGTTGACTGTAAGGCACATAAACATATTTTGCTAACCGTCATAAAAATACACGAAGAAGACGACTCACCGATTGCAGATGTAAACATTGGGAGAAGAAGTTGTTTCTTCCAGTGGAGAAAAGTCATTTGGTTGTTTCCAAATTTCGCTTGAACAGAGAAAATGCGTTTTACGGCGAATGAGGAGTCCCGGGTTGAGATGTTTTTTACTCATGCCGAATGTTGAGCAGACCAAAGTTGACAGTCAGCAGTGTTTGGTCAAATCGTTAGCCAACAGTCCGGGCGGCAAATGGCAGTGATTCAGCCACGACGGTGAGAGATACAACTTGATGGTTTTGGAGTTGAGGAGACCCACCATGACTAGGGCGAGAGCGATGTCCGGGTCGTGAGCAGCACTGGCGGCGAAGTATCAGTCGGATGACAATGGCAGGATGGTGGAAAATAAGCAGAATCTTGATGGTCGCTGCTGCATCTTGTGTTGAATCATTTACTAGCTGTTTGTTAATACACAACTTAATTTTTCAGTAATACATACTCTAAATACTTTTACAATCATGATAATGCTGTTCCCACTTTTGCAATAAAATGCTTGTTACATTAATTACACACTGGTCAACAGATTAAATGTTAGTTTCAGCGACAGGTTGAATTTTCTTTCTGATGTCATATTTTTTATATCACAAAAACACGGCATTTAAAAAGGGGCGTGTAGACTTTTTTTCTTTTTTTTTTTGTTTACCTCTTCTCTTACCCAATGCCAGCGGGGACAGGCTCCAGCTCAACTATGACCCTAACAATGAATACAAAATGGATGCCTGAGAATTGATTAATTAACAGATGGTGTCTCTCTTTCATTTTAACAGATGTCACTCAAAAGCAATGACATGAGCGATATAGACGAGATACTGCAGAGTGTAAAAGAAGAGAAAACACAGCGAGAAAAGCTGTGAGTCCCAAGAACAGAAAGAACGAAAGCAGCAGATAAAAAAGAAAAGGGAGCACATGGAGAAGGAGAATAAAGAAACGAAGGAATGTGGGAGGGAAGAAAAGAAGGTCAAAGCAGTCAAATTGACTGAAAAAAGTGATTGTCCTTCTATGAAATCACTATCTATCTGTTCACAGGTGACCAACCAGTCACAATGCCAATGAGTTGATGAGCCTTTTTGTCCTTTTTTCCTCCCATTTACCTCATTTGTATAATTGTTCAATTTTTCTTTGGTAAATATTTTTTATTTTTTTTATCAAATAATTTTACAGAGTGAATTGATTTCAGGCTATTTCTTGTAAATAATCACATTAACTCTTTTACTGCCAAAGACGTTAAATGACGTTCTGCAAAAACCTACGGAGGAGCGCCAAAGACGTTAAAAGACGTCCTCCCATTTTTTTTATTTTATTTTTGAAACTGGTGCTGGCAAGGCTTGCGGAGCTGTCCTGAAAGTTTCAAGCAGGTCTCGTGAGCCTAATGACTATTTTTGGCCCCTAGAGGGCAGCGCTGACTCTCTTTTGACAAGATCAGGTGGGCGTCAGTAGAGGCGGAGCTAGAGCGTCGAGCAGGAGACGTGAATGTTAGACAAAGGAAAAATGGCGACCGGCTGCGGCAGCTCACGCCCGAGCCGTTTTTTTCAAATTCGAAAAGCATCGACCAACGATAAAGAGCACATTGATGACGACGATGATCATCATCGATGATGATGATGACTCCGTGGTTGGAAAGCATTGACGCGGCAGTAGGAGACGTGGGGGGTAGAGCTAGGTGGCTGAGGAGGAGCACATGGAGAATGGCGCTCCGTTTGCAAGCAGCTCAACACTTACAAGACTAAAGGCATCGACCAACGCTAAAAGTGCACATTGATGACGACGATGAACATCATCGATGATGATGAAGGTGAATCCGAGCTTGACGGCGAAATTGGAACCGCTGACGCGGCAGCTATGACGGCGTCATAAACGCGGAGCGCAATCGAGCACGCACAGGCGGACGTTCAATCGGACGACGGAGAGTGCCCCGAGTCCAATGCATATTCATCGGAGGAGTGTGTACAGTCTGCTACTTGCTATTTATTCCCCAGAAAAAAAGGCCGTCAAGAAAGTGTAACGTTAGCACGCGAAACGGACAAATGCGAAAGTGAAAGTAAACTGTTGTGCAAGTCCTGGCGTCTCCTTGCACGCAGGAGAGCGTTACAAAAAGAAAAACTGTATTTGAAACATCCGCATAATTGTAAGTAGGACCACAGTTGCACACATTTGTAAATAGTTTGCGAAATTGTTTTGTTAAATTGTTACACTGTTGAATGGAAATAAACGTATTTTGCGATCTAAAAACACTTTTTCATTGTTGGTGAAAGCGTTTTACAGAGGTAAAGCACTATTTAGGTGTTTGTGGCATCATTCATGGACAAAAAGAAGTGTACAATTCACTAGAGTGCATGAAATAACATTGTTTCACAAAAAGCTGTTTTTCTCCGTTTTTTGTTTCAAAAGAGAGAATTTCGGTGAAAGTAACCATTTTCTATTGTTGATTACTGAAGAAAGGAATAAGGTAGAAACAAACTTTTTTTCTGATGAAAGATGAGAGTACAATCTTTCATTTGGTAGTATGTGTGTTTCCATAGTCCAAACACAACATTTTCTGTGGACCTTGAAAGATCAGTCAAAATGCTTAAATCGGCTGGCACTGGCGACATCCCGTTTCTGAAAACGTCTGGCAGTCAAAGAGTTAAAAAGCAAAAATGAAAACAAGGCCTATGCAATAGGCAGAGATGCCAAGTACAGTGGTACCTCGGAGTTTGAACATAATTTGTTCCTGCAATGTGTTCAAAGTCCGAATTGTTCAACCTCCGAAACAAGCAGTTAATCCAAGAGCAAAAATATGAAAACAATTTATTTGCATGCAATGTTCCATTATGTTCAATGAATAAGTCATGGCTTGGGTTGGGTTTAGTTAGATTTTTGTTTGATTTATTCCTCAAGTCATTTTAGTCATGATCTGTGTTTGGGTTCTGTTTTCCTTGTGTTTCCCTTGTCTCTTCAAGCATTGTCATGTCCACCTGTGTCTGCCTGCCCTTCCTCGTCTGTCAACCAATCAGTGCCCTCAGCCACTTGTGTCTTGCCCGTGTGTCTTGTTATGTCAATCAGTGTTTGTGTATTTAGCCTCCTGCTTCCTGTCAGTCCTTGTCGGTCCATTGTCTTATGAACCCCGTTGCCATGTCTTGCTGTGTCACCGCGTCTTGCCAACATCTTGCCCTGTTTGCGTTTGATCATGGACGTTGTTTTCTTATTCTGACTCTGCTCCTGGTTCTCCTCCCCGTTTTGTAGGGATGGCAGAAATGGAACATTGAAACGATCAAATTATTTGGAACAATTGATTCACAAAAATAATCGGATCTTTTGGAACATTCGAAACCTCTCCGTACAGCGACATCTGGTGGCCAATTGTAAAATATTACATTCAAACAGTAGAGCAGTGTTGCCAGCTCCCCAGTAAGGGAATTAACTATTACCTAATACCTAATTTACACAACTGGCAATTGGCATAAACTGTAATTGTAATGGACGCCTTAAGAGAGAGAGATAATATCATGGGAAACAAAAAACTGAATAATCCCCACACCATCAAAATAAGTATACAATTAGCTTTTTGTTGCTTGGTTTGTTTTTCATTTTTCCTTTGAAACAGATCATTTCTCAACATGACTTAAATGCTTTGATGAAACCCACAGTACTATACCATCACATTTAATCAAAAACTTGTAGGCTACATTTCAAAGACAGTTTGTTCTTTGTTTTGTTTTGTTGTTGTTTTGGCTTTGACAGAAAGTATTAGAAAGGAATAAAGACTGACCTGCACAAAACATGCCATCTGGACCAGGAATTGAACCTGCAACGGACTATCATCAGTCCATTGTGCGGCTACATTACCACTGAACCAACCGCCGCGTGCAAAACTGTTGACATTTTATGATGTAGGGAGATGAATCTGCAGAAAGGGCAATTTCACATACAAAGTATATTTAGGTTGGATTTATTTTATATTTTAATATAGTGCAATGGTGGGATTTTATTCAATTTTAGAAAGGGTATAACATGATGTTCACTTGCTGAAACAATGTGACGTTTAAAGGCGTAATGGAACACGAAAGGCAACTGTCACGTAACAACCTGATTCTGAGACAGATTTAAGAACGCGATTCGAATCACAAGTTCTGCCTGTGTTCCGGTACGTACCAAAACACAGTTTTGATTTTGTCATTACTACCGTTTTGATCTAATTAAACATTTTAGACTTCATACCTCTGCCTTGTCGCTCTGTTCCCCTCCTTCTGGGTCCACCTTCCTTCCACCTCACAACGTTGACCTGACAGAATAGTCCAAAAGTTTAAACATATTTTTGGTTCAAAGAAAACTACTTTTACAACCATATTTACACATAATTACATCCTTATACCTATGACAGCAACCAACCAAACTGTTATAGCATTAACACTTTATTCACCTAAATTAAAATTCTTGAACAGGTTCTGTTTTACACAGTCTCTTTATTGTTCTCATCTTGGCCATGTGAGTGAATCTCAGTTGAAAAATTGACCACTAACGTGAATCCAAAATGGTCGCCAATGTAATAGTGTATGAGAAATAAGTCCTGGGTTGAATGTTCCACTGATGTGTTGAGCATCACTGTTCCCTCTAGTTAGTTACAAAAGTTAGTATGAGCTTCATAAATCACCACAGTGTATTTAAATGTGACTATTAAAATCTTCATGTACTGTTACAAAATTGGCCTGTTAGCTAAACCTTTGTTATTTTTGTTTGGAAGCTGGCAAGCAATCTTGCAATACAGTACATAGAATTTTGAAATATTCCACCTGCTCTAATTTCCAAGCAAGTGTTAAATGGGTTAAAAACACCAAGTCAATTCTGTAACTAGGAAAACACTCCATAATGATGATCTTCATATAATTCATAAAACAACTGATGTATTGCAATGCAAAACACATCAACATGCTGATAAACAATGTAACGCAACAACTTGGCCATGTCCTGATGACATCACACACATCCAGCCAATCAGCGTTTTGGCCACGCCCACCAAAGAGCTTCACCTCTTTCATGTTCAATGCTCTTTGATTAACTGATCATGTGTGCACTACAGTACAGGTATATATTGTGCAGTTTGCAGTGCCACTCATACTCGCTTCTGACTCTGCACCTGTACACAGCCAGCAAGCGAGCACAGAGAAAAGCACACGTCAACATGGTAAGTCAAAAATGTATATGCAATAATGCATCGTGTTGCTTTTTGGGGAGCTAAGTCTTACTATGTATGCATTATGTATTTTTAAATAAAACTGTATGATCAGAGCCATAGTATGTATGTTTTAAATGTCTTACTATGTACTGTACAATTAATGTACTGTACCTCATGTCATTTTGGAGAAAAAGTCTTACTATTTGTACAGTATATGTCATTTGTGTTTTAAAGAAAACCTCCCCAGTCCTTTAATTTCTTTAGAAAAGTTAATTATGTCATAGTGGAGTTCGATCGGCTTCTTTCGATTATTAGAAACATTCTTATCATCGAAGAAAAACGGTTCATGTACGAACGAAGGCGTGTGCATGTGGGAATTCTAACGTTGTGAAAGTACCCTGAATGCACCATGTTACTTGCGCTTTGTTATTCTGCCTTCCCCGACAGTGCTTTAAACTGTTTAATGACACCTTAGTTGGAGATTACTGTAAAACTAAACACTCAACAAATATAATTGTACATTGTATGTTTAAACCCAAGACATGCTTCGTTTTAAATACAATCGCCAAATGCTAAAGTGCCAATGTATGGAACCATTGCTAACGGGAAATTAGCATCAACTTCCGGGAGTGATATTCCTTCAAATAACGAATATTCACACACAAATGCTGATACTTACAGCTAATATAGCAATACTCAGAGTCACATATTATCCACAATCTGTGAAAAGCGAGTTGTATTATGTAATAAAGGTAAATCAAAACTTTTTTTATACTCTTCTTGGTTCATTGTAAGTGTGTACTCTATTCAATAACGGCACTATACTGCCTCCAGGAGGTCAACGTGCGTAACCGCCATAATAAACAGTATTTTTATGTACTGTACTGTATTGATTTTGATGGCTATTATTTTAGTACATTCCTATTTTACTTTGTTTCTTATTTATTTTCAGGTTGTTTTTTCACATTAGAGAGTTAAATTTTCAATTATTCAAGATATATACATGATATGGCACAAAAAAATACCCAAGGCCCCAAGTTAGCGTAGTAAAATAAGTCCCAAGTCTTGTGAAAAAAAGATAGAACAGAAGATAAAATAGATATCATTAAGGGTAAGGGCGATGTTTATTCATTTTGAATGGATGCAGCAGAATAAAAATGCAAGATGGAATTTCACATGAAATTTATTTACAAGATAATTTGTAATATAATAGAGTGTTTAAGAATAAAGTGTTCAACGTGCATGGATGAATCAGCATGAGGTTATGATTGTAGTAGTGAGTTTTGTCTGTTGAATCAATACAAAGTTTTGACATCTATAAATGTTTTTTTTAATCGTGATTTCAATATCAATCAAAATCTTGATCTGGATTATTATTTTTCCACTAATGGTGGGTCAAATGTTTTTTTTTTAAATATATATACAGTACATACCATATGTATATTTTATGCGTCCTTCTAATGTCTGTTTTGTTGTTTGCTCAGGATTTTAGTCATCTTGAAGACATAAAGATATATTTTGAGGATTGTAAGATTGACTGGAGCCCACGCGAGCTGCACCTGGCCGAGCTGCTCTGCACCAAGACCTCGCAGCTCGAGAGGCAACGCCAAAAGTACCTAAAGTGGCGGAAAAGAGCCGAGGAGCTTGAGGGGCGTCTGGAGACCTGGATGGAGACCATGTGCAGCCAGCTGGAACTCCCCAACCAAGACCACCACAACACCGAGATCCTCGTTGAAGGCTTCGAGGGACAATACGTCAACTTAACGGTTAGCTCCTCACCTCCTTTCTTCTATTGGTTGATTTATGGGCAGCGTTGTGTTCTATAGTGGTTAGGATGTCTGTCTCACAGACTCCTGAGTTTAGGCTTTCCATTGTGTAGCTTGCAAGCTGCCCATGTGATTCTCCTCTATAAAACATGTTTACATGTTAGCGTCATTTAGAGGGGAGGTCAAGTGCCTTTACTAGTCTATACGGTATTCTGATTAATACTGCCTTTGTGGAATATGAAGCATGAAAGTCCATCTGGTTTTATCTGTTGCACGTGCCTGCCATTTTGCCACTAGCTGTCGACTGAAAATGACATTACAGCACCTAAGGGCGCAGGTGGCGACCATCTCGACCCACTTGATTTCTGGGTTTGGTCATGTGATGTTCGAAAGCTGAGCCCTTAGGTAGTGTGATGTCATTTTAAGTCGACAGCAGGCGGCGGTACAAGCGTACGAAATTTTGATAGGATTGATGAATTGTTTAATTGACAGTTGGTGTCTCTCTTTCATTTAAAGAGTGACGGCATGAAGACATGGAGAAGAAAACAAGAGAAAGAAGATGGTGAGAAAGAAAGGAACAATAAGAAGGAGCGTGCCGCCAAAGAGAAGAAAGAAAGGAAGGAAAAGAAGGAGCGTGAGGCCAAAGAGAAAAAAGAAAGGAAAGAGCACGAGAGGAAACTAAAGAAGGAGCGCGAGGAGAAGGAGAGGAAAGAGAGGAAGGAGCAAGAGACGAAAGAAAAGAAGCAAAAGGAGCATGAGAAGAAGGAGAAGAAAGAGAGGAAGCAGCAAGAGAGGAAAGAGAAGAAAGTCATGCAAAATGTGTGTGAAAAGAAAGATGAAGAAAAAGGAGAAAAGGAGGCTGAAAAGAAACGAGAGAAGAAAAAGCTGACCTTCTGCGACTGGGTGACGGTTTATACATTTAGTGGGGTGACCAATCCCATATATTGCATAAATGGTCTGTGTCAATGATTTGATCCCTTTGCACTTTCTATTATTTTTTCTCATTAAATAGTTGTATTTTTTATGGATTGTAAATAATAAAATATTTCTATAATAAACAATTTTGCAGACTGTATTTATTGATGTTTACTTACAGAAAATAATATTAGTAGCATAAAAAAATGTCGATATGTGCATTGTTTTATTCAATAATTGGTTCTTATGTATTGCAATACTTTTTTTTAAATGACTGACAAGTAATATAAAATAAAAGATGACAGATAAAATGTCAGTTAAGCCACAGCAAAAATTAAACCCTGAAATAATTAATATAATTGGCAGTTATTTAGCTAGTTATTAATGGTAAATTATTCTCAATTTTTAAATAACAATATAGCACAAGTGGGAGAAAACTGCAACAAATGTAAAAGATTTGAAACCTTTCTGTTACATGGCATAGAACATTAATGACATCATATCCTATGGAAGACTAGCAAGTGAATAAATACAATTTATTAAATTTATTTTATAAATATAAATTCATAAGCTAATATTAAGGTTTACAGCATGCACGTTTTACCATCTTATTTTCATTTTGTTTATCTGCAATGATTTTAGATCTACAGCAGAGGTCACTATTGAGTGACCAACACAGTGTCAATACTTGTAATGTGTCAATACACTCCTTGAAGTATCATCATCCCATCACTAAGCAGCAGGTGTGTTGGCAGGATCCGCCCTCCAGCTGTTTCCCCAGCAACTGCAAAAGAGAAATCAGAAACAGCTGAAAATCAAAACATAACAGATATAAAATTTGTGAGTTAACTAGTGAAGTCATTAGATTAATTACGATTACAAATTTTGATTGCCTGATGCCCCTAATTTTTAATCATCTTTTATTTATTTATTTATTTATTATTTAATTTTTTTATGTTTAAAAAAAAAAAAATATATATATATATATATATATATATATATTAAAAATTAGGGGCGTCGGACGATTACAATTTTTAAACGTAATTAATCGCATGACTTCACTAGTTAACTCACAGATTAAATTAAAAAAAATAATGTTTTTTTAAAGAAAAAAATATTAAAATTAATTAATCAAAAATTTATTCCATAATAAATAAATAAACCTCTGCCTTGTCGCTCTGTTCCCCTCCATCTGGGTCCACCTTCCTTCCACCTCACAACGTAGACCTGGCAGAATGGTCCAAAAGTTTCAAAATATTTTTGGTTCAAAGAAAACTACTTTTATAACAATATTTACACATAATTACATCATTAAACCTATGACAGCAACCAACCAAACTGTTATAGCATTAATACTTTATTCACCGAAATTAAAATTATTGAACAGGTACTGTTTTACACAGTCTCTTTATTGTTCTCATCTTGGCCATGTGAGTGAATCTCAGTTGAAAAACTGACCACTGACATGAACCCAAAATGGTCGCCAATGTAATAGTGTATGAGAAATAAGTCCTGGGTTGAATGTTCCACTGATGTGTTGAGCATCACTGTCCCCTCTAGTTAGTTACAAAAGTTAGTATGAGCTTCATAAATCACCACAGTGTATTTAAATGTGACTATTAAAATCTTCATGTACTGTTACAAAATTGGCCTGTTAGCTAAACCTTTGTTATTTTTGTTTGGAAGCTGGCAAGCAATCTTGCAATACAGTACATAGAATTTTGAAATATTCCACCTGCTCTAATTTCCAAGCAAGTGTTAAATGGGTTAAAAACACCAAGTCAATTCTGTAACTAGGAAAACACTCCATAATGATGATCTTCATATAATTCATAAAACAACTGATGTATTGCAATGCAAAACACATCAACATGCTGATAAACAATGTAACACAACAACAACTTGGCCATGTCCTGATGACATCACACACATCCAGCCAATCAGCGTCTTGGCCACGCCCACCAAAGCGCTTCACCTCTTTCATGTTCAATGCTCTTTGATTAACTGATCATGTGTGCACTACAGTACAGGTATATATTGTGCAGTTTGCAGTGCCACTCATACTCACTTCTGACTCTGCACCTGTACACAGCCAGCAAGCGAGCAAAGAGAAAAGCACACGTCAACATGGTAAGTCAAAAATGTATATGCAATAATGCATCATGTTGCTTTTTGGGGAGCTAAGTCTTACTTGTATGCATTATGTATTTTTAAGTAAAACTGTATAATCAAAGCCATAGTATGTATGTTTTAAATGTCTTACTATGTATGTACTGTACAATTAATGTACTGTACATCATGTCATTTTGGAGAAAAAGTCTTACTATTTGTACAGTATATGTCATTTGTGTTTTAAAGAAAACCTCCCCAGTCCTTTAATTTCTTTAGAAAAGTTAATTATGTCATAGTGGAGTTCAACCGGCTTCTTTCGATTTTTAGAAACATTTTTATCAAGAAGAAAAACGGTTCATGTACGAACGAAGGCGTGTGCGTGTGGTAATTATAACTTTGTGAAGTACCCTGAATGCACCATGTTACTTGTGCTTTGTTATTCTGCCTTCCCCGACAGTGCTTTAAACTGTTTAATGACACCCTAGTTAAAGATTACTGTAAAACTAAACACTCAACAAAAATAATTGTACATTGTATGTTTAAACCCAAGACATGCTTCGTTTTTAATACAATCGCCAAATGCTAAAGTGCCAATGTATGGAACCATTGCTAACGGGAAATTAGCATCAACTTCCGGGAGTGATATTCCTTCAAATAACGAATATTCACATACAAATGCTGTAGGAACACATACTTACAGATAATATAGCAATACTCAGAGGCACATATTATCCACAATCTGTGAAAAGCGAGTTGTATTATGAATAAAGGTAAATCCAAACTTTTTTTCTACTCTTCTTGGTTCATTTTAAGTGTGTACTCTATTTAATAACGGCACTATACTGCCTCTAGGAGGTCAACGTGCGTAACCGCCATTATATACAGTATTTTTATGTACTGTACTGTATTGATTTTGATGGCTATTATTTTAGTATATTCCTATTTTACTTTGTTTCTTATTCATTTTCAGGTTGTTCTTTCACATTAGAGAGTTAAATTTTCAATTATTCAAGATATATACATGATATGGCACAAAATAGATAACCAAGGCCCCAAGTTAGCGCAGTAAAGTAAGTCCCAAGTCTTGTGAAAATAAAAAATAGAACAACCGAAGATAAAATAAATATCATTAAGGGTAAGGGCGATGTTTATTCATTTTGAATGTATGCAGCAGAATGAAAATGCAAGATGGAATTTCACATGAAATGTATTTACAAGATAATTTGTAGTTGACAAATATAAAAGAGTGTTTAAGAATAAAGTGTTCAACGTGCAGGGATGAATTGGCGTCAGGCTATGATTGTAGTTGTGAGTTTTGTTTTTTGACAAATGTTTTTTATTAATCGTGATTTCAATATCAATCAAAATAATCTTGATTATAATTTTTCCACTAATGGTGGATTTATATATATATATATATATATATATATACTACATACCATATGTATATTTTATTCATCCTTCTTATGTCTGTTTTGTTGTTTGCTCAGGTTTTTAGTCATCTTGAAGACATAAAGACGTATTTTGAGGATAATAAGAGTGACAGGAGCCCACGCGAGCTGCACTTGACCAAGACCTCGCAGCTCGAGAGGCAGCGACAAAAGTACCTAAAGTGGTGGAAAAGAGCCGAGGAGCTTGAGGGGCGTCTGGAGACCTGGATGGAGACCATGTCCAGCCAGCTGGAACTCCCCAACCAAGACCACCACAACACCGAGATCCTCGTTGAAGGCTTCAAGGGACAACACGTCAACTTAACGGTTAGCTCCTCACCTCCTTTCTTCTATTGGTTGATTTATGGGCAGCGCAGTGTTCTAGGTGATTCGCCTATATAAGACATGTTTACATGTTAGCGTCATTTAGAGGGGCGGTCAAGCGCCTTTACTAGTCTATACGGTATTCTGATTACTATTGCCTTTGTGGAATATGAAGCATGAAAGTCCATCTGGTTTTATCTGTTGGACGTGCCTGCCATTTTGCCACTAGCTGTCGACTGAAAATGACATTACAGCACCTAAGGGCGCAGGTGGCGACCATCACGGCCCACTTGATTTCTGGGTTTGGTCATGTGATGTTCGAAAGCTGAGCCCTTAGGTAGTGTGATGTCATTTCAAGTCGACAACAGGCGGCGGTACAAGTGTACGAAATTTTGATAGGATTGATGAATTGTTTAATTGACAGTTGGTGTCTCTCTTTCATTTGAAGAGTGACGGCATAAAGACATGGAGAAGAAAACAAGAGAAAGAAGATGGTGAGAAAGAAAGGAACAATAAGAAGGAGCGTGCCGCCGAAGAGAAGAAAGAAAGGAAGGAAAAGAAGGAGCGTGAGGCCAAAGAGAAAAAAGAAAGGAAAGAGCACGAGAGGAAACTAAAGAAGGAAAAGAAGGAGCGTGAGGAGAAGGAGAGGAAAGAGAGGAAGGAGCAAAAGAGGAAAGAAAAGAAGCAAAAGGAGCATGAGAAGAAGGAGAAGAAAGAGAGGAAGCAGCAAGAGAGGAAAGAGAAGAAATTCATGCAAAATGTGTGTGAAAAGAAAGATGAAGAAAAAGGAGAAAAGGAGGCTGAAAAGAAAAGAGAGAAGAAAAAGGTGACCTTCTGCGAGAGGGTGACGGTTTATACGTTTAGTGGGGTGCCCGATCCCTGTCTGTGTCAATGATTTGATCCCTTTGCACTTTCTATTATTTTTTTCTCATTAAATAGTTGTATTTTTTATGGATTGTAAATAATAAAATATTTCTATAATAAACAATTTTGCAGACTGTAATTATTGATGTTTACTTACAGAAAATAAGATTAGTAACATAAAAAATGTCGATATGTGCATTGTGTTTTATTCAATAATTGGTTCTTATGTATTGCCTTTTTTTTTTTAAATGACTGACAAGTAAGATAAAATAAAAGATGACTGATGAAATTTCAGTTAAGTCACAGCAAAAATTAAACCCTGAAATAATTAACATATTTGGCAGTTATTTAGCTAGTTATTAATGGTAAATTATTCTCAATTTTTAAAGAACAATATAGTACAGCTGGGAGAAAACTGCAACAAATGTGAAACCTTTCTGTTACATGGCTTAGAACATTAATGGCATCATATCCTATGTTTTGTCATCAATGTGGATGAACATGTTGTAATTTATATCTTTCGTGTATCAACAAATACTGCCATTTCATCAAAAATTAGCTGCCTGTGCTTTGTGGTAAAGGACAGATTAGGTAAAACATATTTTCATTTTAAGACTTTTTTTTTTTAAACTAAATGTCCTTTAGTTTAACATTTTTCAACCAAGATCATAACGGTATTATCTACTGTATATTTTTTAGTACAGCCAGGTTATAAGATCCAAATGTAGAAATGGGATAAACAATTATAAACATTGCTACAAACCCTTCCCGACCGTGTGACATCACATTTGTGTACCGCGTGCACAGCCAGCCATGCTGGAGGACCGACGGTTGGCGCCAGTGAGCTACAAGATGTCAGGACCAGCGTGATACACCTTTATTTTGAAGTTCTTTCCTGTCTCGAGTTAGATGGCATGTTGGATTGTGCAGATGTTATTCATCTGTTTTGAGGCCTTTCCAGGAGGGTCGAACAACCGTCCCGTCTGAAGGTGAACTTTTGCAGCAGGTTTTGGGGTGCAAAGAACCCGTGACCCGAACAAAGATTTGCAGGTTTGTTAAATCTCACACTTAAAGAGCTGTAAACAAAGGCAAAGTACAGTTGACAAGTTTCGCTGGCATCAGGCCGAATCCTCATGAATCACAATTTGGTGGTGACCATCGATTGGGAAAGAGAAGTTCTAAATAGACGGAAGGAGAGATTTGGGTCCTATGATGAGGAGTTCTGTTTTATTGCTGTTTAGTTTTAGAAAGTTTTTGTCCATCCAAGTTTTACAGTTGGTTATGGTGGAGAGGATGACGGGGGTAATGGATTTAGTGGAGATGTATAGTCGAGTGTCGCCGGCATAATAATGAAACTGTAGTCCATGGTGGCGAATGATTTAACCGAGGGGGAGCATGTGAATGGTAAGCAGGAGGGGGCCGAGTACAGAACCTAGGGGGACTCCATAAATGACGGGGGAGGTGTAGGATTTGGAATTGTTGGTAAAAACGAAATGATGACGGTCGGAGAGGTAGGAGACTCAGAGTGCTGTTCTAGTGATGCCAATAGAATGTAAACGGTGATGGAGGATGGAGTGACTCATTGTGTCGAATGCTGCTGAAAGATCAAGGAGGAGGAGGATGGAGATGGAACCGGAATCAGCGGCGTGAAGGAGGTCGTTGGAGACTTTGAGGGGGGCTGTTTCTGTGCTATGGTGTGATCGGAATCCGGATTGAAATGTTTCATACAACTGAAAAGAGTGCAGGTGGTGTTGAAGTTGTGCTATGACAGCGCGCTCCAAAATATTTGAAAGTAGTGGATTGGAGATGGGTTTGAAATGGTCTAAAATGTCTGGATGAAGGCCAGGTTTTTTTCAGGAGGGATGTGATGGTGAGTTTGAGCGAACACAGGTTATGTGTATGCATGCGTGTGGGCAGTCTTGTTTTCAGTGAAATAAAGTGAGGTCATCTTAAAGCAGTCACAGCAAGCAATGTGTTTTTATATGATAAATATATACAATTTTCACATGCATAACAGAACAAAACAGTTCTCATAATAAAGAAAATGTCCAGGATATCAAAATTATTGTCCCACATTGAGATTGCTCTTGGCTGTAACTTAGGTAACTATGACATAGTTAGACCAACTCAATGCAATAGTACATGAAAACAAAAACAAACAAAACAAAACAAAACACAAACGGTCTCCAACTTAGCAAGTGTCAGCCCACAGTATTTCACCATTA
The DNA here is from genome assembly GCF_051991255.1 of Vanacampus margaritifer. Classification (NCBI taxonomy): domain Eukaryota; kingdom Metazoa; phylum Chordata; class Actinopteri; order Syngnathiformes; family Syngnathidae; genus Vanacampus; species Vanacampus margaritifer. The sequence continues at coordinate 6,262,363 of NC_135451.1, forward strand.
TGTCAAATTCAAAAGAACAAACTCAAATGTACAATACACATCACATATACGCATAAATATATACAGATGAAATCTCAACGGAAAGAATGTTAGTTTAGAAAACTGCAGAGGACCACTAACATCTACTTTCAAAATAATTTATAGATGTAGCCCAAATGCTCTGAAATAAGTGATTTGTTTGCCTTTTATAAAGTATATTATCTTTTCCAAAGGTAAAGTTGTGGACAGTTCCTTAATCCTGTTGATGAATTTAGGTTTACTATAGTCCTCCTCCATGAAAATGATAGAGATCCATTTGGAATATATTTCATACTTCAAATGGGAAGTTGACAAGGTTATTATTATAGTCTCGGAATTTTAATTTTGAGTTTAGTTTTTTTTAAAATTTAGTTTTCAGTAGGGGTGCACACAACTGTTTGGCTGATCACCAATCCCCGATCTTTCAAAAAGTTTGACCTGCCGATCCAGATTTTTATCATTAAAAGCAACATATACCTTCAGTGTTCCAATCTTGTTTTATTGGAAAACATTGAACAATATCAGTGAAATAATACAAATGAGTTGTTTTAACTGCACATGAAGTAGTTCTTTCAAATAAAAATGAAAATCCAATTAGTCATCTCAGCAGAACAGGCCAGTGGCTGACTTTTTCAGACCTCTGAGGAGGGAGATGAGAGGAAAAGATCAGTTTATTTTTAAGGGATCGGCCAATCACCGATCTTTCAAAATTAAGGAAATCGGTGCACCCCTAGCTTTCAGGGTG